>NW_017306387.1:1240836-1289149 GCF_000935625.1 Nanorana parkeri | reverse complement strand
GGGGTACGCATAGCCCCCCCCCCCCCCCCCCCACACTTTCCTTTGCTTTTATGTAGAACTGTGCATAACTAAGAGCTTAGCTCAAATTAATGGAAAGCATTATGTATTTTCAGATTTACGCATGCTTATAGCAAAATATTTCCATTACTGAATTACAGGCTTGTAGATATCCCATCTACTGCCCATCTTCATCATGCTCTTTTCAGAAATCCTGACACAAAATCTTTGCCACATATGTAATGAGCAAATTAAGCTGCATCCCACCCTCAATGTACAGTCACAATTCTAATCTATACACAGATGCAAGGCTTACTATATAGCAATAGAGAAATGACCGTTACTCTTTAAGAACTGGTGTAACAATAACACAATAACCTCAGTAAGATTTTACAGAAAACGTCCTCAGCTGTAGACCTGCACTGGTGCAGGAAGCTTTTGGACATTTACAAAACAGCCAAACTGTGGGTAACCGTCTGCTTCCAATGCCTGTACAAGGCTAAAGGATCCAGATGGTGCTTTACTTGGTGTGTTACCGAAAACTGAATTACAGGCCCCTCGATAATCCCCCAAAAAGTGTAGCTAAAATAAATGTAAAACCTTTTTTTCATCAATTTTACTTTTGCATGAGGAAAACTGTAAACGTTAACAACCTGTGATGCTTTTCACTACTTTTTTTTAATGTAAATGGTCTGCAGGGAGGTTACAATAGTGGGCATATATCATGCACCCCCTTGGGCCATGCAGCTAAGTATCTGGGTACATGGAAGACAGGAAGAGACCGCCCGAGCACTTCCTTCAACCTTCATCGTGAGAGGAGAGGAGTCAGTCTAATGATTCCTCACCCAGTCAGGTTAAAATGTGACCATGCTGTACTCTTATGCAGGGGGCAGTCCACCGGCAGTCAGTAAGCTTAAGCTGGCCAAAAAGTCCATTGAATTCTAACAGTGACAGGTATGCCACTGTTAGAAGACCCGAACAGGGACTGCATCTGACAGTCACTGTTTGGTCAAGAAAATTGGACTGGCTCTTCTGACAAGAATCCTGCTGACTGGACCAAAATTCGACCAGTGTATGTCCAGCTTTAAATTAGGGCTAATACAATGCTAAGGCTAATGTTCAACTTGAGATTTATTTGCAGTAACCCCCCTCTCTTCTTTTTAAAAATACATTCCTATCTATGAAATCCACAGTTATTTTCCATGCAATCGCTAAAAGGCAATTTTCTTTAGCAATTTGTAACTCAGTGAGTGAGTTTTACCAGCTTTTCTTTTTTTTTTCATAATAACAGCACACCAATATGCACATTAGATTACCTATTAATCCCGTTCCCATCAGTGCATTATATAAAACTCAAATAACATAGGTAGATTTTATTTAAAAAATGTTGGCACAGCTGCAGTGCCTACTGTATTTGCATCATTGACTCAGCAACTGATCTTGGTTGTTTGGATCTGTAAAGTGAAGAGGAAAAATAAAAACTACTTTTCTAGCAACCGCTATAAATACTGTAAATCTCTTGGAACTGTATTTCATGGTAAATGATTATTATTATTACACAGTATTTATATAGCGCCAGCAGTTTGCACAGCGGTTTACAATATGAGGAAGACATTACAATCACAAAACAATTCAAGACAAGATGGTGAGGAGGGCCCTGCCCCTGAGATCTTACAATCGAAAGGGAGGGGCAAGTGATACATGAGGAGGTAGCTGTGTGGGGATGAATTGTTTGACAAAGTGATAGTTCAGTGGTTAGTTAGAGGTGGGATAGGCTTCCCTGAAGAGATGAGTCTTAAGGGATCGCCTAAAGGCAGTCAGAGTGGGAGATAGTGGAACAGTTTGGGGTAAAAAGTTCCATAGGATGGGAGAGACTCTAGTGAAGTCCTGGAGGCGAGCATTGGAGGAGTTGAAGGAGCTGGAAAGCAGAAGGTCTTTTGACGAGTGGAGGGGACAGTTAGGGTGATACTTTGAGACCAGGTTTGAGATATAGCCGGGGGCAGAGTTGTGGATGGCTTTGTAAGTGGTTGTTAATATTTAGAATTTTATCCTTTGGGCTATTGGAAGCCAGTGCAGGGATTGGCAGAGGGGGGTTGCAGACACTGAGCGGTTGGTTAGGTGAATGACTCTAGCTGCAGCAGGATTAGAAAATCTGCATTATTTACTATGGTACAAGAACAAATTCCTTATTCTTGGTGATGAATCCTGGATCAAGCTAAACAGCCGGAATTTCTTGCCATTATAAATATAAAAGCATATTCAAGTCCAAATTGACATTTCAGTGAACCCGTATTCCATACATTCCCCCTAGTCGCGCCCCTTCAGCCTGTTCTAGTCCTGGTGGAGCTAGAGGAAATTCTTCCACATTAGGCGCAGTATCTACTTTTATACACATCTTCCCACCTGCTGCTGTATAATATTCTTTAATCCCTGGCCGCATAAATGTGAATTGGAGTGCCAGTGATGACTGCAGAGGGCAATCATATATTATGCCTGAGAACATGTTTATAGCGAGTTGAAACAGTTTGCTGATCATGAGAGATGTCTGGAACTGTCAGGTCTTGTTTACTAGAACTGAACACCCAAATACTTTTACACCCACCACATATGCAAGAGAGAAAAAGCCTGTTTATAAGAACTGCTGCCTCTCTTTTAACAGCTGATCATGTTACAGAGGTCATGTTCTACCAAGTGCACTATTTCCCTCTCCCCTTTCCAAAACCCCCAACCCCTAGAGGTCCCAAAAAACAAAATCACTGCAGAAAAGGAGACTAAATATGACACTGTGGGGAAATTCTAGAGATCTAGTTGCTATGGTCAACAGCCCCACATTTAAACTGAAGTCCAAAGTGCAGAATTACTATAATCAGGAAAATCCTGAGATGTTAACTGTTCCCAAGAATTTAGCTGAATACCTTTTAGCTCGAATTCCTTCCAAAAAATAGCTGTGAGCTCTCCTGTTATCTGGAGGTGCCTACATACTCTTGATCAATAGCCTCATGTATATCTGCTTTCATAACATCTCCCAGGTCACTGGACAAACAATATGCTTCGCACCGACAACGTTCCTCCCGACAGACACACATGACATCTTGAGCTTGAGTAAATCACTGCAAAAGCATATGATGAATGCTGCTCATACAATTATCCGGAGGCATTGGAAAGAGATGGGACCACCCTCTTTGTCCGAATGGATCCGACAGATCGATCCCATCTATGAGATGGCGTAATTACTATTCACAAAACGTGATGCGTTGGATAACTTTTCCCGCATCTGGGCGTGTTGGAACCATTTCACCAACACACCTGATTATCAGTCTCTTAAATCTAAAGAAGCATGATCAACCATTGGATGATATTTCCTCCCGGAGATCACCTGGCTACACTGCTGACTATGGGAGGACCCTTGGTCGTGACGAGATCTCATCATGTTTTTTTTTCTTCTCACGCTTTCCCTGTCACACTATTTTCACACTAACTTTTCTCCTTACCCTTTAAGACCGTTAATTCCACCCTTGCATCCGGGAAATATGAGATTAAGTGCTTTACAACTAGCTACAAGGAAGACAAGGCACTAGGACAACGTGTTACGTATTAATAGCTTGTTCAGTATTGTCCAGCTTGCCAATTTAGGATGCAGATACGATAACTGAGTATTTTTTACTACTCAGATGCCTACCCTCCCCCTTCCCTTTTTTCTTAATACTATAATTTCTGAAATGTACAAGGAGGTTGTATTAAGCTCTATTGCCTATGCCTGTATGTACAAAAATCAATACATTTGTTGGGATAAAAAAAAAAAAACAACTGTATATCTGCTGTGTGAGATCTAAGGCACTGTTGTCTCTGACAGCTACTCCAAAAAAGATCTGGAGTGAAATTTGGTGAAGTCACTATAGTACTGCTAGCTGTTCCCCAGGAGGCTCTGGCTCTGACATAAGGAAGCAAAGCCCTGTGCCAACACCAGGATATTTATTTTTGTGGTTTTTTTTTCTTCTAGTGCATTAATTGATCATCCATTAAGTGCGTTAACATCCTTTGCTAAAACAGAATCTTCAGCTTGGATTAGATGTGTGCTCCATAGGGTGGGGGGGGGGGTGGATAAATAAAACACACATCCCAATTGATCTACTGCTTACAGGGCAACTGTACTTTGCCTCCTCGCCACTTCCTCTTATTCCCTGTTCACACCTAGGCGTTTTGACACTCAAAGCTAAAGCTCAACAAAAAACTCTCAACCCCAGAAATCCCAATCATTTCAATGGCCCCTGTTCACACCTGAGCATTTTGTCGCAAGCTGTTTTAGCAGATTTCAGCACGTTTGGCCCCCATAGACTTCAATGGAAACGCCTGGAAATGCGCAACACACGCATTTTGCACATTTCTGTGTGGGGGTTTTTGTCCATTGCCCGTAATGTCTTTCAATCTGTCCGCTAAAACGCACTTCATGTGCAAAAACGCAGTAAACATACTAGACAAAAATGCGCTCTTATATGCGCAAAGTATTGCAAAATAAAAAGTCACCCGCACTCCAAGGTCCAACGTGTAATCACCTTTATTCAGATGCTAAACAACATGGATACACTAATGGACAGCAATGTTTCAGAACAGTCAATGGTCCCTTCATCAGGTAAACAGATGACGGGACCATTGACGGTTCCGAAACGCTGCCCTGCACTAGTGTCGCCATGTTGTTCGGCGTCTGAATAAAGGCGCTTACATGTTGGGCCTTGGAGTGCGGGTGACTTTTTTGCAATACTTGGATTCATGCGTCGCCGTCCTTAGTCACACCAGCATGCATCTTATGAACTTTGGGATTCCGGTCTGGTGTGCAGTGGGACTTAGTCTATTACTAATATGCAAACATGATGATGCCTATGTGTGACATTAGACTTAGACTGCAAGTCCTATGCTCCTCCTGTATTATATCTTGGTACTTTTTTTTCTAGAGTTGCCCTATATTTCTCACTATTTGTACAGCTGATCTTCAATAAAACGATGCATTGTAAAGCTTTAATAAAGTATCATAACACTAATGTTCATTTTATTTGTGTAACTGAGTTTTGCATATTAGATGCACTCTGAAAAAAACCCATAACAGAACATTTTTTTTAAACTCATATCCAGAAATTAGACTGTGCCACAAATTAGCAAATTTGCCACAACAGTTAGAGGGCTATTCCCCAAGCTGCCAAAAAGGCAGCCGAGTGAATAACCGAGCCGAAACGCAGTTCGGCTATTTACTTCAGCTCCGTACGGCTAATTTTAGCCGTACATCCGATAGAAGCCAGCCAATGTACAACTGATTTTATCAGCCAAAGTGAAGAAGCTGTTTGACTCAGCCAATCCAACATCTGGATTGACTGAGCCGAACCTCAGACAGTTCACTCACTGCCGTTCGCCCTTATTCTCATAGAATGAGACTGAACAGAAGGTCTCCGTCGGCCGAAGGAACAGCAGAAGCTACGGCTAGATCCTTTGGCTTATTAGTGAATAATCCTTAGTTTTTTAACTAAGAGGTAAGGTCTGAACAATGTAATTATGCATGGAAAGTGCAGCTTGGCTGAGAAGCTTGACACCCAAACTGTATAGGTGGTCATTTCTTACACCATAGGTCTCCAGAAAGCCTGCTTGGGCAACACGGTTTAATATTAGGCAGAAAAAAACATGCAGAATATGAGACAACCATGGACTTACACCATAGCTCATAGTAGTAGTTGCAGCACTGGGATTGTCCACAGCAGTGACCCGTTTCACAAATGTAACTCTGATTGTTTAGTCCAATGCATGTTTCCTTATCCTAAGAGAAAAATAAGAGACACAAGGTCAGGAAATAAACATTTTATTAAACACTCTTTAAAAGAAAGAGAAAACTGGTTACAAACGCCATATCTTCCAGAAAAAAAAATATTTCATTAAAATAAACAGTGCATTTTTTTACACCAACCTTTCCTAGCCTTCAGGAATCACTAATGGGAACTCAAGTGGCCAGCACAGAGCACTGACCTCAACCCTATCGAACATCTTTACAATAAACCGGAAAGTTTCTCATCCAACATCCATACCCAGCCTCACAAATGCTCTGTTGACTGAATGGGCACAGGTGCTCGCAGACACTCCAAATCTTGTGGAAAGCCTTTCCAAAAGAGTGGCTGTTATAGAAGCAAAAGGGGGGCCAACTTCATATGAATGGCCATGGTTTTGGAAATGGATAACCAACAAACTCGTATAGGCATGACTGTCAGGTATCCACACTTTTGACCATATACTGAATATTAGAAAAGTATTTAAACAGATCGAAGACCAGTGCTTAGTAACGATGATCCTCTAGGGTCACAAAAGGTCATGTTTTGAGGACTTTCCTGGGGCACAGATAAGGTTCAATGAACTCCTTAATGGATCATAGTATAACTACAGCTCAATTTTGTTTTAAAGCGACACTTAGGCCTGGTTCACACCTGGGCGTTTTACAGCGCGTTCCTACGCTCTGTAAAACGCTAAACATGTGAAAACCATTGATTGCCTATGGGCATGGTTTCCACCTGGGTGTTTTACAGCGCGTAGGAACGCGCTGCAAAACGCGCTGCAAAACGACCTACGCCCAAAGAAGTACAGGAGCTTCTTTGGGGTGTATTTGCCACGCGTATCCACTGGGATAAAGCCAGATAGCCCACGGAAACGCGCGTTTACCACGAATCGCGGTAAAAACGTGCGCCAAACGCACATATTCGATACGCCTAGGTGTGAACTCAGCCTTACAAGAAAAACTGACGTCTGATACACTTCCATTGTTGAACACATTATCTTATAAATCTTTACTTTATCTCACTTAAGAGTTAATAAATTATGAACTTGAATGGCTACTTTTAATATGCGGCCATGCACAGTAACGATATCTTCACAACAGTGGTCCCCCCTTTGGCTATGTCATGGTTTGTGTTTAATTAAATCCATGTTGGAATAAAGCAGCGAGTATAACACTTGTGTATACACTTTCTTAGCATATGGTTACATGAGAGCTTCTGCACATTGTAACTTTATTAACTGAAAGTCATAAGCCCTTTCTATGCTAGGTGGATATAGCCGACATGAGATTACTATGGCTTACTATGGAACTCATCAAACACTGGAGAGGACGATTCACCCAAAAATTAAAAAAATGGCAATTAGAAAGCAGGCAGTCATGCACAGACACAACAGGTGGGGCCCATTTTTCCAGATGTGCTTCCAGTTTGCATGAAGTTTGGATACTGTGCCACTGGAACACATTAACTATGCATCTTCTGTATTTTGCTAAACTGCAACGCACAACCTCATAGCTTGAAACTTTGAATACAAGGCAACAAATCCTTCCTTGACATTGTGAATGTGTGGGTTCTGCCATGTGCATACCTGAAGACAGGTTTAAGAATGTCAAACTGAGGATATGCACATAACACCCTTGTTGCCCATGTAAAACAGGATACTTATTCGCCGACAGAGAACACCAATTTTTAGACCCATCACATATAAATATCAGTTTACAAATAGAAAACATAATTTATACAATTATGCAGTCTCAAAACACAGAAAGCAATAACATATAGCTCGAATCAGCCATTGTAGATTGTAAGCTCTCATGAACAGGGCCCCCCTAACAATCTTGTTTTGAACTGTATTGTGGTCTTCCTTTATATTGTAAACGTTGCAGAAACTGTTGGCGCTTTAAAAATCCTATATAACAGCAGAGACATTATTGGTGAAAACGCATCAGGTCATACAATTCAATATAGTCCATCAAAGCTCATACAAAAAAGGAAAAATAAATACCCGTCACATGTGGGAAATACATTGTAAGTGAGGCATGTCTATATACCCTAAAAAGATGCATATTAGATTACTCCAAGTACAAAGATAAATAATTAACAAAGTGCTCGGAGTTGCACAACACTCCAAGGTGAGAGTTCACAGTTGAAGGTGCAAGCTAAATTAAGAGTGCAGCAAGTTCTAACCCAGATTTTTTCCCCAAAAATATGCCAGCATCAACTTTAATTCAAATCCCATAAGGTATTGCAAGACTGACAGCCACAGGCATGACTCCCAGAAGCACATGCAAGACAGGATTTGTAGTTTCACACAAGCTGGAGGGCCGGAGTTTGCCTACTCCTGGTGTTTAGTAATCCTTACAGTCTAATTTTTTTCCTCACCTCCTTTGCTGGTGTAAGGACTTACCTTAAATCAGTGGTTCTCAACCTGTGTAACCTCAGGACCCACATTTGTCCTTGGTCATTAAGTTGCGACCCAAGTCGCACTGCAATGGAACACACGGCATTGCCATACTGCACGTTGCGGTGCAGGCGATTGAACTGTGGGCGGGAGGTATGTTTGCGGTGCCATTCAAATAAATGGCAATGCACCTCCCACACCAGATTGCGATTGCATGGTACAGTGCGTTAAGGTGAGATTGCATGGTACAGTGCATTAATCGCACAGGACTGTGACAGAGCTTCATCCATATGAGCATTGCTTGTACAACTTCATTGCCCACCCTATAGAGATGCTGGGAGCCAGAATGTGACATCACTCTGGTCCAGGCACCTGTACAGAACAAGCGAGGAAGCTGTAAGCAATGCATATATGGATTGAGCTGCCTTGCGGCAATAGCTCCAGCCCACCCCACGCCACCTTCGAACTGATACTCGGCGCTGAACAGCATATGAAAGGCTGCGTGGCGCGAGAATTGACAATGCTGAGCTAGGGGGAGGCTGAGAAGCCTCCGACATAGAAAAATGGAAGGCATTTGGGGACCTATTGAACACGGGGTTGCGACACATTTTTGGGTCATGACCCACCAGTTGGGAACCAAGGCCTTAAAATGATGCCTCTTGATCCGATCAACTTCTTGCCAGTAGTTTTCAGGAGTCCCTCCAGCACTGGTGCCAGTCTCTGACCCAGCGCTGACTGCTGTGTCCCACGGTGTCTGTGCGCGTTGACTTATGCTGTGGCTCTACTCTTCTCCGAGCTGAAGATCTCTACTGCGCATGCTCTGGCCCCATGATCCTTTGCGGTTCGCCCGGGAATATTCTAAACTTCGGACAGGAGTGAGCGCCGGAGACACAGGTAAGTTTTAACCTTTTTGGTGATTTAAAAAAAAAAAAAAATGTTTTTGCATATATCTACTGCTTGCTGGCAGTAGATAAATGCAAACCCCCCCCCCCAAGGGTTTAATTATACTTTAAGTCATGCCACAGATTTCGGTTGGATTACGGATGATAAACTTTACTTTTGCGGAGGAGGAAGTCAGAGACTTCTGATGAACTGAGCTCCACTCTGTATACGAAGCCCAGACAGAGTCTGGAGGTTCAGCATTTAATATCTATGGAAAGGAGAGTGTTAGGCTTTACTATGTTATGCCCTGATTTGGCTTGAGGTCGTTTTGCTTTCCTTTAGACCCTAGTTACCATAACCTGTGTGATTCTACTGTGCCTTTGGGTGCCGAGCCCTAGTCCATAGAAGCCATGGTTACCATGCTTGCCATACACCAAATTGATGATGATCAAATTGCCCAAAACAGCTGTATGGAGTATGGAATAAAAGGCTCTATAATATGAGGCTATATATAACAGTGGTTCTAGATGTGCATCTGACCAATAGGGTATAAAGCAATGATATTTATGGCTCCGTCCACTGTCCCTAAATAAGAAATAATCCTCTTATTTTGGGCTATGTGATGGAATGAGACCTGTGAATACCTTCTGTTTTAAGAAGACTTTACTGTGCTATAAACCGATTGGGATAAGAGCTTCTTGGTTGCTTTATTCCCTTCTCACCATAACCTGTATGGTTATTCTGTAGTATTCCTCCAATAAACTCAGTAAGTCTGGAGCTTGTTTTTCTCATTGAAAGCACAACTCACACTCAGTTTGTTTTCCCACAGAAGACAAAACCATTTGTTCTATTTTTACTCTCTGGTAAATGGATGACGAAAGCATTTGAGATGAAATAGCTTTAATATGAAAACAAGAATCCCACATGGCCACACAACAGTCATTTTACAGATAAACAAGAGCATTTCCCAATTTCGTCATCCAATTAGACTGAAGAGCAGTAAGCAGATGATCTGCTATTCCCACTGGACACTATGCTGGCTGTAAAAGTCCAACATTCCATCCTACATTACCCTAAATGACGCAGATAAAGTCGCAAACATGAATTCTACATATACATGTGTTTCTTATACCCGTCAGACTCCAGCTGTCAGCAGTCCTGCCTATAGCAATTAGGACACGAATGCTGCTCCTACCAATTCTATACACAACCTGCAGGCATAGGTTAGAATCTTATAGGGTGTTCATTTCCTAGTCCATTTGTGCTCAATTTTGCAAGATTTTGTCTACAAATATGTAATAAGAATTAAAAAAAAAGATAAAAGTATTTGAAATCTATGGTTCCTATAGGACTTAAATATTGGACCAGATATCTGAATTGAACTAACTTCATCTCAGCTTATAGTAGAGATTACATCCTTTAAAGCAAACCTGTTGCTTACCATATAAAATTATTGATGAGATTATAAACATTCCGCTATAGAAGCATAGTAAAAAGGGGCAGATTTCTTGTAAACATACTTTATACAAGTCTAAATGTGTATGCAAGCTGTCACACTGGATATCATTAAGGTCCTGAGGGACCAAGTCTGTACTGCCCACAGCAACCACTCATGATATTTCTGGTGCGCTGTGGAGCAAAATGGAAATCTGAATATCTGCTACTGCTGCAGACAGTTTGGGATACTTCTTCCTTCAGTAGCTATGATAATTAGACTTGTTCGCCGTCAAAAAATTTGTTCTGTTTCGTTATATCCGTTATTTCGTATTTCGTAACTGAACTCAATTCGGATTCGTACGAAATACGAATTTTCGGTAGTGGCGGTTATATTTTCGTAACTTTACGAACATTCTTTATGATGAAGTTAAAAAGCAAAATACCTTTGTTAATATTGGAGTGGTAGTTGTTTTTTTATCCGAAATACGAATTCCGTTAACGGATTCCGTATTCCGAATTCCGTATTTCGGACTTTAAAAAAACAAACTACCATCAACTCCAATATAAATGTACTTTGCTTTTTACCTTCAATATAACGAATGTTCGTAATGGAACGAAAATACGTCAACGGAATTTCGTATTTCCTGCCTGTGTGTGTAACTGTGTATTGTAATGCATCAGCAGCAGCAGATCCGTATCTCGGATTAAAAAAAAAATCTTGTCATGCTGTTCAACCTCATTTACAGGGGTAATATTAGTTCCTGTTTCAAAGAAATTCGGATCCGAAATTCGTTAACGGAATTTCGTATTTCGGATATAATTCGGAAACTGCCATTCGGATTTCGGATGCTCCGAAATTCGGAATTTCAGGAAAATTCATACGAATTTCGATTCGTAACAAAACGAATCGCACATTTCTAATGATAATATGGCTCAGTGTACACAGATTAACGTGGAGATAATGGGCAGAATGTCTTGCACTGCTAAAATAAAGTCAGACAGCTGAGTGGCTGTAGGGATGGGCACATAGAAACCACAACAGTCAGCTGCTGCAATGGGCAATGAACTGTGGAAGCTCCAATACTAGGTGAGTCTCTGTATAGTATACAATCAGTGTGCCATGTTCCAAAGTAGGTCAACTCCTAGAGGCTTATCAAAGTAATAGATTTAAATACATGCCAGGACCTGCTTACAAAAACACACGCTTTATAAATGGTACACCTATGACAGGGTACCATGACATCTCAGTTTGTGTAGAACAGGTGCTGCTTTTAAGGCTCTCTCAAAACTAAAAAAGGTGCCCATACACCTTACAACCATCGCACGACTTTCATCCTGCCATGGTTGTAAGGTAATTAAAAGCTTGTACGATCTGCCCATCTTGGACAGGCAGATCCTACTTGCGATCATCACAAGCCCTCCCCGCTGAGGGTAGGGCTTCCGATGATTGCAAGGCTGAGCGGGCAGTGTGCGCTTGCGCACACCGGCCCGTGCGGCATTTGTCTCCCGAGAACGCCACTAACCCGCTGAAAATCGTACGATAATCGGCAGGTGTATGGGCACCTTAAGGGGAGTGCCATTGCTGCTTTCCTAGCCACCTGAGCCAATTTATAAAGCATGTTCTCTTTATTTTAGGGCTGGGCAGATTTCAGGTAGCCAATGCTCCTTAAAAATTACACCTGGCAACCACCTTTTGAGGGTTTCTATAGTTGTCAATGGAGCTACCTCCTAAAAAGAATCCTGCTGGCTTGCACACTCTGATCTTCTCTGATAGCAGTTCTATCTTGGCAGCCTAATTATTGCCCATAGGTAGCACACAGATTCCCTGCACAAGTATAGGGATTCTGGGCTCCTGCTCCGCTGCTTATCCTCTGCAGCGACGGTATGTCCCGCGGCGTACTCATGTACTATACATAGTGTATAGAATGTGATGACTCTCAGCACCTTAGACCGCTGCAGCGGAGGGGCAGCGAGGGGGAAGGGACCAGTCTAAGAGCAAGCTGGCTCTGAGGATCAGGCGAGTATAATTTAGTTTTGAACCTATATACAAACGAGCACTTAACCCTTGCAGTGCAGGGGTAGCCCCACAACAAGGGTTAAAGGAGAACTATGGGGTTAAGGCTTTTCCCCATAGTTCTCCTTAGGGTAACGGGAGGGCACAAACTAACGTCCTCCCGCCACCCTAGGCTCAGTATACTGAGACCCCGCAGCTGAAGCGGATCCCGACAATTGTGCCGGGATCCGCCCAGCTGCGTGGCAGACAGCTGGCTCTGCCTATCTAGAGGCAGAGCTAGCTGTACCCGCCCCTCCCCCGTCCGTTCCGCCAGTCAGCGCTGGCGGATCAGAGCGGGGAATCCAGCCCCTCCTCTGTCACGGCAGAAAGCCATGACAGGATCGAGAGGTGAGCTCACCTCCCGATCTACTGAGCCAACCTGTGACAGTCTCATTGTCACAGGTCGGCTAGAACTATGAGGGGAGTGAAAAGCACTCACCTCATAGTTCTCCTTTAAGAAACATTTTCCCAGGAGTTCTGCTTTAAGCTTGCACAAGCAACTATCTGTTGCCAAGTCACACGAAAAGGCAGATGTCAAAATCACAGTAACAAGTTACCCTGGCATTGTGGACTCCTCATTCCCAGCATCTTAGTGCCGCTATAAATGTGGGGCATGTGGCCATTAGAACAGAAGTTTCACCTTGAATAGATGGGAAATTCCAATTCTTTTTCCAGGAGGTCAACAAAGTATACACAAGGATTTTATTGAAACATACGGATACGGGGGTGATTACACTGTACATAAAAGTCAACATTGTATTTTTAACATTTTCCACTGCTAATGGGTTTGAACCTGTCATGCTTTTATTGCTGTTGGTAATGTTCTGGTTCAGTGAAGTCTATTCTCCCCCAACATCTGAACTTCCCACAGTGTAACATCATTGCTTGCTGGAAATCCTGGGAATCTAGGAATTTGCTGAAAGTGATAGACGGAAAGCAGCACTCACTGCATAAAAGGGATTTTTATCAAGTAAGCTTTGTTTGCATTATGAAAAACAACTTACAATGTTGATGTTATAACAAGGATAGTATATGCTGGGACTAAAGAACTCCCTTATTAGAAAGGGATGAATGCTTTTCCACATTTGCACCACTTCCAATGTCACTTGAAATCGGTGTAGGATGATCAGATCAGTCATCGCCCGCTCTTCTTAATATAAGGTTTGCCCTCCAGAGGGCTCCTGTATCCTTTAAACAGGAGCACAATTATTTCATCGTGCGGTTATGTGCCATAGATATTACCTGTTCATTTATCAGGACTAAAAGACACATTTTGACTGGCTGCAATGGACTACAATTTTTTAATTATTCATTGCCTTAGTGAACAAGGATAAACATCAAATCTAGATAAATGTTTTTACCCATTATTAGCTATATTATAGCTTTGGGCCTAAAAGACTGCCTTAGATGGCCCGATTACAATCTGCCATCACACATGGCAAATACCAGGAGCATTAAAAGGAGAACTATGGGGTTAAGGCTTTTCCCCATAGTTCTCCTTAGAGTAACGGGAGGACACAGAGTAGCGTCCTCCCATCACCCTAGGCTCAGTATACCACGAGCTGTAGCTCGCGGTATACTGAGACGCCGCAGCTGAAGCGGGTCCTGACAATTATGCCGGGATCCGCCCAGCTGCGTGACTGACAGCTGGCTCTGCCTATCTAGAGGCAGAGCCAGCTGTACCCGCCCCCTCCCCGTCCGATCCGCCAGTCAGCGCTGGCGGATCGGAGCGGGGAGGGGGGAATCCATCCCCTCCCCTGTCACGGCAGAGAGCTGTGACAGGATCGAGAGGTGAGTGAACGCCGGTATGTGTTCGCTCACCTCCCGATCTACTGAGCCGACCTGTGACAGTCTCATTGTCACAGGTCGGCTAGAACTATGAGGTGAGTGAAAAGCACTCACCTCATAGTTCTCCTTTAATACATAACTGTGCAGCGGGCCAAGCAGAGGTTTTTTGTTGTGTTTTTTATTTTTAATAGGCAAACACATTTCATTAAATACTTTTTAATTTTCTTGCAGGGAGAAAACAAAACACTTCAGCTACGTAGGAGGAAATTCAAGATGTTATTTAAGCTTAAGGCCTTATTCACACTGCCGCGCATATACGCACGTACGTACTGTACCATATGCAAATAAATGGCTCCATACACACAGCCGCGTATGAAGCCGTATATTTGTGCAGCGTATATATGCGCAAAAACAGAATGGAACAGAGATGAGTCCGGGCAGCGTATCACTGCGTATTTATGCGCACATACGCGTGTTTACGCGCGTACAGCACATTAAAGTTCCATTACGAGTGATGCATTCTGGGATTGCATATAGTGCGCGCATAGACGCAATATACAATTTTGCTTGCGTTGTGTGTGAATGAGGCCAAAATGTGAATTCTATAACAATGTGGTCAGAAGAGCGTTAGAAAAGATTATAGAACCATTACATGGTTAGATTTTTAGGAGGGGCTGTATTTTATTAAGCCAATCCACATATTGCACTGTATTTATTATTAGCATTTAATGAAGAACATGCAAACATCTTTAATGTGTTGCGTGAGTTCATGTGAGTAAACGTATTACACTGTAAGCAGTTCACACAAAAAACAAAGTTTTGAATATGGGGAGCTATTTAACTGCATGCAGAGAGCTTCACAATGCTATTTTCCTGTGTTTGTGCAGAGTACTGTGGTATGCATTGGAAAGAGAGATGTGCGGTATAAGAACTGGGATATGGAGATGTACAGCAATGCTAACCTGGAACATAAAAACATGTATATATATATATATATATACACACACACACACATTTTATTTTAAAAACTGAATGCCAGGCAAATGACTAAATGCACAGATGAAATACATACAGTATATATGAGTAGTTTGCATGCCAATGGATTTGTATTTATATCCTTTATTTCAAGAGTATTATAGCTAAGTCTGGTTCCTGCCCGTAGCCTGTAACAGTAGATGTAGGAAATGAAGTGCAAAACCAATAAAAAATAGATACAACTTTATTCCATTAGGGTCATTAGGGGACATTCAAGTAGAGTAGTCAACACATTTTGGTGGTCCAAAAGACACCCCATTCCTTATGGATTAATGAGAGCAATCATGTATGTGGACTACAATCCCTGCAGATTGAAAGTTGTATTGTTTTGTGATGGGTGTACTTCAGGCTTGTCAACTAGTCCCTTTGAACCCCCAAAATGGGTTGACCACTCTACTTAAAATGTCCCCTGAACTTATTGACCACTCTACCTAAATGTCCCCTGAACTTAATGGAAGAAAGTTGTACCATTTTATTGGCATGGCACTTAAATTCCTACATCTCCTGTGTTTATGGTCAAGCCAAGGATGACCTTGGCTTGGAGATCCTTTAGATTGCAGAAGGTGCCTACCCATTCACCAGATCACACATTTTCACATCACCGAACTACTGTTGAGTGAGAAACACCAAGAGAATAACCACATGGGTCCAGAACGTTCTTTCCACACTTCCAAATAGCTATAGCTTGCAACTGGACAGGCTAGACCAGGGGCGCCCACTATTTTTCAAATGACGAGCTCATTGAGATCTACCAACGAAAAAACACCTGCATTCAGGGGCGGGAGGGGGCGTAGGCTGCGCAGGCAGGCCCTCGCCCACAGTGCGATCGCCTGCATTAGTGCCTGTGTTCCAGTCCAGTGCGATCCGCAAAAATGCTGCAAGCACTATTTTTGCAGATCGCACTGGACCGCAATGCAGGCACTAATGTGCCTGCGTTCCGAGTACGGGCGATCGCACTGTGGGCGATGCCATTGGCTTCAATACAGCTCCACACCCCCTCCCGCACCGGAACGCAGGGAGTTGGCCTGCTTACATTCCAGTACATTACAGGTCCCGGCGTCCTGTCCTCCCGTGGTGCTCGTGTGGCCGACATTGCACATGGGGTGTCCTGCACCTTTCCATCTGCAGCGTCTGACACATTCAGCCGGCAGCCGCACGAGCACCACGGGAGCATAGCCGTAGCCAGCTCCTTTTGCGCCTGAGGCAAGGAAAAAAAACAAAGTTTTTTAAATTTATTTTTTACTATTTTTTATTTTATTTTCATTATTTATTTTTATTTATTTTAAATTTTCATAATTTTTTTTTTTTTAATCTTGGGGGGGCTTCGGGGAAATATTAGGGGTCTAAAAAGCCCCCTGATATTTCCCTTTTAAAATAGAAAAAGAAATTGAGGACACAAAGTCCTCAATCTCTTTTTCTGCAGCCTCTATTCTAAATGAATGGAAAGCACAGAGGCTTCCCATTCATTCAGAAAATATTTTACTATCAAGCTGTTTCTGAATGGGGAGGAGCCTCTGTACAGAGTGCTTCTCCCCATTGAGAAACTAATGAATGAACAGGACGTGATTTAAAATCACATCCTGTTCATTCATTTATAACTGGGGACACATAGTACTACCGGTATGTGTCCCCAGTTATTTACAAACACTGGAGTGATCAGCCGATCGCTCCAGTGTTTGTCCTGCACAGAGGATTGGTACATACTAGTGACATGTACCGATCCTCTGCCGCTCGGCCACGCACAGGGGGGCTGCAACTTCTCTGGATCCCCCTGCTCTCCCGACAGCGGGGGATACGACGAGCCGCAGGGGGGGGGGGGGGGCAGAGCCGCTGTGACAGAACGGACGCGCAGTGAGGGGAGAGAGAGGCGCCGGCTGTCAGAGCCTGGCCGAGCGTCTCTCTCTCTCCTCACTGCTCTGCATTAGTTAGTGACAGCGGCTCCGTCCAACGCCCTTCCCCGCCGCCGGTTACTTCACTTCTTCTCGGATCCCCGCTGGGGAGAGCAGCAGGGATCCAGAGAAGCGGCGGGAGGAGAGGACATGGCGATCTACCCGTGATCGATACGCGATCGACTGGTAGATCGCGATCGACCTTATGGGCACCCCTGGGCTAGACTAATCCCTCTGCCTCTGTGACTGGACAGTGAAGGAAAAGCAGTAGATTGATGAGCTTATTTCAGTCTCTGCAGTCTCATCCTGTCAGCATGTTCCATGTGAGCCCACAAGCACTGCAGCACAGCTCATGGCTGTAAACCGATAAAAGACACATAGTAGGCATTCTGTAATGAGGTTTTATTTTGCCATCCATCTCTTCCAAGTAGGGTTGCCACCTGTCCAGGATTCACCCGGATAGTCCGTGTTTTGGATGCTGTGTCCAGGCTTAATGGCAGCAAAATGTCAGGCAGACAAGACCAACCAAAATGAACATAGGGGCTAACTGGCCCCCCACTGGAAATAGTCTCAACTGTGATATTTACATATTAATGGGTGGAGCTATTTATATATGAATAACCCACAACTCATTCTCCCCAAAAAATGTCCGAGCGTCTCTAGAGTGTTCGGGTTTTGCTGGAAGAAAAAGGTGGCAACCCTACTTCCAAGGACCATTATCAAGCTATCTCGGTTGTCAGATTTTATGCCCACCAAAAGCTCACTTACGGCCTTTTAAGATCCTAAACATCCATATATTTATGAAACAAATATGGTCTAATAAACTATACACCATACCTAGTGGACATGGCCTGTATTTTAAAGTCCTTGGTTATGGAATGCAAAAACATTTTTATATATATATATATATTTCTGTCACCATTCACTATTAATAAGCCCTACATATAGGATAATTCAGTTAATTTCAAGGACTGGTGAAATTTGTATTGCTTGTAAATGGAAAGCCTACACTAGCCACTATATTTAAACCATGTTGTTTAACTACCTCCCGGCCGGCCGCTGTGTATACACGTATACACGTCCTGTTGCATCCACCCACTCGGGCACGGCGAGCGGAAATGCCCGTTATTTTAAAACAGGCAGCGGTGCCTGTTAATATACAAGCATTCACTTGTATGAGGTCCCGTGACGTGCGCCCCTCCCCGGCTCCCCCCCTCACGCTGGTCCCGGGCTCCGGTTTGAGCCTGGGACCAGCATACTGCCTCTGTCACAGGGGATCAGAGGGAGGTCGGTTCACGATCTCCCTCCGGTCCCCTCTCCGCTGTCAGAATCCGGAAGTGGTGTATATTACATCACTTCCGCAGTCTCGTGTCACTCTCCAGCTTCAGATGCTGGAGAGAAGCTGATGAAGCAGGGGTTTTGGAGACCCCTGATGTCTCCATAAAGAGGACCTGTCACCTCTTTTGCTATCACATAGAGGGTTTCTCAGCCCCCTCTGTGATAACAATAAAGTGAAGTGAAAAATAAAAAAAAATAGGAAAAAAAAAATGTAAAGTTTCCCCCCAAATTTTTTAAAAGTTACACATAAAAAAGAATTTAAAATCACTGATAACATTAAACTGAGGAGCTGTAAAAGCTTTTAAAGCATCGCCTATTTTTTTGCGATTTTGCGAGTGCGCGCAATTTTTAAGCTTGACATGTTTGGTGTCTATTTACCCGACGTGACCCCATCTTTTATATTTTACCAAAAAAGTGGGTAATATTAGTTGTTTTATAACAATGTAAAAAAAAAATTTCAGTAATTTCTCCTGAATATAGTAAAAAATAAAACCCGCAGAGGTGATTAAATACCACCAAAAAAAAGGTCTGTCCCCCCCAAAAAAATGGTATAAAATTCATTTCAGTACAGCGTTACATGACGGAATAAATGTCAAAGTATTGCAGCGCTGAACACTGAAAAATGGCCTGGCCAGGAAGGGGGTCCAAACACCCCGGTCAGCAAGTGGTTAAAGAGATTGAGGCAGAGTCTAGGGATGTTTTCATCAAAATCTTGCAACCAGAGATTTCAAATGTTCCTCACCCAGGTCTTTGCTAGTCTGTTAAAAAGAGATTTGTATTAAAATAATTAGGTTTAATACCATGGTTGCATAGAATAAAGCTGCCAATTTAATATTTTCTTTTGTTATGGTCAAATTTCAAATCAGTTCAATTGTTCTTTTATCCTCGGTTTATTTTCATCAGATGTTAAGCTAAACCTCCATCTCTTGCCCCCCTGAGTGGGGAAACTTTGGCCTGTGCAGCTTTGTTCTCTTTTCTTTATCAAACCCCATAAATATCTTTGAAGCTATAAAGAAATGAGTGTGTAAGTCGCATTCCTTGTAATCAGTTTCAGTACCACCAAAGTAAACAAAGACCCAAAAAAAGAAAAATGTACTTCAGTTCCTGACAAAGGCTTCTAAGGCCACCATAACCGTACACTGTGGTGCTCATGTCAGCACGATCTTCAGTACAAGTGACATCAGTGCCCACAATGCAGAACTGCAACAGGTCATGTGACCCAACATGTCTGCTTCAGGTCACAACACACAACCAAAACAGGAGTTCTGTGGGAAATGCTACTTCCATGTGAAAGATAATCTTTTCTCCATTTCGAGACCCCCTGCCCCCATACTGCTTCTCCATTTCGAGACCCCCTGCCCCCATACTGCTTCTCTAAAGGCAATAGCAAATAAACATAAGTGGCTGTGTTGATGGGATCTTTTCTGTGCTTCAGAGCTGCTTTTATACTCATACAAGTCTATGGGAATGCAAAAGCCGCCGAACAGGTCTACCTCGACTCAGCTGAACTCAAACCGATGTCAAAAGCATGCTGCCATTTGGCCATCAAAGCTCGTTGGTACTGGCCATACATCTGCTGCATATGAGGCTAGCCAAGAAACTAGACAGTGCTAGTCAGAGTTGTGAACAGTCTTGTGTAAAATATCATTCCATATGCAGTAATGATTTTTTTCTCTGGTCAAAGAAAAACATATTAGAAAATATACATACTTCTTGCTACAGGAAATTTGCATTGCTTATATACAGAATCACTCAGTTACCTACAGAAAGACAAACAGGTATGCAAAAAGATCACTCATCCAAAACAAAAAAACAGCTGGAGAAGATCAGCTTGGCAGATCAATTTATTTGGCAATGCTGGTCTATGAAAAGTCTTTTGCATCAATGACACTTTAATGATTTCTCTTAGATTATTAAACATTCAGCTTGGACATCTTGCCAGACCACTAGCCTATGACTACCAATAGCTTAATGGACATCTGTTTTCATTGTGGACAAAGTGGGAAAAGGGTTTGAGAACATATATCAGGTTTTTATTGCTGTAACCATGGGGGGAGATTTTCCCCACATTCTATGGCGTCAGGAAGTGTAGTGGAATATCCCCAAGAAGAGCACAGATGGCAATAAAACCTGATGGGTTATAACACTTTTCTCTCACTTGAACCGAAAATACTTTGGCTGCAGTTAGGCTTTAGGGCTTCCTCTAGACTACAGTGGGATCTGGGCATGGATATAAACAATTTAAAAATACCCACAGATATATATATAATTTGATTACACAGAAGTTCCGAGTCAACAATTCTTGGCCCACACAGTTAAAAGCTGGCATGCTTTCCAAAATAGCAGTTCACAGGCAACCAAAGGATTCAACACAGTGGATGGTTTGGTTTATCTAAGCAATTTTGAGACTTGGAGAATAAATGGCCAACCCATGGTAGACCCAACCACTTGTCTGCAGTAGAAGAGAGGCAGTGATGGTTGTAGCAGCATTAGCACAAAAGGTACCCTTCATGCCAGTATAGACATTTTCCAATATGAAAGAGTAAAGATACAGTGCGCTAAATAAAAAAAGGGAAAATATATTTTGAACACATTAAAAATAAAATTAATGATACATTGTCTAAGCCAGTGGTTCTCATCCTTTCTAGGGCCAGGACCCCTTGGTAACATTTGCCAAGTTGTGGTGACCCCCAACGGTAACATTTAGGGATGACGCAGCTGCTGCAGCGACATCTGGCGGTGTGGCGGGAGAACTGACACTGCTGCGCTAGGAGAGGGCTGAGGAGGACTCTCACCTAGCAAAGCAGAAATCACACAGCGACCCACAGGTTGACAACCACTGGATTAGTTGAAAGGCTCGGCTGCATTCTGGCAGCTCAACCTTGTAAGACGCAGAACCCCAATATAAACATTTAGTAGCCGCATAGCTGTGCGGTTACTTTATCAGACACAAAAGTGCAAATTATCTGCTTTGTGAAAGCTGCCATTTTTCAGACAAAAAGGGATACAATACCAAGTCTGTCCTTTGTGCTTTCAGAGATGCTGCTTACAGTTCTGTCTACTGTAGAGATGCAGTATAAAAGCAAGATAATTTATACGTCGTCCGAATTAAAAAAAAACATCACTAGAAGGAGGACCTGATGGAGAACTTCAGGTCCCCCTCTGCTGATTGGCAGCAGCAGAGGGCGGGTGCAATAGCTAGTTTGCTTTTGGCTATTGCAAAGTGAAATAGTCAATAGGAATCTAGCTATGCATTCATATGGTGTTTTTTTTTCTGACTGACGGCGGCCCAGATGTCAGAGAAAAAAAAAAAAAAACGATCGCAGGGAAAGTTTTACGCTGCTCGATCGAGCAGAGTAAACCTTTCTGGGAGAAAGTGTTTCTCTCCCGGGTGGCCGGGAGCCACTGTCCAATAGTGGGAGACCCCCGGGCGACTCCTGGCAAATCGTCATTCGACCCCCGATGAGGTCGCGACCCACAGGTTGAGAACCGCTGGTCTAAGCAATAAAAACAATAAAATGCCAATGATGCTGTACTAATCTATACAATTCAAAATGTATATACAGGATGTCCATAACCCAAACATGAGTGATCCAGTTTAATCCACGTCAGATGACGTCATAGACATCTATGTCAGAGGCTAAAATGCATTACTAGGCAAGTGAAAACACACTCAAGGCTTCACAATATAGTGCATACTTCTTCCAGCAAGACCATGTGCCAGATATACTCCAGAAAGGCTCACATGCCAGATAGAATTTCCCAAAACATAAAAAGGTCAGTGCCAATTTCAGAGGGTTATTAAAATGCTCATGCTCGGTTTGTTTTTCTTACCAAAAATCTTCTCCAGTTTGCAGCAATGTTGGTAATTTGGGAACATAAAGAAACTAATAATGTAGCTCCCAATTTTATAAAAATCCAAAACAACGGTTCAAAATTCACATCAATGGGTGTAATCCTACACAGAGATATAGCTCACATACCGCCAGCGCCACCGACACTTCCCGATGGTTGACATTTTGAGCACACAGACATATAATTAACCTCCTGCAAGGTAGTCCATGGCTGCCATTAAGTGCCACATCTCTTTTATTTTTTTTTTAAAACCTGACTAAAGTTTACTGCAAGCAGAACTTTGTGTACAAAAGTTCTCAAAATAATTTTAGAAGTGATTTACAAAGTATTTACAAAGCTTAAAAAAAGGTGAAAAAAGGTGAAAAAAGGTGAAAAAAGGATTATACAGAAGCTACAAGTTTAAACAGTAGAACATGGATAAATGCATAAAACATGCAAGTACAAAGCGGCCACATAGTGGCATCACCTGCCTTTTATTTTACGGAGACCATAAAGGCTATATCACAAGAGTGCCGCTGGATGGATGAACAAAAAGAACCTTTTATAAAAGTAGCTTAAAATGAAAGTGCAAGGAAGCCCATTTAATGAAGGAAAAAACAGTGTTTCAAGCTGAGACAGATATAAAAGCAGTTTTTGTAGTTGTTCAGTATAAATCATTTGCTGGTACACAGGACCCATGTACACTGCAGCACCATTCATTGTGAACGGCACTCAAAACACACTGTACAGTAGCAGCCAACAAACAGCAGCACAGCACATATTGCTTGTTTTGCAGTGATCTGAATAATTAAAAATAAAACATGCAAGCAGCTGAAGACCTCCGATGCGATCCAGCAATCAATAACCAGCTTTTTAAAAGGAAGGAGCACGTTTCCAGCACACCTTCCAGCCAGTCAACAAATGAATGCAACACTGGGCCAGACTGTCCCAGGAAAGGGTAGCATAAATATTGGTGACAGTCACAGCCAAAGTAACTAACATTCATCCTGTTCCGATCGCCCAGAAGCAGTATAGTAGGGTGCACGAGCAATGGTGGCCCTGGACACTAAGGCCTCGTTCACACCTGGGCGTTTTGTAGCGCGTTCCTACGCTCTGCAAAACGCTCAAACACCGAAATCCCATTGTTTTAAAGGCACAGTGTTGAATCCCTTTGTTGACTGGTGAGTGTGCTGGAAAACGTGAACCTTGCTTTAAAGTGGCACTAAACTCAGGAGTATGCATTTAAGTACCTTAACCATTAACAAAAATTTTGCTTATTTGTGCATCACTCGGCTGTAGGTCCTCAAATCATCTCTGAATTGGTGCCGACGCTGTCCTTCCTTCTGAAAGTTAGCTCCTTTTGTTCCCCATGGTCCCAGTGTGTGTTGTAAAGTACACAGGGACCATAGGGAACAAAAATAGCCACCTTCCAGTGGCCTTCATAATTAAAAAGGTACTTAACATACAATGGGGTTCATCTACAAAGGTTCATGCTGCTCACATGGCACTAGCACCCCTAGATGGCACTGACAAGTAACCCCATTGGGTTTAAGGAGTGCTGAGCTGATCAGTATGTGGCTACTCCTTCTCTGTCCAGTCACGGGCTGGGGCAGGGATATAATCAGGCTGTATTGAATAACCGCAGCAGAGAGAAGTTGGCTCACAAGGCCAGTGTCGGTCTGAGCTGTGTAAATCTCAGGACCGGATGGACAAAAATATAAATTCTTTAGGTAAAATGGCACTAATAGATCTACTTTTTTTAATTGTTTTTTATTGCAATAATGGGAAGTATACAAAACACATACAGTATATAGCAGGGCAAACATTACACATTCAGCATGGTTAAGTATAGCATTGCCTGTAAACCAGATATACAGGTTTGCCAGCTGGAATGCAGGACAATGTATTATAGTTTTGTTTTACAAAGAAAACAACAAGATAGCAAAAATGAAAATAAAATCTAAAATCTGAGTCTTTGGTCTTCTTTCAGTTTCTGATTGAGCATGAGGTGGAATACAGGAGTCATGACAATTATGAGGTTTGCACAGAGTGTCATGAGTAGAGTTATTTAGTTTAGGATTCCATTGTGTTAGCAGTGCCAACCCAATCCGTCCACATTTTTTAAAATTTGGTAGGACATGCCCTGGCTTCATACATGAGTAACACACTTTGTTCAACACCCTTTCCACTCAGAGTTTTATAAGGTTGTGCTTTTCCATTGTATGGCCACGCTAATTTTTTTGCATACAAGTAAAGGAGACAAATAAATTGTCTTTTAGCAGAGCTTACTTCGATGCCTCCCAGCAGACCCAATAGGCACCTCTGAGGGTTACAGACACTGGGGATGGAGAAGTTGTTACTACAGCCCCAACCCAAATTCATCAAAATCACCCTGCTGACCCTCACATTTGTGACATATTAGTGTATAATGCTTTCCAATTGTAAACATCCTTTGGGGTGTGAAATACACTCTGTTAAAGTATCTAACCTGGACAAGTTTATTTCAAGACAGGATGACCATAAAATAAGAATTAAAGAATTCCTTCCAATGTATACAGGGACAATTTAAAGGGACTGATGTGAGGCCCCGTTCACACCGGGGTGGTTCGGTCGCACGGATTTGTCCACGCTGAACTGCCGACATGAACGACCCCATACATTCCTACGGGGAGCGTTCATGCGATCTCGCGGCTCCAAGCAATCTGAACAGCCTGCCGCCCAAAATGCTATCCGAGTTATTTTTTCGTGTGTTTTTGGGCGTTTATAATTGCGTTTCAAAGCTGAAAAGCGATTAAAAAACACCCTTTCAAAAATCGCACTGAAACGCTTCCGTCCTGGTGTGGATGGGCCTGAATGTGCAGTATGTAAAGCATTCCGTAAAATTGTCAACACTATATAAATACCTGTAATAAATACTTAAATAAATGAATATAGGATTGTTAGATGAGGTCAACAAGGTAGGTCATGGCATGGTCTGATAAGAGTTTGAAGATGGTGGTGGCCAGCAGTGAAAAGGACTGTAGTCCTGTAAATCAAGCTAGACATTCAAATTTGGGAACAGCCAGCAATGGCTCTATACCAGTTGGGAAGCAAAGTAGTATAGGCATGAATTGGGCAGCATCAGTCCACCTTGTGTACCTGGCAGTTGTAGCATAGTTAGGGAGACTCTAAGGGGTTTTGAGAACCAAACAAATGTGGCAAGATCACCTATCTCTTGAAGCTTAGTGTTGGGAATAGAGGCAGTCCCCGGATTACAAACATCCGACTTGCATACGACCCATACTTACAAACGTAGACTATTACTGTACAGCAGGAGGTTCCAGGCTGCAGCCAAAGTGTACCGCGCATTTCAGTAGTTGTAATGCTACCACGCTCGTGCCGACGAGGAGTGGCCGCCTTTTTGGGTCTGGTTTGTAGTACTGTACGTACATTA
Organism: Nanorana parkeri; assembly: GCF_000935625.1. Classification (NCBI taxonomy): domain Eukaryota; kingdom Metazoa; phylum Chordata; class Amphibia; order Anura; family Dicroglossidae; genus Nanorana; species Nanorana parkeri. Next base: position 1,263,258 of record NW_017306387.1, on the reverse strand, counting down.
CAGGAAGTTGGCTCCTGTTAGACGTGCAGACGAGGGGTGCCCACTTCTTCTTCCGGGTTACTATGAGGTTTTTACTGCTGTCTGCATCCTTAGAAATATTTAACTAGGGTTGGTGATGAAGCTTCAGTGGAGACACCTTTTTCCCATGATAACTCTTACAGTAGGGAATTTCCCTTCCTAGGGGTAGATTTCCTCTCACTTCCTTTTGTCTCAAGGACAGGAAGTGAGAGGAAATCTACCCCTAGGAAGGGAAATTCCCTACTGTAAGAGTTATCATGGGAAAAAGGTGTCTCCACTGAAGCTTCATCACCAACCCTAGTTCCCACAACAACCCAAAATGATCAAAAAACTATTGTTACAGGGACAGAAAGTGAGGTGAAATCTTCTGGACAGGAGTACACACAGCAAAGCAAACGTTGCAGGGGGTTAACCCTTCCCTATGCTATCCAAAACTAAAAAACAAATTTTGGGTTGGAGTTACACTTAAAAAATTTACCTGTTTCCAAATTGCATACAAATTCAATTCAACAACAAACCTGCAGTTCCCATCTTGTTCGTAACCCGGGGACTGCCTGTACAGATTGAAGAGTTCAAAGTTTTGTTTTCATACATTTTATTGATGAGCAGATTAAGGTTGTCTTGTTGTATTTTAATAGCAACATTTTAACCTCAACTCCCCGTTATCTAAATTTATTGGTAAGCTGCAACGAGGATGTCTAGGTCTTGCCAAGGTCTAGGTCTACATCGTTATCAATGGAAAAGATGTTGAGTTTTCAAAATATCTTCTGTATTTTTAGATTTACATGTTTGCCTAGAGTTCAGCTTTAAATGATAACGCACACTATCCACTGCTGCCAATCTGTGCAAAATAAATAAATACAGTATATAAATACAGTATACACACACACACACACACACACACACACACACACGTCTGTATTGCAGCTACATCGATCAATGCTCTTCAGAGGCTGTTGGAGATTTTCGAGTGAATGGACTCTGAACTGCACATGCATGAGTAGCACAATCAAGGACTAGGATTTTTTTTTCCCTCAGAGAGAGCCACAAGGAATGCCACATAGCAAAAATCCAGGTAAGTATAAAGATGGCCATACACGTATAGATTTTCGATTGGAAATTTTTGTTGCTGCCAAGTACCCTCGTTCGCTTCTAGCTCAAATACCTATCAAGCACAGACCAATGTCGACTTCGATAATCATTCGTTAGCAATTCTAACCCACTGAATTTTTAGCAGTGTTCTTCCTACGTAGAAAAACTGCACTAATCCATCGATTTTCCTTCGCTTTGAAATACGTTTTCCAGCCTGACCGATCGAGGAAATTCGGCCAGTAGTACAGTAATTAAAATCATTGGGTTCCCATTAACTGATCATCGCTCCAAACGAAAAAAAATCGAAGAATGTATGGGCACCTTTACCCATATTCATCTTGAACAGCACAGGAGGCAGCAGTGGAGAGTGCCGGTATAAGTGCCCTACATCCTTTAGGGTTTAAAATTCTCAGCTTTACTAGGTTAAAACAAGCAGTGGGAAAATCGTGGTAACACTGAAGCATACTATGCGGCGCCTTAAAGAGTTGTATATTGCGTGATCACACATCGTGCACTTGCCCTCTTATTTACTCAGTTGTTATGTCTAGAGAACGTCTAGACTGAGACTACCCTCACAGTGACAAAAGTAATCACTTCCTGCAAACAGATATGAGCAGGATATAAAAAGGACCAAATGTTCCAGCCCAGGGTATCATAATAAAAAACACATCTGCATATTATAAAATGGTACGATTTGGCTTCATGCAACATTTTAAAACAAGACCATCCTTTTTATTTTCAATAAAGCATAGAAAAGGCCATAAACATCTCTTATTCTTGCAAGATAGTCAGAATGTCTGACATTTACTAAACCACAGTTGAACTCCACCATGCAGGCACCATAAAGTGTTAAATGGTACATTTATACACCCCCTCTTCTTGACCCCACTGGACCTTTCACATAAAAAAAAAAAAAAAAAAATATCACACACGTCAATAAGCAACTTATCACCAAGTTAGAGTAAGTTACTATTTGTATAGTAACTTGCACAGGCTCCAGAGGATGTCTTTAAAGCCAACAAGTACCATAGGAAACCATGTGGCAGGCATGTCAAACTAGTGTTTTATGGGCTCTAGATCTTTATCTGCAACCCTTTGACTGGTTTAGGCCAGGTGCAGACTTGCGGATGGACATAGCGGTTGCCGCACAGCTCCACTGATTTAAACGGGGTTACATCCACACGGCAATCACTGAAAAAAAGGTACGTGTACCTTTTATCACAACGCGCAATGGGGTTTTTTTTTTATAGCCGCGATCGTGCACGATTGCACAGACTGAAAAAAGGCGGCGGTGTGCCATTAGAAAAGAATGGCACCACCAGCGCAATCAGCAGTGGTGTGCAATTCCATGACCATGCGGTTTCATGCACAATTGCCGCGCGGTCACGGATCGCCCAAGTGTGAACCTGTCCTAAAGGGGGAAAAAAAAAGCCCCCAAAAAACTGTTCTCCAGTTGGTAAGCTTCACTTCCTTACACAACTTGCAATCAATATTCAGAAAATATTTTAAAGAAGAAATCTGGGAAAACGCACTGCAGGGGTTAAGTGTTCATTTTTTTCTAGGTGGTAAGACAACAACGTTATAGTAACCCAAAGCTTTGAGCCGACCAGCTGTCATAGAACTACCCCTTACCCGTCTACTCCTCCATTGCATCTTTGGAATCTTCCACATAGTCCTCACGTCTATACACGGTCTAAAGAACGTGATGATTTACGAGACCTTAGACCACTGCAGAGGAGGGGGAGAGAGGCTCCAGGTACCATCTAACAGCAAGCTGGCTCAGGGCTTCGGGTGAGCAGAACTTTTTTCTTATAACCGAGACAAAAACAAGCAGTTAACCCACAAAGTGCGGGGGAAGCCACACTACAAGGGTTAATAAAACGTTTTCCTGGAGTTCTGTTTTATGGCTCCTTTTGCTGGGATTAAATATGCAAGTTCCAATTTTTACTACAATGTTACGTTTCAACGTGCCATTTTTTTAAATTGCAGTTTTTTTTTAAATGAAAAGGAGTATTAAACCCCTGTCTCCAAGTGCCGCACAAGCATGAGCCATTGTTAACCTTAACAATTCTGTCCAGCCACAGGAAGCCACAGCAGCTCAAACCACCCGTTGTTGGCATCACATATACAGTATATTTGGGTACGTTTTGCTCAGGATGCAGAGGAAGGCATACAGGCCTTTTAAGGTGCAAAAGTGCCTTTTGTCTTTAAAAGAAACCTTCACAGGGAAACATGGAAGCTGTCACTGCTAACCTTACAAGTATACTAGTTTTGCCAGGCTGTCTGTGGCCTCAATAGTTTATAAGTCACTGACCTGCACCATGCATGTAAAGTAGCAGGTCAAAGTGAGCTCGGGTTTCCTGATCTGCATACCCGCTCTTGTACAGAAGCCTTTGGATCAGCATGACGGCAGCACAGCAATTTCCTTTTTGCCGGTTCTGCTCTGAAATTAAGTTTTATATAAAAGTCAAAATGCTTTGCTTCTGGTTTGGCTAGAGTGGCAACGGGTAAGAAATCCTGTCAGGCTTCTATTATAGTGCTCCCGCTGGGAAGATTCACGCTCTCCATTTATCCTGGTGACCTTTGTCACCAGGACATTACATTAAAAACCGGCCGAAATTTGACCAGTGTAAGGGCATTTTAAGAAGTCCTCACTATGGAGAGATTTCCTCTCACTTCCTGTTGTGTATACAGTATAAAAAAAATGAATTGTACCTTCAGAGATTTTTGTAAATCTGATCTTGTAAAAAGTGGGACAGTGAAATAACTTCCTTTACAAAGAGTGTTACCCATTTTATTCTGATGATGTTAATGGTTTAGTGTTCTCTGCAAAATGTTCACACAGTCATGTTCAGGTTTTGTATATTGACCTGAGAGAACTGCAGACATAACAGATCATCATGTGTACTTGGACATTCAATAGCCATCTAGTAATAACTCTATCCAGCTAGACAGCCCATGATGGCAGCAAGTAACATTTGACCTTTTCTTGTTAGGAACAGGTACTTAAAGAACCCACACAGGAACGGGATAGGTTTAGAATACTATCTGCAAGATTATTTTACAGCCCTGGGTGTGTCAGACAGATGGCGCAGCATTTTAAAACCATTTGAGAATCAAGTGGAGATCTGCCCACATTGAAGATGGCCTGCTGAGCCCCATAGTTCATATGTTCGTAAAATCATATCAGATAGAAGGTCTGGAATCCATTGCTGTGCTCAGTGTGCAGTTCAGAGAAACTTTGGGACAAATACTTGGCAGGGCTCGTTTCCCAATTGGGAACCAGCAGAGTCATTTGCTACTGTTTCCCCTTTCAAGCCGCTGCCTGTAAAATTATTTACTTTCTTATTTGGATAGTGGTTGCTGAGCTCACTGAAAGTCAAAGTGAGCACAGTGCAAGGTCTTTCAGGGTGACCCGAAAAACTCACTATTTATGCAGGCCTAGTACAGGCAGCCTTCTATTAAAAACAGACGTTTTTATTTTAGAGACATAAGGAACGAGGTTGAATAAGGATGTTAGAAAACAGATTTTTCTTTTGTGTGATAACATAAGGAAGAGTTAAGGTCACAAGCCTGAGCAACCCAGATGAAATCAACCCTTAGCGGAATAGTAAGGTTGGCTCAATGAAAGTCAACATTCGATTGGTTGCTAGGAATTACTTTAATCACTATAGTGCTTGTCCTCAAATGGATAGATCTTTAGCAAATTCCATTTAAGTATAATATTAATAAGGATCAAAAAGCAATCACAGTGGCTGCAAGTCCTTCTCAAGGCTAGGGTCATGCTTGTGAACACGCAGAGCTCGTCTACTAAAACAAGGGCAAGTGCAATGGGGATGTGAGCAGAGCAGTTACTGCCTAACTGCATGGTGCCCAACCTGCATCCCTAGGGCCACATGAGGCCCTTTGGTACTACTTTCGTGGCCCTCAGACTCTGGCAGTCTGTAGTGGGAATGAGAGCATTGATTTGTTAGGGGTAATAGTGTTAATTTTAGAGAGCGTCAAGTAATATATGTCCCAAGTCTTCTGCAGCATGTCTCCAGTCTCCAACCAAAGCTCCAGCATGTCCATACTCTGACCATCATTTCCTCGATTATGCCAATGGTCTCCGACAGTCTTTTATGTCATTGCATACACAAATTATGCTGTAGGGCCCTTTTGGTGATGTCAAGGGCCACATTGATGCTCCCCATAGGTTGACAAGCTTTCGCTTATCCAAGTAGCAATACAATATTTTCGATACCACCTTTGCATCAATTTTACAGCTTTGTTTTGCTCAATTAAAGTGTGGTATCTCACGGCTTAAAAACTTTGAACGCTCTCACTGATCAAATCTAATGAGCCAATTGGCTACGACACTTTCCAAATTGTTGCAGTTGCTGACCACTTTCTTTGATAACTTATACAGTACCCGACTATAAGTGCTCCCACATGGGCAGGCTGGGCCGCCCTGTACCACTATACCTCAAGTGCAGAAGGCCCAACCTGTGCCAACTTCTATTCGTGCCACTCAATATTTTAGCAGACATTTTTACCTTGAAATGTTGGCGACTGCCCATACATGGCCAAGAGTCGAAAATGGCCTAATATGGCTGAAATCGATTGCACTGCTTGCAAAAATGTTTTTCCCTTTACACCAAAAAGGTTCAAAAAATTTAGATCACACTTTTTAGAAATTCAAGGCAAACAATTCAGAAAGCCCAATGTGTCGCAGATTCTGCCACCCTTACAAAAAAAAGTTTACTCCTTTCCATACAGTCAAGGTTTTCAGCTCGAAAAGCATTTGGACATTCTGGCAGACACGAGGCAGCCATGCAGGGCTTGCACATGTCTGTCTGCTGTACTATGTTTGAACTAAGTTCTCTGAAGTCTAAACTCCTAGCGACTTACCCTGAGACACCCAGACAGCTTCCTGGACTGACGGGCTTGTCGTCCGAGGGGGGCCTTACCTGTCTCAGACCTAGAAGGAAAGGCATCCTGCAGGCTCATTCTCCACAGCAGCGTTTCATCTGACAAAGAGCTCCAGCCGCAATGTTTCCTGATCTATGCCGGGCAGCCGTGCTGCAGTCCTATTTAAACAAGGTCTTTATTGGCAGGGAACATTAAGTAAACAGGGTCCCGGGACACAGCATGCACTAGCTGTACCCTCTCCCTACCATGACAAATCAGAGACGGCTGCCAAGCTGGAAATGACATCACTTCAGAGGTCAAAACAGCTATTAACACTTTCAGGGCCAGGGCAACAATACGCACCATTAGATTCCTAAACTACCAAGAAAGGGTTAATGCCCATCTGGAAAAAGAGGTCAATACCGGTTTATGCCTCACTGCCACGCAAATGCTCATTTAAAAGTTATCTAAACCCAAAAACAAAAAGATATTTCAGCTCACCCGCCCTTAGATGTGGTGGCTGCATTCATTTTCTTTTTTTTACCAAGCAATTTCATTTATTTAATTTATTTTCACCTGCTGAGTCTGCAAGTAACACACTCAGGGCCCGTTCACACACTAGTCCATCCGATAAAATGCAGCGTTTCAACGGGAGTGGTAGTGCATTGTGGCAGCTCCAGCAGAATGCATTGTATTGCACAGTGCTGGAGCGGTCATGATTTACAATTTTTTTTTTTGCTTTATGCGGAGTGTACAATGTGTACGCACTATTTAGGTCCCCCGCATGTCAGCACAGTTCAATGCAGCGACCTGTGGTGGAATCCACTGTGCCGCTATAAAACACGCCTGCATTTTATCTCAGCAAACCGCCCATCACACCCATGCAGGAAAAAAAAAAAAAAATCAAAAATAGCTCCTGCACCTTTTTGCGTGACAGGCGATTTAGTCTGCACGAAAAACCGCAAAAGGTGTGAACAGCCTCAATTGACTTCAATGCGAATCTGTGTTTTGTGCTAGAGTCCAAGGACCTGTAGCACTCGTTACCGGAACTCCCAAGTGTTAGTTGAGGGTGCTCGCAGTGACCGTGGATGGCGCCGCACTCAGCATAGGCAAGTATAGGAACGTCACCAGCACACCAACACGACAAAGACTTAAATGTCAGTGAAAATCCATTTATTGATGTCAGTCAATACTCAGTGTCATCAAGCGCTTTCGGGGCCGCGCAGGCTCAGAGTATACATACTTGTGATAATCACAAGTAAGTATACTCTGAGCATCACAAGTATGAATACTCTGAGCCTGATGAAGGGGACCCTGCGCGGCCACGAAAGCGCTTGATGACAATAATTTAATTTAATCAGCTCCCCTACCCTGTGACTGGACAGTGCAGTAGCCAAGTAATGAGCTCATCTTTCTGCCATTGTGCTTCCTCCTACTATCAGCATGCTCCATTCACTGCAGTACAGCCGATTGGCTACTTGTGCTGCTAATCCTTCCCATAGTCTGAGCTCTGCTTTGCACTGAACTGCGAAAACCTTTTACCAAGCCAAAGTCAGGTACTTCCACTGCTTGCATTAAAACATTGGATACATTGTCACATTTATTATTACACACAAAATATAAGGACAAGAGAAAATGAATGGTTTTCAATAGAGCCACGCAAACTATTGAAGGCAATACAAATTCAGTGGATGCAGCTAAAACGTATGTCAACACCCACATGATAGTATGGAGGATACCTAAAGGCACTGCAACAAACAAACTTGTCCTGAGCAACTAAAAAAAACGAATTATCTGAAAAACAATGAAAACCACAAAAATATTAACTAGCAAACCATTTAAAGGCCGTGTACGACCACTAAACATAAATATGTATTTATATTGGATTTCCAATAAATTCTATCCCACTCATAATAAAATCGATCTAGAAGTTTCTAAACTTACTTATTGAAGATGCCCATAGGATGTACTTCAATGAACTGACACAATTTCACTCAGCCCTGTGAATATTCACTTCCTGGTGTCACAACTCACAGGGCCTGCCTTCTGAACTACAACTCAACCTCTGAACAATGTAACATTATCATTGCTTGCTGGAAGCAATGCGTGATGGGATATAACACATATCCCATCATGCATTGCTTCCATTAAGAAATGGAGATTGCATCACATCAAGCAGCAGGGAAAGAGATGCAAAAGCACACTGGGAATCCAGGAAGTTGTTGAAAGTGATGGGCAGATGAAAAGCAGCACTCACTACATTAAAAAGGCTTTAATCGCATTATCAAAAACAACTCTAGTATGTATTCCTATCACAGAGCGAATATTTATAACAGGATAGTATATGTTACAACTTCACAACGTCTACAATTATACAGGCAAGCCTAGAACCCAAAATATCAGAATTGGTTAACTGTTTCCAGGTAAAATCCTGCAAGGAGAGTGAAGATAGTTCGTATTAACTAACCCAGTTATGTTTGATCTATCCCAAAAATAGTTTCACATTTCGAGTGCCCATTTCACTGAAACGCTGCCATAGCATGACCTACAAAAATAAAACTGCTGCCAACAGCTTGTGGTCTGATGTGCTCAGCCTCTCACAGTAAGGAGTAAAGTTTATTAAAAAACAAAAACATTTTAGGATGGCAAAAGAATCGCGTAAAAATGACTGCCAAAAGGTGCCAATTTTAGAAAGAAAACAGAAACCCCCAACACTGATCAGCGTGGATATCCTGCTCAGAACCTCTGCAGATGTGTTAGCTTCTTGGCTGCCATCACTAGAAGCTGTGTTTTCTTCCAAACCCATTAACTTTTCAGTAATGTAGTCTGGGCTCCATCTGCAAGACACAGTTCACACTGGAGGGTGAGCGGTGACACCCCAAGAAAGCCATAGAGTGGCTTCGGAGCCGCTTTACAGCGCTGGGAATACAGCTGATCACTGGCAGCTCACCAGAAATTCAGCAATTGGGGTCAGTGTTACAAGCAATCATCAAATTAGTATTATTTATTTTTTGTTGTTTCTTCCATCAAGCAAGAACAGAGTGTTTCAAATTGCTAAAATGCATGGATGAGGGAATCTCCCCCCCCCCCTGGGCTATGGTATTCTGACAGCCAGCACCCACTGCTGTCAAAATACCTGAACAGCGAGTGCTGCTGATTGGCTGCAATCATTGTTCAGGTAACAATTTTCCAGGGCCACTCACAGTTTGAATTTCAGCCAAGACCCGCAGGAGTCCGCCGCGATTTACCCAGTACATGACCAGCTTAATTCAATATCGGTGTGCTACTGGTCAGAAATTCATATTGAAGGCACTGGATCAGCATCGCAGCCAAGCAACTTAGAATTTGGAGAGGCTAAAAAAAAGGTTTTCATTTCGGTAATAATTTATAAAAGGTGTTTTAGATACTTGCCTGGAATTTCTTCTTGTGGTTTTATAAAATGTCCAGTGGCATCACAAGGGGGGTGCGGGTGACACCAAAATGACTGATCATTTTGGTGTCACCCCCTCTAAAAAGTCAGGCACTCGGTCATGGACTGAGAGCCCGACATTGTCAGGAGAGAGGAGGGGACCCGGCGGCCTACCTTATCCCACCGGGTGAACTTCCCCTCCTCTCTCTGCCGACGTCCAGCACTAAGAAGGCTGCCGGCAGGCGTCAATAAGACCGCCACGCATGCGTGGTGACGTCAGACGCATGCACGATGACGTCCCGGCGAGGTGTCATCCGCTGTGCTCTCCGGGTGACACCAGGCCTCGGGAAGCCCCTGTAAATGTCTACACTTTTATTCTTAAATATTAAATAAAAAAAACAACATTATTGCAACTGGCATCACCTTTTGAGGTTTTTCTAGTTTTTGTCAATGGAACCGCCTCCTAAAAAAAAATATCCTGCTGGCTCCAGGGTTGGACTGACTCCTGAATTCCATATTAATTTGTCCACCTCTGACAGATATTTATTTATTAATTTCACTAAATCCTGAGGATTACAGGAAACAGCATGGCCTATTCATGTGATAAGGCACACCCCTGCTGCCTCCATTGGGTCAGAACCACATCCACAGTGCTAACAATCACTTCTAAAGTCGTATTTTCATCATTCCGACCTGTTTGCACACAGATGTTGTTATTCCACAACAGAAACCAGTAACATTGTACAATTCAGTGCCAGCCAGGATGTAATGAGTGTAAACAGAATGCTGCTAGACTTGGGAGATGTTTTCTGCTTTCATACATCAACTCACCCAACAATTTTGTAGTCACAATAAGGCTTTCCCTCTTTACTCCTAACAAAACATTTATTGAGAAAGATTTGTATTGTCCCAGGAAGCATAAAAAATGTGTCTCAGTAGAATCTATAGAGACTGGGAAAAAAATAAAAAGCACAAGGAGAAGGATAAAAAAAAAGAAAAATTTAAAAAACGTGTACATGATTTTGTACAATACAGAGCAATGATGGAGCCCTCTAATATTTCTCGTTTTGTTTTTTCCAACAGGAACTGGTCAGCCCTTGATGGTGCTAGTTCTGGGGCAGAGTACACCTGCACAGTAAAGCTGACCATACACTTTACAACCATCGCAAGACTTTCATCTTGCGATGGTTGTAAGCTAATTAAAAGCTCGTACAATCTGTCCATCTTGGACAGGCAGATCGTACTTGCGATCATCGCAAGCCCACCCCACTGAGGGGAGGGCTTCCGATGATTGCAATGCTGAGCGGGCAGTGTGCGGCATTTGTCTTACGAGCACGCCACAAACCCGGCGAAAATGTTACGATTTTCGGCTGGTTTTCAAACAAGGTCGTAAGACAAAAGACGTGCGGCGTAGACGTAGAGACAGTCGGATGCCTTCCATACACCTGCCGATTATTGTACGATCTCAGGATTTCCCGCGATTATCGTACGATAATCAGCAGGTGGATGGCCACCTTAACATGCTGACCCTGGGACCAGCATCACTTCCAAGAGTCCACAACGACCACCCAAGCAGTAACAGATAATAGGTTTTGCCCGACTCCTCTGCGGCAACCACAAATGCCGCCCACCACCCCTCTGCGGCAAACACAAATGCCATCCATGACCCCTCTGCGGAAGCCACACCAACCATACAGTCCTCAAGCCCTCCATAACAACCATGTATACAGACCGTGACCTCTCTCACCAAGCACATATACAGATCCAGACCTCTTTAACAAAAAACAAAAAAACCTGCCTGAAGGAGCAAAAGACAGGGAAGCTTTACAGCGGACATTAATATCCATCATGCATTGCTTCCGTAAATGCTCAGCTGCAGTTGCTAGATGCAGTACTTACAGAGAAGGTACCATGGGGACAGACACGTTTACGGACCACAGTAATGACAGACTGCAGGAAGACAGGAAGTGGGGAAATTTATCTGGGTTTGAGAAAAATATCAAAAAGGAAATAGATTATATTGGTAATTCTGTGCTTTGAGACAATAAGACATTTCTCATCAATATACACTTGCCTATGAATTTCACTCTATTGTGTTTATCAGTAATGTTCCACTGTGTTTTTCACTCGTCTGTGCAGCTGCTCTATACACGTGACACTGCACCGATGTGGAACCAATTACGTAAACATGAACCTGTGGGAGTACATAAACATTCACAGCACATCCACATTAAATGCTTAAACTTCACCTGTGCATACTTCTGGGTGATCATTTGCAGTCTGATTCTACCTCTACCGTGATCATTTATTAAGAACCATGTCAAATGAAGACAAATCGCTTTTGGGGCCGTGCAGGATCCCTTCATCAGGCTTTACATTGACATCAATGGATTTTTGGTGTGCTGGTGACATTCTTCAAAACAAATTCATGTGGTCAGCAGCGCCCTCCGCAGTTACTACGAGCACCCACCCCTGCTGTTGGGATAGCCAGTAAGGAGTGCAACAAGACCGTCATTCATCCTACATACTATCAGGGCACACTGTTACAGCACATCCAAAATACACTATATTACCAAAAGTATTGGGACGTCTGCTTTTACACACACACATGAACTTTAGTGGCATTCCAGTCTAAGTCCGTAGGGTTCAATATTGAGTTGGCCCACCCTTTGCAGTTATAACAGCTTCAAATCTTCTGGGAAGGCGCCCACAAGATTTAGGAGTGTGTCTATGGGAATGTTGGACCATTTGTGAAGTCAGGTACTGATATTGGAGGAGAAGGCCGGGCTCGCAGTCTCCGCTCTAATTCATTCCAAAGGTGTTCTATCGAGTTGAGGTCAGGACTCTGTGCAGGCCAGTCAAGTTCCTCCACCCCAAACTCGCTCATCCATGTCTTTATGGACCTTGCTTTGTGCACTGGTGCGCAGTCATGTTGGAACAGGAAGGGGCCATCCCCAAACTGTTCCCACAGAGTTGGGAGCATGAATTTGTCCAAAATGTCTTGGTATGCTGATGCCTTAAGAGTTCCCTTCACTGGAACTAAGGGGCCAAGCCCAACCCCTGAAAAACAACCCCACACCATAATCCCCCCTTCACCAAACTTTACACTTGGCACAATGCAGTCAGGCAAGTACCGTTCTCCTGGCAACCGTCAAACCCAGACACGTCCATCGGATTGCCAGACAGAGAAGCGTGATTCATCACTCCAGAGAACATGTCTCCACTTCTCTAGAGTCCAGTGGCAGCGTGCTTTACACCACTGCATCCGACGCTTTGCATTGCACTTGATGTAAGGCTTGGATGCAGCTGCTCAGCCATGGAAACCCTTTCCATGAAGCTCTCTACGCACTGTTGTTGTGCCAATCTGAAGGCCATACGAAGTTTGGAGGTCTGTAGCTATTGACTCTGCAGGCAGTTGGTGACTTCTGCGCACTTCAGCATGCGCTGACCCTGCTCTTTCATTTTACGTGGCCCACCACTTCATGGCTGAGTTGCGGTTGTTCCCAGTTGCTTCCACTTTGTTATAATACAACTAATAGGTGACCGCGGAACATTTCACAGAACACCTGAATCCAATGGATTTGGAGGGGTGTCCCAGGCTCCACAAAAACCTCACCTAATAGTTCACCTAATGTAGCTTCCCGTGATGGGGTAACAATGATGCTGCACTGCTCCTGAATTCAGAGCAGAGTTTCCACTCTCATGTAAGCTGTGTCTGCTTGCACTGCAGTGGGACGGCAAGTTGTTGCAGGGGGGGTTTGGCCATCAGTATTGTCAGTATTGTCACTACTGTATCACAAGCCTGTAGCTTCTCAGTCAGTGGGCGGGACATCTAGTCCCGCCCACTGCTTTCTGGATTAACAGCACTGCCTCTGTTACTGAAACCCTCATGTGAGCTGCAGTGTCTGGGAGGGGAAGCACTTGAGACAAATGGAGGAGGATTTGGCTCACTCAAGGAAGGCAAAGGAAGATTTTGTTTATGAGGCTTGTGCATCTAAAACTAATACAGAAGCCTTCAGGTAAACATATCTAAATCCAAAACTATTTTCCATTTAGGATAGAGAAGGAAAGGGTCAAATCGCTGTCCGTGTTTTTTTTTATATTTTTGCGTCTCACTGGGAAGATTACCCCTGATTTCCTCTCCTGTAGACTGAATAGGCAGCGAGAGGATAACCGACGGAACCCCCCCCCCCCTTAGACAGTTGTCACTGAAAAAATGTCCCTCTATTCCTGTTCGGGTCATAACTCAAAATGTTGGATTTACCCTTCCCAGTGATACAAGTAATCAGAGCAATTAGAGAGACAGAATCTTCCCAACAGGAACACAGACAACACTAAAAACCCAACAGGGGTTCTAACCCCCCTCCACTCTATTCAAAGCAAAACAGAAAACCCTGCAATTTCGCAGTGGCCAAGTCACACAGAACATTGTGGGGGGGGGGGACATGTGTCCATTTTATTTTCTCATGTAATGTCCGCTTTAAGATAGTGGGGCCAGATGTAATAATTACATCAAATCTCCGTTACTGGAATACTTCTGTGAGCTAATTATAAGCTACAAGTAGTGTCACTAGACATATCTACATGGAAATTCAGCAACCAGTCACACCGACTCTAATTGGTAAACACTTAACTTGAGTGAACATTCAGTAACTTGGGTTCACCATCCGAAAACAGGGCGACTCTGACCCAACATTTTAGTCTCCTGCTTTGCAAGCAATCATAATTAGAATAACTGCTCTCACCACTGAATCCCTAGAGACACAGAAGCGGCCGCCCTATTTGTGCCTGGCCAAACAGTTTTGGGTAGACTGTTTCCATGTAATTGAATGTCAATTCAAAGTTTAAATCTGCCACTTTTAAACAGAAAAAGGTCTCAAACACAAAGTGTAAAAGGTGCCCACACACCTTGCGATAATCGTACGATAATCGCGGGAAATCCGGCCATTGTACGATTATCGTAAGGTGTGTGGAAGGCGTGTGACCGTTTGTTTTTTTTTTGTCAAAATAATTTATTGTTTTACAAGCAAATAGTACAACTGTGTAAGGTCGCACGACTTTTATCTTAGGAACATGTTCTAAAACCCACAGAGAATCGTACGATTGTCGGCGGGTGTGTGGCATGTTCGCAAGATAAATGCCGCACGGGCCGGTGCGCGCAAGCATGCCTTATGCAAGCGCACACTGCCTGTTCAGCATTGCGGTCATCAGTAGCCCGCCCCTCAGCGGGGCGGGCTTGCGATGATCGCAAGTACGATCTGCTTTTCCAAGATGGGCAGATCGTACGTTTTTGTAATTACCTTACAACCATCGCAAGACTTTTGTCTTGCGATGGTTGTAAGGTCTGTGGCCAGCTTTAATGATTCTGTGCTACCAGTTCAGCCAATCAAAAAACATCTGCAAATTTTTTTTTAAGGCGCGTGTGAAAATAAATAAAATAAGATTTTTTTATTTTTTTTGGTCCATAAAGAACAAAGACCATGTCCTTTCAAAACACTCTCTATCCTTGATGCCTGTGTTTGAGCTTCCAGTTATATTCTTTGCTTTGGTACACAAAACATGGAATACATTTTTTTTTTACAAAAAATAAAAAAAGCTGTACATGGACAGGAAGGATCACACAACACGATGTGATTTCTAAGGGCTAGTTCACACCAAGCACGTTCCAGGAGCAGATCAAAACTGCGTCCAAAGTATTCCAATGGGATTTTGGGCTTTAGTTCACACCATAGCGTTCAGTTCCAGAGCATGTAAAACAAAACGTATTTTTCCTGCTCTGGAACGCATGCAAATGCATCATAAACGCATGCAAATGCCCTGGAATGCACCGAAAACCCATTTTTAGGCAAAAAAATATATTTTTTACAAAAGCTGGCCCAGAATGCATCCAAAACGCAGCAAAAACACACTGCACGTACAGAAACTCATACAGATCTGGTCTGCATTTGGTGTGAACAAGCCCTTAAACAGCTATGGCTGAAGGAGTAGGTGTGTGGCGAAGCTTGGTTAGGGGGGCACACCATTTCTAAGCACCCCAAAAATACATTTTATTTAAAAACCAAAACCACACACACACACACAACACACACACACACACAGACACTTCAATATGGTCGCAAAATAAAATCCTATAATAAAAAAAAATATTAAATAATGCATATCTACAATGCATTTTTTCACCTGCCCAGACACATAGTTTTAATATCTGGTGATGCACACTAGAGTGCATTTCTATGTTCATGCAAATTGGGGAAGGAAATACCAAACCTGACTTCTCTATGCACAGAACTAATCAAAATGCACACATTTTAATGTAGCGCCATTAGTTTCTTTGGGCCTCTAATGCGCAAAAAAAAAAAGTGCAGTCTTTTTTATTGCCTGCACTGCAACGCAACCAAGGGATTTAATACGCATAGACAGAAACTCTATTTGAACCATCCCTGCATTGTCCTGGAGTAAAAACCATATGCTACACCGCAGGCAAATACACAGATGTGAACAGAGCCTTACTGAGGGCTGGAAAAAAAATCCCAAGAGCTAGATTGCTAAAATGCCTGGAGAATAAAACGTGGTGACTTTTTTTGTTTGTTTGTTTCCCGGCCTTCTGATTCCTATACAGTACTGTACATAAAAGTGGAAGTTTAACAATATATTTTATTTGCATATATGCTTACTTCCCTTTATACATTATTCTCCTGTATATTCAAATGACACGGCTGTCAACATTCTTTGATTCCATTATGTGCCATTTGCAAAAATTCCCTGCATGCACCATCAGTTCAACTTTTACTGTAATGGTAGTTCTAAAAATATAATAGAAGATTCCCGAAGAACCGTTAATGTGGCAAAGATGTACAGCCTGGGGACCAATTGTGCTACCCATTCCTGGTTTCTTCACTCTCTTCAGGAGCTATGGCCACCAAACAATTTGCAGCACTTTATGGCGTCTTTAAAGTGACATTAAACCCTCAGATTTTTTTACATAAAACAATACTGTAATGTGTGCCTTACTGTAATCCATGGTTGTTTCCCTTCTCTTTGCTGCTCTTCCTTTTAAATCTGTATCTGTTCTCATGCTCTGCAGAACTTCTGTTTTGCAGCAGACTGCCTTGTCTCAGGAATGGATACACTGTGTCTGTGTATTCGTTTGTATAGGCTTGTAACCTGAGCCAGCACTACAGGAAGAGGCCCTGAGCTGAAAAGGGAAGTTCTCCCCAAGCATGAGAAGACATGAGGATTTAAAAGGAAGAGCAGCAAAGAGAAGGGAAACAACCATGTATTACAGTAAGGCACACATTACAGTATTGGTTTATGTTAAACAATCTGAGGGTTTAATGTCACTTTAAGGTCAATTTTTTAGGGAATAAAATGTTGCAAGTTTAAATTTTTACTTTATGGTTTGTTACCATAATGTTTTACATCAGGCCTGGACAAATCCCTGGAGCCACAGCTCTATACTGATGCCTACATTTTGAGGTGTTTTTTAGTAGATCGGATAGACTGGCTCCTGAATTCCATATTAGTTTTATATCCTGTTTTGTTTTTAAAAGAGAATCCGTCACTTTGCCAATTTAGGGCAAAATTCCAAAGTCTCTTACTAGCTAAGCTCCCACTGGACCAACTTGTACTCTTTGCCAGGCTTACTCAAAACGCTGTTGAAGCTATTTTATAACCCCACACTTTATGGTTTGGGGGGAGCATGTGCCTAGGATGCACTGCCCAGCCCGGAACATGGTCGACTGAGAATAAGACTACATTGTCAACTCTGTGTAAGCTCGGACATCATCTGACAAAGCACTTACAAAAGGTTTTGACCCCCACAGGAATGGAGAAGTGGGGAAGCAAAGGGTAACAGAGTCAGGGGGTGAGCGAGCGAGCGAGAGCGAGAGCGAGAGCGAGAGAGACTTTGCCACTTTGCTCTAATGGGGAAAGTGATCGAGTCTCTTAAAGCACAGATTTCAACTGGGTCTCAGACTTTATTATGAGGCCGATTTAATAAGAGATTTCGTAATGTTCACACAATGAATTGTGTGAAGATTCACTTCAATTACACAAAATCACGTGTAAAAAGGAAAATACTGGTTTACGCATTTCTTTTGCCCATGATTGGATATTTAAAGTGAATCCTTCAAAACAGTTTATAGTGTGAACATTTTAAAATCCTTTATTCAGCCTCCATGTATCAGTTTGGCCACCTCTGTACTCGTATAATGTTGTTAGTACTCAGTAGAATGGTTACAGCCATAACATTTCTCAGTAGAGACACGAATAGAAAAATCACTAGCATGACCAGTAAGCATCATCGTTATTATGTGCTAAATTCATAAAGCTATTCCCTGGGGTACCTTAGCTCATAATGCTTTCATTTATCATAAAAGTGAAGCAGAGGTCAAAGAATAATATGCAACACTTCCATATGGGAAGTGCTCAGAGCTACGACCAGGACGATCTTTAGATCTCATTTAAATCTATACAATGACTATGACCCTTATTTGCCAAAATCTAGATGTAATGTTTTATCTGAGTTGTAAAAGACGTAGTGCAACTGTGAGAAGCAAAGATAAAGAGCTGCAGTTTCAAACTAGAAAAAGCATAAAATATAAACAAACATTTTTAAATGGAGACAACTACTGGTTAGCATCAGCATTGGAGGTGGATCCAGTTCCACATCAGAATAGGTGGCTTCCAATTTGAATGGTATGCCGATTTCCAGTTCAGGCAAAGCATTTATTTATTGGCACCTATATGATTTCTTCCTATGCCAATTTTGATTAATTATGAAGAAGTCCCTCAATGGTGACTGCAGTCTTCATCAACGACATTTCCAAAACCAGGAAGTTACATATTGCAGGCACTAGGGATGTTCAGATCCCAGTGCCGATACTTGGCATTTTTACGAGAACTACCAGGGTTGCAGCTAGGACCTGGCTCTGGCGCTCCACCACTGTCCTGAAATCATTAGTCTGTATTGTTTTAGAAAAACTGTCACATGACAATAAACAAAAAATCATCAGTACTTGTATCTGTAAGTACTTGGGCAAGTATCAGTACTGGAAAAAAATGGTATCGATAGATATATATATATATATACACACATACACATACACACACACTAGGGATTCACATGACAGCTGCCTCCTAAATTTTGAATTTTTCTCTAGTTTAGTCTTGGAGTTGGAAAAGTATCTGTACATGTACCGAGTACTTACTTGGTATCTGAACATCCCTAGCAGGCACCCCTAGTTTTTGGGGTTCCCAGAGTGCCCAACAGTAACGGATTTCAAGTGGTACCAACAGGCACCTGACCACGTCTCCATTTGTAAGGATATTTCTAGCAGTTCAAGGGAGTGACAAGGATTAATAAAAGTCATCTGTGTCTGAAGCTAGGAAGAGAAATCATACGCAAATGATCTCATCTCCTACAGGAGACATCCAGAATAGGTTATCGATACCAAACCTAAGATTGTTGAAGGTCAGTGGATGCTATGCCGTTTCTGTGCTCGACCCCACAATATCATCATGGCATGAGGCACCTTTCCCTTATCAAATCTGCTGAGCTAGGACATGCCGAGGCATGACCACACACAGGTCTTGCATTGTTTTTTTACACACACCTGGGCAGATTAGATTTATAGCCAAAAACAGGGAAGAGAAAGAAAAAAAAAAAAAAAAAAAAAAAAAGAGAGGAGACATCCAGAATAGGTTATCGATACTAAACCTAAGATTGTTGAAGGTCAGTGGATGCCATGCCGTTTCTGTGCTCGACCCCACCATACCATCATGGCATGAGGCACCTTTCCCTTATCAAATCTGCTGAGCTAGGACATGGCGAGGCATGACCACACACAGGTCTTGCATTCTTTTTTTTACACACACCTTATGCATGGGGATACCTACAACTTTATTCCCTGATTGGGATCAAACCCATAACACCAGCACTACAAGGTAACTGGTACCCACTAAGCACCTGCTGAACTGAGAGACTTAGGATTCGTTTAAACATGCAAGTAGGAATGTATTTTAGGAAAGTACAGACTCAGGGATCAGTGAAAAACTCAGCACAGCATTATTTTAAGTAATGACGAAGCAGACACTCCAGTTATTGCAATAAGATTTCAACATACAAAGAGGGGGAAGGAATTCCAAGACAATGACCAGACACAAGGCGGTCAGGTCACATGATGCAGATCACGTTTGCTTTAATTACATATTACAATATATGTGCACAGGAAGAGATGCTGAGAGAAGAAAGACTGCAATGAATCATAGTGTAGAAATAAAAGTTTACACACCAAGGAGCTTGCGATCGCTTTCAGCCTAAGATAAAATTACTAGAGCTGCAGCTAACGATTATTTTCAAAATCGATTAGTTAGCCGATTATTAAGTTCGATTAATCGGTTAAAAAATTAAATCAATTTTAAAAAATGGCTCCTGTGATGGGACTACTAGTTTGTTATTTGTATTGAGATTGCAGTCCATCACAGGAGCAAGCTTGGAGCGGTGGAGGTAAAAAAGAAAAGAAAAAAAACTGTGGTGTGCAATATAGTGAAATGGAAAGTGTAAAATTATACACTTATCTTCACAATGATGAAGAATTGCACCGGCTATAGAGGACTACAAATCCCAGCAATAGTACATTATACAGCACAATGCAGAATACCCCCAGCTATAGAGAAGTACAAATCCCAGCAATAGTACATTATAGCAGGCGGTATTCTGCATTGCGCTGTATAATGTACTATTGCTGGGATTTGTACTCTCTCTATACAGCGCAATGCAGAATACCACCAGCTATAGAGGAATACAACAAATCCCAGCAATACATTATACATACAGTGTATAATGTATTGCTGGGATTTGTATTCCTCTATAGCTGATGGTATACTGCTCTGTATAATATACAGTACAGCACAATGTACCATCAGCTATAGAGGAATACAAATCCCAGCAATACATTATAGAGCGCCATGTGTGGGAAAGTGCAGGTTTATCTGAGCAGTCTTCCAGCAATTTGTTTCTGAGATCGGGCCTGTCTATCGGCGGCTGTCATCCCCCCACACCTGCTCCTCCTTGTCTTCTACCAGCGTCCCTGTGCCGAGCGTGGATGTGGGCGGGCGGTGAGTGTTGACAACTTTTTCAATAATCGATTATAATCGATTATGTCGATTAGTTGTTGCAGCCCTAAAAATTACCTGATCGGATGGAACAGGCATATGACAACAAGCAGCTTTTTTCTAACCCCAGTTTATTGTCTGCATAGACATATGTCAATCTGACCATACAATGTTCAAAAGATTCTGTTGAGTTTATGATGTAAAAAGAGATCACATGCAACATTCATATTTATAATTCCCCATTCTTTGAACAAGGAGGCCTCCAGTAATTGTGCATGTGCTAAGCATAATGTTGTATGAGCCGCAACCTGGAGCTTTTTTGAAGGTTGAGCAAATCTAATAGATGACCAGAAAATATAGATCTACTCATCATGACTAGCTTTGATACAGCAACAACACATCAGAGGAGCGATGTGTAGGCACATTCCAACCTAACTGTAACAAGTTTCCTCAAATACAAGCATGTTTGGGCCACTGAAAGTGCACATCATGTGATTGTAGAAGGAAGGGCAGAGGAGAAATTGCAGCATACAGCATGTAAAACCCTACCCCATTTCGGTAGTCATTTTTCAATCAAACGTAGCCATGTCCAGAAATTGTATGTGAAATTTGCATGCTTCTGGCTCTTAGTGCGAGTATGCAGCTGGAAAGACGAGTCACCGCTGCACCCTTTGTAAGGGCAGTGCGAATGCGGTCATCTTTACCCCTTGGTACTCCTGCCTAGGCGTACATGAATGATAGGAAGTGCACTGCTATTTTTCAAGTTAACTTCAAGACAAAAAAAAAGGAGGGTAGATTTTTCAGGGTGCTGCTTAAGCGAGTAACATTTCTAAATTTAACACAGCAAATGTTCATTTTTGAGTTCAGGTCCACTTTAAGCAGCCATCTACACCTGTCTTGACATTGCTAGCAGGAGTAATATCTGCAGGACTGACAGGCTGTTCCTACAGCAGCTAGGATACAGCGGGCATGTACTCAATTTTGACTATACAAAGAGGTATATGACTCGGCGCACAAACTTCATTGCACATTAAATGAAAAATAGTCTGGGAAAATCTGTGTTTTATTGACATTTTACATTTTTTTTGTACTACTAACGCAAAATTATTTTGACCTACAAAATAATATTTCCAATGCAAAACTATTCATCATCATCCTGTTAAGATGTCAATCCTGTCATGATGGAAGTACAGTGCAGTCCTTTAAAATACTATGATAAATAAGTAGCACAGGTACCCCATTTCACAGGGAAAGAGTTCACAGAAATAATGTTCAATTCTTCCTACAGATAAAGAAAACACCCCCATTGACGAAAGAGGAATGGTTCATACCTTCATAATAGGATCAGATCTAATACAATGCTATTTTTGGAAACATTGGTTCTAGGCTAGATGATTTCATGACTGCAGTATCATTAATAATGTGGTCAGGTTTGGGCTTCAGATACGAGCCTCTCTGCTCGCATCTGATCAGTGATCAGTTACATGTCAGATGTGTTATAATAACAGGAAACCAATCCTTGTGCGTGCTACATACACAACAGACACACATAACATGAGCAATCATTCATTTGCCAATTCTCTAAGGGTTCATCATCATCAGAGGGATTGTCACGAATGTTTCTGCATTTTCCAGTACAGATAAAATGATCGGAAAAAATTGCTTTCATAAGTTGATTCTCACCTTTTGGGTGTGTGGATCTAAAGCTCACCATAGAAGACCAATTATTCTATTACTATACAGGATTTATAGAGCACCAACAGTTTGTGCAGCACTTTACAATATAAGGAAGACATCACAGTTACAATACTGGTTAGGAGGGTCCTGCCTGTGAGCCTACAATCTAAAAGAAAAACAACATTTTTTTTTAAAAGTATTCAAAGAAAAAAAAAAAAAAA
>NW_017306387.1:1239066-1240743 GCF_000935625.1 Nanorana parkeri | reverse complement strand
TTTTTTTTTACAGATATACCATGACCTGGATGATTGAGAACCTTCACAGGCATTCAACATATAGCAATGCAGACCTAAGATCTGTTCTCCTTTTGTGCACATAGATCAACAACATACAGAATTCTTGAAGATCTTAAACTGCATTGGTGATCTGTGTGGAATTGGGAAGGGGGCATAGGTCTTGATAGTTTCAGACAAAAGCATTTTATAGAACAGCTGCTAGAATGGCAGCACAAGTTTCTCATTTCTTATTGGTGACACTAAACTCAGGAAATGAATCTCAAAAAATGCATTCAAGTACCCTAAACATGTATAAAATTGTATCTTATGTGTGCATCACTCAACTGTAGATCCTCAAATCATCTCTGAATTGGTGCCGACACTGTCCTTCCTTCTGGAGGGTGACTTTTGTTGCCCATGGTCCCTGTGTGTGTTGTAAAGTAGTCACTGCTCCAAGCTCGCTCCTGTGATGCAAGCTAAAAAATGTGAGATTGTGGTCCATCACAGAAGTAATCGGATCTTCCTCTTTCCTGTAGTTTTTTGCTGTCCCTCCAGCGCTGTCACGGGTCTCTGATCCAGCGCTGACTCCTCTATCCTCCTCTTCTCCGATGTCCCACGGTGTCTGTGCAGGTGCACACTGCTCCATATACTTACTGTGCATCTCTCTTCTCCCGGCCGAGCATCTGAACTGCGCAAATTTTCAGATGATCGAGCGGGAGCGTGTGGTGGAGACACAGGTAATTATTAACCCTTTCAAAACAGTTGGTTTTTTTCTTATCATTTTCATATATCTACTGCAGTAGATAAGTAGATTTATGCAAAAACAAATGAGGGTTTAATAAACCTTTAAAAAAAAGGTACTGGAATGCATTTCTATGATTTAACTCCTGAGTTTAGGGTCACTTTAAAAAACATTGGCACTAAGAACACAGATTACACCTGAAATATCAATCATCATCCCTTGTGTTCAGCCAAGCTAGCAAACAATCATTAGTGCTAAAAAAAAACCTGTAGCTGTTCCGTATATTGCTGTTAAAAGTAGAACTAAAGCAAAATTGTTTCTTGGGGTTAAAAATTATCTTTTTGTTTCCCCTTATCTGTGTCCTATTGGGACAGATTTCCCTTCACTTCCTGCGCTGCAAACACAACTGGCAGTTAGGACATCTCTCCAGTCAGGGAAATCCCCTCAAAAAGTTAGAGTTAAGGTGCCCATACACTGCTCGATTCTCGTACGAGAATCTTGGGAAATCCCACGATCGTACGATAATCTATGCTAACTCTTCCCCACTATATTCAAAAACACACACAAAAAAAAAAAAACAACACCTTTGGCTTTAGTCATGCTTTTAAAAAGGGAACTGGTTAAAAGAGAAGTCCCTGAGTGAACATTCCAGAACCCTTCTCTAAAATGTTAATTGCCAAGCTGTAGATTGAATGATTTCCCTATGAGGACATGTTACCGAGCACGTGAGCTCAATAGTATATAAAAATGCGCAACCTGGATGCCTTCCTGTTTATTCATGTCGTCAGTGCTCAGCAAGTTCTTTTCACTTATCTTTACCCAACAGCTGTGCTCCAAATAACTACATACAGTACATAGGAAGGTTTATTGCTCAGTGTTTGTTTATTGCTCAAACTGAACTCTGTGCACATATATAAAAAGGGACCTAAATTCAT
>NW_017306387.1:1237293-1238800 GCF_000935625.1 Nanorana parkeri | reverse complement strand
GGGTGTCTTCAAAATACAAGCAGTGTGAGTACTGAAATTTGATCTGGTATCAGACTCTTGCAGTCCTTGTACAGCAGGGCTGCCGTGTGAGAGGAAGAAGCAGAACAACGAGCCATTCAATTCAGACAAGGAGCATGCCAATGGGGGGAGACAGCAAAGTGACAGATTGATGAGTTTATCACATTCTTCTTTTACTGTCCAGTCACAGACTGGGGTGGGTCCAGGATGACATGGGCTCAGAGAAAATGGGTTGTACAATGCTGACAGACTGAGTGCATCAAGCAGTAGGAGGGGAAAAAAAAAAGAAGGGGTAAACAAAAGCAAAAACTACTTTTGTTATGTTATTGTTTAATGGGCTTTACATTGTCATCTTGCCATTTTTGACTGGAGTTCCGTTTTAAAGCTTTGTCCATTCAAAGCAAGCGGCAGAGTCTGCCGACATCCCCCTCAACTTAAGAGGCTCAGAGGATCAGATGACTACTTTATTTTCCTCCCCTAGGCCAAAACTAGCAGTTAGTTAGTTCATAAAATGTTTTTACCTGGAGTTCTTTTTTAATCACTACAAGTCCTCCCATTTTGATAAATTTCCAGTGCACAGAGGTGTGTCAGAGCTCCAGATTTTATCTATAGTGTCAGACATTTAAAGCAATATGCATTTATAATGTAAGCAGAACTTCCACTGTGGTTTTAGGACACCTTTTTTATGTGATCAATTATTTGGAGATAGATAGATAGAATACTGGGAGACGGTAAGTACTGCGTACAGGGTTTGAAAAACAAGACAGGAACAAAGGCAAACCAGTAAATCATCATAATGAAATGATCAGATAAGGCAAACCATGTTAAAAACAAACAGCAAACCTTTCACTCTGTAATGTAAACCATTTTCACCGTTATAAATGATCTCCAGTCAGTGGAACTTTTAGTTTCGGTATTATATTATGCTGATAAGGAAGAATGCTCAGCTCACCTGGGTTATTAGTATGCGGTAGCTAAGGGACATGAAAAAAAACAAAAAAAAAATAGGGCTGTGCAAATTAACGATTAATTTCTCGATTAATCGTTAATCTTTTTGATCGATTAATTTTTTTTGAAACTCTCTGCACGAGCGCCAGCCAAGGCATTGGCCTATACACATAAAGCACAGCAATGAAGTAATAAAATGAATTAGGATCACACTAATCCAGCACGTTATTATTCTGAGTCCCACTCAAGCGGCGGCCATGTTGAGTGGGGCACGTGAGATTAATAACGTGCTGGATTAGTGTGATCCTAGTTCATTTTATTACTTCATTGCTGTGCTTTATGTGTATAGGCCAATGTAGTTGGATCAGTATGTGCATTATAATTAATCGAAATTAATCAATGAAAAAAAATTTCGATTCATCGAACACAAAAATTGTAATCATTACCAGCCCTAAAAAAAAAACCCCACAAAACTTATGAACTCTTATGCTTCCTTTTGCTCCATTCTAAATATCATTGAAAGCATTTTGTATAATATAAA
>NW_017306387.1:1220188-1237147 GCF_000935625.1 Nanorana parkeri | reverse complement strand
TATATATATATATATACACACACACATACACATATATACACATATACACACACATACCATATACACAATTTTTCAGTATGCTGTCTGAATAGATGCACACAAAACATATAAAAAGGGGTTTTCTCAAATTTGACTTCAAACATACATGGGAATATACTTTCAATATTTAAAATAAAGAGAAAATCAAGAACGCGGGAGATACAACCAGGAGCATCTTTAATGCAATAACACCAAAGTTTAATACATTGCAAATTCATTCCACACAATGTGGACGATTCATCCTCAGGACATGTGAGGCCTTCTAAGCCTTTATGACATGAACACATTTCTCTAGCTACAACCAAACCTGTCCAGTTTAATTCACACCAACCCAGTTTAAAGCAGGAAATCAAACTGTAGAATGCTTCTACATGCGAAATTACCAAGCTCTGCATTCTGTGTTCTGTATACTTCATGTGCCATTTATGATGCTAAAGACATTAGCTCCATTTACCATGCGCCTCCATTCGTACCTTCTTCATGTTGCAGCACATCTACACTGCAGCCGGTGCATGCATTTGTTGAGCAATGTGATCCCTTAAAGCCCCACCCGCTTAATGTAAAGTCCATATTTCCCAGAGTCAAGATAGTTGAAGTACATCATCCGAGCTCAGGCATACAAATACAAGGAGAAGCGAAGCCAAAACTTTTATTTTTTATAGTTTTGGATAGAGTAAGGGAGGGTTATAATCCCCTTCCCTTTCTGTCTGATAGCCACAACAGAAAGTGAGAAGGAAATACATAGTGGTTGGCCAGCAGAACTAGTGTCCCTTTGGAAGAATTCACATCTATTCTTGTTGTGATGAAAACCCAAAATTTGGATAGCCCAATAGCACCACTTTTTCACAGCAGCACTAGAGAGAACGGCCAGTGCACTTCTCCTAAATCAGACTTGCTCCGGCATCAGCCGTTACTCACAAAAAGCTCAGGCAGCACACCACAAACTTCACTGATATCTTTTTTTCATTGTAGTGCACAGGTACACATTGACCTGCCGTGGATCCTCCTTACGCTGACAAGTTTTACCCAATGATGGGCTTAGTCATAGAGATATCTCTATGCTCAAGGCTTGCAGTGTGCAACCAGACTTTTTTGTGAGTAACCCAAAATTTTAGATGTTCTTTTACTTTCAGTGATGGCGATCATCAGGACAAAGAGAACAAAGGGTGAATCTCCCTAATGGGGACACAAACAGCAATTAAATCCTGACAGGTGTTCTAATTCCTCTCCACTCTATCCAAAACTAAAAAAAAGGTTTGGCTGCAGTTGCACTTTAAGCAAAGGAAATTGCAACAGACTAATAGACTAAAGAAATGCCAGTTCTTGCACCGGCTCCAGTGTGGATAGACTACAGTAAATGATGGTTTATTAATGAAGAGCTGATCATTGCCCAGGATCTTACACTCGCCAAAAAATATTGTCTCAGAAAGCCCTTCGGAGGGGGAGTGCTGGAACTGATCGACCAGCATGCCAGGCTTCACCTTCCTCAAATTGAACCTGTCAAAACTACAACAGATACTTTTGTATGTCTTGGACAGATCAGGGAATGGTTAGAACCCAGCCAGTTTTTTTTTTGCAGGGGATATTCTCCTTTCCATAAATTTTCTAAAAGTTAGGCAGCTACCAGGTTCTCCAGCCCCCGCCCCAAAAGAAATCAATGAATGGCTCAGAAAAGAGACACGCCAGCCTGCTGTATTTCTTCCCAGGGTGTGTCGTGTCTTAGAAGACAAAGCCCTTTTCACACCGCATATCTATTCTCTGCAAACTGGAGCATTCACTTTATCTGAAAAATGCAGCTGATAAGAGAAAACGGGAGAGTGAAGGATTGGTCAATAGCTTGCAATGGAAAGAAAGAAAGAATAAGCAATGCTCCCAACTAGAGAGTGTGATCTGTTGCATCAATAACCAGGCAAAAGGGTGGGATGTATTTGTCTACATACGAATGGCTGGAGACACATAAAAAAGGTATCCACAGCCTTGATACAACTGTAGGGTGAGGATGTGGTCACCAGGACAGGAAGTAGGGGAGCTTCCTAATGTGTACTGACGCCAAATATCTAGAAAATGAAAGAAATTGAGCTTGAATTCTACTTAAGCAAAACACTTCCTGGTTTTGCAACAATGCATTTTTCTATCGGTATTTTTTGGTTGAGATGGGAGACAGATTCGAGACAGAGCATTGAGCATTTGCCATACAGAACTCCATGTAAAAATAAATAGCAGCCCAGCTACAGTTAAGAATAAAAAAATGTATCTTCTACTGCAATACTCTCCTTCAATCAGGCACTGTCCCCTGCAGCACTAGAGGACACCATTCTTCCAGTTTGAGTGATGGCCAGCATCATTTGACACACTGCCAGGGGGTGTGCCAATGACAGCCTTATCTCACAGGAAGTGCATCAAACTCAGAGTACTACTGCACTGAATAGCACTGAGAGCATTACGGGCAGTCTTTCCTCCTAGATTGAGCAGCACTGACATAACTGTTCAGTCCAGGAGGAAGGTCTGCCCCCCTGCCCCAGCCAGAGAAGAGAAAGGATCCTGACATTTAGAGAAGAGATAAGATAGAGACATCCCCAATTAAGTCCCCATATGCCATCATCCAATGCAATATGCAAGACACCTAATTTGCATGAAGCCCTCTCACCCCAGACTTGTCACTTTCAGGCACATGATGTATTGCCTATTCCTTGACTCCTTCTATACTCTATTTTTCTACACTTCCCCCCACGTCTCTTAGCACATTTCAATTGTGTTTCTCAGTCTTTACCATGACTTGTGTCTGCAACAAGCCATATTTTTTTTACAATGCCATTCAACAACCATTCCGCCCCTAAACAAAAGGAATGTCATCAATCAATGTCACCTTTTCTTCACACTCAAGCAAATAAATTAGGAATGCCAATTTTCAATCCCATTCAGCTTAGTGTATCTCATCCCTACACCAGACTACTGCAAGAAAACAAACCCAAAAATGAATTCACAATGGATACCTATTTACCATTGCATCCCAAATACCACCAGTTTTGGCCACACATGAAGTAATCTGAACTACCAAAGTCTTGGAAGGATAGAAAATCCTACTTACGTCAGGGGTAGAGAAAGAAAAATAGAATTAAAAAGCCAGTCAGTCAAAAAAAATAAAAAAAAATTCCGCCCAAAGACAGCTCCATTTACAACTAGAGAAAACCTCAGAAGTTAGATGCCAATTTTTAAAGGAGCATTGGTTACCCGGCTTCTGGGACCTGTACGGTCGTGGCTTACATAGACAGTGCGAGATCAAACGAAAAAGAAAAAAAAAATAATTTGATAAACAGAACATTTTCCAAACTAGTCTCTCTTTTCTATATGATCATACTACATCCTCACGACTAGGCCTGATGACGAATAATACTTGGCCACTTAGT
The DNA here is from genome assembly GCF_000935625.1 of Nanorana parkeri. Lineage (NCBI taxonomy): Eukaryota > Metazoa > Chordata > Amphibia > Anura > Dicroglossidae > Nanorana > Nanorana parkeri. The sequence continues at coordinate 1,233,701 of NW_017306387.1, read as the reverse complement.
CTGAACGAGTCCAACCAGCCAGATATCTGCTGCAGTTACATTTGACATGTATAAAAGAGTGCATGAAAAGTTTTTCAAAATTACTAATGTGATGGTGACAGATAAAGTCACAATAAGCGTCCAGGTTTGCAAACGGTTTGCTATGAATGATAGGGAGTGGACAAACAACTCCTGAGCCACACAAATCTTTGCTTTAATGAAGCCTCATTAACGTGAGAGTTTTGTTGGGCAACTCCCGAAGTGTGACAATGGTCAAGACGGAACGTCCCCTTACTCTCAAAAAGGAACCTTTCACACTTAGGCGTTGTGTCGATGTCATGTGAAGGAAAAAAAAAAAAAAAGGAAGGGTAAAGGGACTAGGCTTCTTTTGGGGCAGAATCACCCATAGACTTTGGTGGAAGCACTTGCAGCTGGAATAATGCCTCCATTGACATCTACTGAACCGCCTTTTAGGCCTGGTTCACACCTGGGCGTTTTTTACAGCGCGTTCCTACGCGCTGTAAAACGCTCAACATGTGCAAACCAATAAATGCCTATGGGCATGGTTCCCACCTGGGCGTTTTACAGCGCGTAGGAACGCGCTGCAAAACGCCCTACGCCCAAAGAAGTACAGGAGCTTCTTTGGGGCGTATTTGCCGCGCGTATCCATTAGAATACAGCCGGATATCCCTCGGAAACGCGTGTTTCTTTTACCGCAAATCGCTGTAAAACTGGCTTTTTTATTTTATTTCGAAAAGTCAGCTGTGGCATTGACAAAGCTGGACGACATGATTGACTATTGGATTACTTCGATGGATGCATTTTTTGACTTTTTGGGTTTTATTATTTATATTTTTTTAATTAAAAGGACTTGTCAAAAACTTGTGTAGTGTTTTTTCGTTCAATTAAAAGGATTTTTTCAAATGTGTGGTGTATTTAAATTTTACTCTTAACCCTTACAAGTACCCCTTACTCATTCAGAGGGGGCATATCTGGGTGCCCCTCAATTAAAGAGGTACCCCGATGCAAATAAGCCCCCTTGCCCACAGACCCCCACAGCCAACGAATACGGGCTTGTGGGGGAAGAGGCCTGGAAAAGCACCCTCCCAATGCCGAGCTCGTGTGGCCTGGTATGGTGCAGGGAGGAGGGAGTCCACCCCCATTTCCTGCCCTGCCAGGCCTGTGCTCGGATGAAGGGTCTGGGATGGGAGGAATTTTAGGGGAGACCCCACGCACTCGGGGGGGGATGGACAGTAACTTTCCAACCAGGTCTGGATCAGGAGGGGACCCCATGCAGGCGCCTGCCGAATGCCTTGTTAACGCTATAGGCTCGTTAATGAGCGTTGATCATGCGGTAAATTCTCAACACACGTGTGAAATAGCCCTTAAATGTATTTAAGGCATATTTACATGCAAAAATCTCCCTTGTCTACGCCCTCAGACTACTGCTTGGTCATTCACTCTATAGTGTCTGACCTCACCTCCCTTGTAGTCCACTGACACTTACTCCTGTCTCCTGTCAGTACAGACAGGGGCGGCTGCAAGAGTCTGCAAGAGCTAGAGCATTTGCACCCATGATCCACTGATCACAGTTGCAATTCAAACAAAATAATAAATGCATTTTTTTCTTTTATAAAGAAGTGTGCATGTATTATTTTTTCTCAACAGGTAGACTTTACCTTTAAGTAGCATAGCTGTAAATCACTTTCTGCACAAAAAGGGACCTGCCACCACATCCTCCGTTTGCACACTAGGTAATAAGCCTCTTTAAGTCACAGGCTTCCCTAGAAGATTTTTAGACAGCGAAAAAGTGAACACTGTAAAAATGAGATAATCCGGTAAGAACGAAAATAGATTTCTGAAAAATATTTTTCTTCTAATCTTCTTACTGTAACAGTGTAACAGTGTAACAGTGCATAACTTTCTATATGGACCTGGTTTAATGAAAACAAGATTATGATTTATTAAAGATCTGACAGCTCAATCTATTCAAAACAAAGTAAAAAAAAAAAAAAAACACAGACACACAAAGTATTTGTTGTTTGCACACTACCCAATCCAATAGTGTACTGCCAGGGACCTGTATGGCCTTAAAGTGTATTTCCACTTTTGAAGCCAAATTGGGACAACACCTACTCTATATTTGTTATTATATGTTCTCATTCACATTGCATAACTTTAAAAACAAATTATAGAAACGCTGCTTACATTTTTGTCTTTTACTTGCTTGAAAACCATATCTAGCCTCCTATGTAAAGAGGGGGCTGTGGGGACTTATGTTTACTCTAATTAACCTTGTCTGCACTGGGCTGGCAAATCTCATTATCAGTTGTAAAGTAGATTTGATAGGATTTTGTCCTAACAAAGGGTTAAAGATCTAGAAGCATTGTATGTTAGAGGAAGCTCAGTAAGCCCTTCTTTCACACTGCTCAATATGGCCAGCTTTAGACTTCTAATACTTAAACTTTCCTGCTGCCTGCACTGCTGATCATCTTTTGTCGAAAATTATTCAGTATCTGACACATTTCCCGATGCCATGGATTCCTGGTCCTGCAATGAGCGCTGCAATTCCTTCTACTGGCCACTACATCACTTCTGTGTCCAGTAGTAAAACACAGGGGCGGCGGATGGAACCACAGGACAAAGGCCAGAATATCAACCAAAAATCCAGAAAAAACACATGATACAAATGTTATAAATTGAGTTGCAGTTCAGTGAGTAAAATAAGTATTTGATCCCTACCAACCAACAATAATTCTGGCTCTCACAGACTGGCTATGTGGTACACAGATTAGTCCCGTCAATTTAAGAAGGTGCTCCTGACGACAACTCGTTACGTATATAAGACACCTGTCCACAGAATCTCTTTCTTCCATTCAAACCTCACCACCATGGGCAAGACCAAAATAGCTGTCAAGATTGTAGACCTGCACAAGACTGGAATGGGCTACAAGACTATCAGCAAGAAGCTTGGCGAGAAGGAAACAACTGTTTTAGCGATTATTCGCAAATGGAAGGAATACAAAATACCCATCAATCACCCTTGGTCTGGAGCTCCATGCAAGATTTCGCCTCATGGGGTAGGGATGATCGTGAGAAAAGTGAGGGATCAGCCCAGAACTACACGGAGGGGCTTGAAACCATTGGTAATACAATACACCGCCATGGATTGAGATCCTGCTGTGCCCACAAGGTCCCCCTCCTCAAGAAGGCACATGTACAGGCCCATCTGAAGTTTGCCAATGAACATCTAAAATGATTCAGAGAAGGATTGGGAGAAAGTGGTATGGTCAGAGTTTACCAAAATTGAACTCTTTGAACACCATCCCTACAGTCAAACATGGAGGTGCAAACATTATGCTAAGGGACTGTTTCTCTGCTAAAAAAGGTACAGGCCACATTGAGGGGCCAATGGACGAAGCCTTGTATTGTAAAATCTTGGATGAGAACCTCCTTCCCTCAGCCAGAACACTCAGGGGTGTGGAGTTCGTATCGCCCGACGCCCGGGACATGTAGTTCCGGGCAAGTGGTTTATTCAGTGTTTTAGCCCTGCTACGGACAAGTAGCAGGGCTGGTTTTTTTTTTCTTAACTGAGCGGCGCCGAGAGTGGGGGGGCGTGGAGCGCCGAGAACGGGGGGCGTGGAGCGCCGAGAGCAGCGCGGAAGGAGCGGGAGCCGGACGGTGGAGCTGTGACAGGCTCTGTCACCTCCCTCAGCCTCTGTCCCCGGCGGCCGCTGCTCGTTCCTATCACAAGAGTTCTAGCACACACCTGTGCTAGAACTCCTGTGTTGGAGCTGACAGGGTCAAAAAAGAGTACCTGTCACCTCCAAATGCTATCACACAGGGGATTGTTATCCCCTGTGTAAAAGCAGTGCAGTTAAGTAAAAAAAATAAAAAAAAAAATAAAAAAAACTAATTAAAAATTTAAATAAATCAATATGCAAATGTGTGAGATACTGATCACAGGCAAATGTTTTTTTACATTTTGTACTGTTGGAAAACTTAATTTAAAAAAATTCTGAAAAATTTAACTAAATAAAAATGTAAATAAATAAAAAAAAGGAAATAAAGTAAAAATAAAACAAATTAAAAATATTTTCCAGGAGTGGGAGAACATTAATTTGAATACGTCCAAGAGCTCGGTCAATGCGTACACCCAGGAAAATAATTTCAAAATAAGGTCTCGATGGTACAGAGTCCCCCTAACCTTACACAAACCTGCAGCCCGCTTTGCTGGAGATGCGGAGAGGAGGAGGGCTCCTTCCTACATATATGGTGGTCATGCCCGAAAATACAGACCTTTTGGAGATCAGTAACAGACTCAATCTCCAGTATTTCCGGAGACCAGCTGGACCTCACTCCTGCTGCTTGCCTTCTCCACCACACCCCAGATTCGCCGCAACGCTATAAGAAATCGCTGCAATTCCATATGCTGAACGCGGCCAAACAACTCATACCATTACATTGGAAGTCCTCCTCCATCTACCAGAGAATGGTTTGCGAGAATTGATAAAATATGCGACATGGAAGAATTGATTCACATTGCACACGATAGGACATCCGCTCATACGTTCACATGGTCCTGCTGGATTCACTTCAAAACTACCCCGACCTATGACGAGCTAATGTCGGTTGAACCCACTCTATAATGAAACCCTCTCACTTTGTTAGACCTACTACTATAGCTCTGTGAACGGACCCCTATCCCCCACCCTCTCAGTTCTTATTATTCCCCTTTTTATTTATCTCTTTTTCATTTTTGATGGTTATTTCTGTACACTTGGTTCCCCCACCTTCTCCAGCGAACATATAGTCACCTACGCCATTTGCATTGTTTGAGTTTATGATGCCCCTGTAGAGGCAAACATTGATTGTGATATAGTCATATCTGCCAACTACTGCGTTAGTGCCTATCTTCAAATTACTTTTGTGAAACATGAGATGTATGGAGCTGTAATGCCATACTTTCCTTACCGATGTATAACGTACACTGTGTATTGCACTTTGCTTTCCTGTACATGTTACCGCTGTATCCCTTATGATTTCAATAAAGATTATTATGGAAATATATATATATATATTTTTTTTCCAAAGTAAATAAAAATAGAAAAAATTAAAACAAGCCCCGCTGCCCCATCTGCATGCGAATATATGCGCAGTGTTTTCAACTGCAATCATGTGCAACCACACGGGCACACAGGTATTGCAGCAGGAAACCTCGCAAATCTGCCTGGCACGACTGGGGTGCCATTAGAAAATAATGGCACTGCCAGCGCGATCGGTGGTGGTGTGCGATCCGTGACTGCCCGGTCATCGCGCACAAAACTGAGCGGATGGCTAGGTGGTCACAGAATTGCACGCCACCGCCAATCGCGCTGTCAGTGCCATTATTTTCTAATGGCACTCCAGTCACATCGCATGGTTTCCCGACGCAATACCGCCGGGGCAATCCCACACGATCACGGTTGAAAACACTGCGTGGTGCACGTTACAAAAAAAAAAAAGGTACATGTACCTTTTTTTTCAGCGATTGCCACGCAGATGTAACCCCATACATGCAGATGCAACTGCTGTATGCACACAATCGCACGTCCTAAAGGGTATATTCACTTTCCCAAGTAATTTGGGAAAATGGAATTACCCGCACAAATCTCCCTCCCGCTATACTTACCTTTTGGCGAACGGTCCTTCCCGTCCACCAGTACGAGTGTACTATCTGTACCTGTTCCATGTATTCTGAATTTCGCTCACAAATTGCAAGCACTCGTTGGTCAACGTGGCCACCTGACGGCACTGACCAATGAGAAGCGCTTCTTAGCACTGCTAAATAGGGTTTTGGTTAAAATTATTATTTTTTGTATCAGGACAAGTAGATTGTCATGAGGGACAAGTAGATTCGGCCCCCACTTTAGTCCTTGGACAAGTAGTTTTTTCAAAAATGTCCACACCCCTGACACTGAAGATGGGTCGTGTATGGGTCTTTCAGCGTGGCTATGACCCAAAACATAATGCCAAGGCAACAAAGCAGTGGCTCAAGAAGAAGCACATTAAGGTCATGGAGTGGCTTAGCCAGTTCCCAGACCTTAATCCTATAGAAAATGTATGGAGGGAGCTAAAACTTTGAGTTGCCAAGCAACAGCCAAAAAACCTTAAGGATGATGTGTAAAGAAGAGTGGACCAAAATCCCTCCTGAGATGTGTGCTGTTAAACAACTACAAGAAACGTCTTACATCTGTGCTTGCCAACAAGAGTTCCTCCTTTGTATCATGTGTTTTTTTCTGGATTTTTGGTTGATATTCTGTCCCTATCATTGAAAATATACCTAGGATACAAATTATAGACCTTTCATTTCTTTGTAAGTGGGAAAACTTACAAAATCTGCAGGGGATCAAATAATTATTTTTCTCACTGTATAGGTGAAGACAGTCAGATGGATCTACAGCATATAGTCAGGTAAAATTAAAGTTAGCATTTTGTTGAGTTTTGACAAATTTGACAGATTACCCCCTATCTAGGATTTCTGATCTGCTCATCTTTAAATAAGTAAAGTGAAGCAATTCTCTCAGAGCTGATTTACATCCAAGTGTTGCGGCAACACACATATTACAGGTGTTGATGCATTGATGTACAATTAATTTTAAATGGCATTCCAAGCATTAATGGAGTTGTAAAGTCATCGCATAGACTATCCTGTTACAACATCAGCATTGTAATAGGAATACATACTAGAGTTGTTTTTCAGAATAACTTTAAAGAAGTGAGTGCTGCCTTCCGTCACTTTCAACAACTTCCTGCATTCCCAGTGTGCTTTGCCTCTCTTTCCCCGCTGCTTGATGTGATGCAATCTCAATTTCTCAAGACTACATAGCCAATAATGCATTGCTTCCAGCAAGCAATGATAATGTTACAAGATGTTGCGTTGTAGTTGAGAAGGCAGGCTCTGAGTGTTGTGGCACAAGGAAGTGTATGTTCACAGGGCTGAGGGAAAATTGTGCCAGTGTATTGAGGAAGTACATCCTATGGTGATCTTCAATAGGTACATTTACAAACCTCTACATCAATAGGGTTATTAGGAGTGGGATTGAACTTATGGAAATACATATTTTTAGTTTTTGATCATAAATACCCTTTAAAGCAATGGTGCCGCAGCACATGGTAGTGCAGCATAGGGCACTGTGGCAAAAATATTGGGATGTGTCTGAAGCTCCTTGATTTCAATAGGCTACCTCAATGCAATGCACATTAATGTGTGACATAACGTGAATTAACACATGGCACAAATGTAAATGGGCCCCTTTTAAAAGGCTATACATCAAAATTAACAGAGATGGTAGGAATCCCAAATACTGCAAATCCATCATTTCATGTCCTAAAACATCAACAGAAAAATTCAACTGCTGACACTGACACCTCCGCACACACCAAGACTTCAACATTATGTAATACGGAATTGAAACGTCACCAACAAACAGAATTAAACCTTGCCACATTATTATAAATCAAACAAGCCATATCTCAAAGTTCCAGAACTGGCTGATGCAAGATATTTGCATTAGCCAATGACAGCGCTGTGACCTCCAAATAATATAACATTATGAAAATGGTCAGTTCTTTCAGGACAAAGTAAGGAGCAGAGAACACTCTGGGAGCCAGAACGGTCAGTGCCAGATTTAGGATTCAAACACTTCTGGAAGAACCCTTTCAGATACTGTCCCAGGTTTTTTCTTACACTCATAACTGAAGATTAACTTAGAACAAAGATCCTTTATATCTTACATATGAAGGCCAACTTGTCAAAAATAAACCCATTACAATGATTTGGTTTAAAGAAGAACTCCGGGAAAGTCAAAAACCTACCCCTTGCAGTGGGGTTAGTCCCCAAACTGCAAGGGTCAAGTGCTTGTTTTTTCTAAGGGGCTCAAATAAAGCAAATTTACTCACCTGATCTTCAGTCCTGCCAGCTCCCTGTAAGCTGTTAAGACCGGTCCATGCAGAACCTTCTCCCTTTTGCTCTGGCATGTCCCTCGTCGTCACGTCTAATGCAGTTCAATCGACGTGCATAAGGCATGACGACATCAGCAGTCCTTAGACCGCTGGAGCCCAGGGGAGAAGAGGCTGCAGGGACAGTCTAGCAGCCCGGTTGGACAAGGATCAGGTCAGTATATCTGCTTTATGCGACACCCCGCCCAGCACCCCCCCACACGAAAGCAAGCACTTAACTCTTATAGTGCTGGAGTAGATGGGCAGTTTGGAGTTATTCTTTCAGTGTTTAAAGTTGGCCATAAGCCAGTGGAATTGTTTCTTTTTTTCATTTTTCTTAAAGACAAATGGGGTCAAATCGATGATCATTTTGGACTCTAGTGATGGAGAGAAAGAAAAAAAAAATATCAAAAAAAAAAAAAGGAAGAAGAAGAAGCAGGATGGAAATGTAGTCACCAACTAACAAATGTCTAACAGCAAACATGTGAATTTCTTCCGGGAAACTCCATTCATTCCAAATTGAATGTTAGAATCAAATTGCATTTCCAAGTTATGCAATTTAAACAGCGACAGCACCAGTGGTGCGGGATCAAACACATGCCGCCAGAGCTGCCACAATGCACTAGCCTTCAACCTGAAACACAGCGTTTTAGTGGACGGGCTAGTGTGAACAGGGCCATAAAGTGGCACCTTCACTCTTTTCTATATTTATAGGGTGATCTATGCCACAGTGTGCATGTGTCATGCCATCAAGGGGCCGGCTGCAGGAAGGGACAGCTAGGGATCATGTAAGAAAAGAAGAAGATGGCAGAACGGGCGATGGAGCAGCATTGCTGTATTTTATGAAGACAAAAGCAGCAGACAAGGTAAGAGGGGAAAGAATAAAATGGGCGAGTTTCTCTTAAAGTACACTGAGCGGACAGATTATTATGACCACCTGAAGTTTGTAGGCAAATTAGCTATAATTTTGCGCTGAAGTTGCTAGAGGGCCAGACCATTATAAATAGGGAAGCAGGTTGTTTACCAGGACAGTAGAAGTGATTTTCTTCTGAAGATATGGGTAAACAACGCGATTTAACAGCCTTTGAACGTGGGATGATTGTTGGCGCTCGGAGTCATGGAGCGAGTATCAGCAAAACAGCAGAATTCGTTAAATGTTCAAGAGCAGCTGTTGTTAAAGTGTTTAAAGACTGGACTGTCAGCCGAAAATCTGCGTCTGAACGTGCGAATTGTGGAAGTCAGCAACAAGTCAATGTTAGGGCAGAACGGAGAGTGGCAAGACTGGTACAAGGCAACAGAAGGCCAACAGTGCAGTGTCAGATTTAGAGCTGCAGCTAACGATTATTTTCATAATCGATTAGTTAGCCGATTATTAAGTTCGATTAATCGGATTAAAAAAAAAAAAAGTCTCCAGTGATGGACTACTAGTTTGTATTGAGATTGTAGTCCATCACGGGAGCAAGCTTGGAGCGGTGGAAGTAAAAAAAAAAAGTGTGGTGTGCAATATAGTACATTATAAAGCGGCACAGTGCAGAATACCAGCAGCTATAGCGGAATGCAGCAAATCGCAGCAATAGTACATTATACTATAATGTATTATTGCTGGGATCTGATGCATTCCTCTATAGCTGGTGTTATTGGAGAGGATGGGTATGATGCAGGAATGCAGAGGACGGGTATGATGGTGGAATGGGGTGCAGAGGACGGGTATGATGGTGGAATGGGGTGCAGAGGACGGGTATGATGATGGAATGGAGTGCAGGGAAGGAGAGGATGGGTATGATGGTGGAATGGGGTGCAGGGAAGGAGAGGATGGGTATGATGGTGGAAAGGGGTGCAGCCATGGAGAGGACGGGTATGATGGTGAAATGGGGTGCAGGGAAGGAGAGGACGGGTATGATGGTGGAATGGGGTGCAGGGATGGAGAGGACGGGTATGATGGTGGAATGGAGTGCAGGGATGGAGAGGATGGGTATGATGGTGGAATGGAGTGAAGGGATGCCGAGGATGGGTATGATGGTGGAATGGAGTGAAGGGATGGCGAGGACGGGTATGATGGTGGAATGGGGTGCAGGGATGGAGAGGGCGGGTATGATGGGGGGCTGGGGTGCAGAGGACGGGTATGATGGTGGAATGGGGTGCAGGGATGGAGAGGACGGGTATGATGGTGGAATGGAGTGCAGGGATGGAGAGGACGGGTATGATGGTGGAATGGAGTGCAGGGATGGAGAGGACAGGTATAATGATGGAATGGAGTGAAGGGATGGAGAGGATGGGTATGATGGTGGGTTGGGGTGCAGAGGACGGGTATGATGGTGGGTTGGGGTGCGGAGGACGGGTATGATGGTGGGTTGGGGTGCAGAGGACAGGTATGATGGTGGGTTGGGGTGCAGAGGACGGGTATGATGGTGGAATGGGGTGCAAAGGATGGGTATGATGGTGGGTTGGGGTGCACAGTGTTGGGCCCAACAAAGCGGCCCAACAAAGTCATCTTGTGGAGTCATCTTGTGGCCCAACGAAGTACTGATGGGGTGGTCATAATAATCTGGCCACTCAGTGTATATCTAAAGCCAATTTTTTTTTCCCCCCCGTTAACAAAATAAATCTTTTTTTTTTTTTTGACATTTGTGTCTCATTGGGGAGATATCCCTTAACTTCCTGAACTGTAGACTCAACAGGAATTGAGAGGGTATCTTTACAACTTGAGGAAAATCTCCTTTTAGACAGTTGTCACAGGAACAGGTACCCCACTGGAAGACCTTCCCCCTCTATTATTGACCTGTAAAAACCTCCCTTATGTAGACTGAAATTGCTGCTGGGTCATCTTGGACGTGATGTCAGCAGATTTAGGGCCGTCATTCAACTGACTCCTTCCCCTGCTGCTACGCATAAAAGGTAGGCAGGTGAAAGGTGGGTCAGAGGAGCAGTGCCAGCACAGACAGCATATAGACAAAAGAGAAGAGAGCTATGACATGCTCAGAAGCAGGGGGCGGTGCTAGGGAATTGACTCTTCCTGCAGCAGTCAAAAAGGAGAGAGAAAAAACCCCACTACAAGAGAACATTTAATATTCTTGTATTTGGGCACTTTTACCTGCAATTTGGTGACCAAATCTCTTTCATGCAGAACTACATTGTTATTACATTCCCCAGCACCTTGTAAAACTAAACAGGCATGTTCAACTGTACTACTCACCTTCTCTCTGTAGCTATCCATGTCTTACTGCCATTCTTCTGTGCAGCCTGAACGATGGCCATCATGATTCAATCCACTTTCTGTGCATGCAGACTGTAATGGACACTCCCCCTGGGTGTGCATCATTAGACCAGCCTGTTGCTTAGTATATTCCCATGGTGCACTCAGGCTGTCATTGACACTCCCCCTGGGTGTGCATCATTAGACCAGCCTGTTGCTTAGTATATTCCCATGGTGCACTCAGGCTGTCATTGACACTCCCCCTGGGTGTGCATCATTAGACCAGCCTGTTGCTTAGTATATTCCCATGGTGCACTCAGGCTGTCATGGACACTCCCCCTGGGTGTGCATCATTAGGCCAGCCTGCTGTGTAGTATATTCTCATGGTGCAACATACTGGCATCAATCCTATAGTTATCATTGTGCTGTAACAACTCCCAACTGATCACAGTGCATAACATGGGCAAGAAATGTTGCCAGCACACAGCCGGCTTTCTCAGTGCGGAAAGAGGGGGTGTGGTCATGATTGGGAACGCTGAGGACTCCAAAAATCACACAAAAATGCAGCATAGTGCGGGAGCATCTTCTCATGAGAGGTGGCTGAATACAATAGCCTGAGTCTGCTTTCATTTATGTATAAATGCGAGGACTGTAGCAAAGTTTAAAGAGACCCTGTGTGAATATAGATATTGACGATTTCATTTACACCTAGCCTTTGCATAATGCAGCCCATTTAGACCCCCCCCCCTTTTTTTTGCACGGTAGTGTGTTACTATACACTGTAGGTGAAATGCTGTAGTGAATTGCAGAACCATTTTAATTAAAATTGGTACCACAACAATGCACACACTATGGGTCCAATTTATTAATCTGGATGGAGCAGCAAGCATAGAAATTTCCTATGCTCCTCTGCTCAATCTAGTGGCGGGAATGCCATACAAACAGCATTCGCCCAGAGTGCGGCAGGGCTTAAGATTTATAAAATCATCCCCTCTGTAATATAGATTAACAACTGGTGAATGCCAAGACTAAATATTAAAACTGTATATGGCTGGCCTAAAGCTGATGTCACACGAGATTTTTTTTTTTTTTAGCAGTGATTGATCACCAATGCCAGTGATTAGCAGTTAGAGATTGGATCACCAGAGTTGCTGGCAATTTGTTCAAATTAGTGCTACAGCATTGGTTTGCGAGTTCAACAATTTGTAGCCCAGGCATAGAGGGGAACGAAGAGCAATTGCCCCTAGTGATTTTGCCACCATCATGAAACGCTTCTGAATCTCAAACCAAAAAAACCTCTTTAAAATATGGAAGAGATATCCACCCCCGTTGAAATTCAACATAAACTGATCACCGTCACAACATACTGCTCGTCTACCAGAGCTCCAGACCCCGCACTTAATTTTTAGCCTTTGAGGGATCTTAATTTTTGCTGCTCTGTGATCTTCTCCTCTGCCTTCCCCTCTTTAAATGTCTCTGCTGATATTGCTTCATTCTTTGCCATCCTTTCCACTAAAAGGAACATGTATTCCCTACTTCCCTTCTATAGCGGATACGTTAGGGCTGCCAATGCTTCAGGAGCCTGGTCACCAATGCTTTTTAAAAGTTACAGCTTTTAACTTTTGGGGTTTTCTCTAGTGGCCAAAAAAAAAAAAATCCTGCTGGCTCCTGAACTCCATATTGATTGGTCCACCACTGTGATAGTTACAGTTTCATTCTTACAGAACTCCACCTATAGGCTATAGGCCTCCATGTTGATTTATGTTCTGACTTTGACATCACTCCTCAAGATGTGTTTTGTGCTTGTCGGTATATACCGGTTATTTCTACAGTAACACGGTCACATTTATTGTCTATCTACAGTAATGGCTTCTTATTTAATTTAGGTCTACACTTATGTATTTGGCCTTCCATTGTGTCCATGTGTATTCATCTTTATTTAGAACGTGGTCCTTGGGCCCATTCTGTAATCTCTTGCAATTCTTTTTTTTCCCTTTAAGAGAAAACCACCCCCCCACCAAATGTAACTTTTTTTTTTATTCCCCCCCTTACCAAATGCTTGGCTGTCCTCAATCCCCCACCCCAAGCAAACCCAGCACTGTTCTCCGGTGATTGGTGTTCCTCTGCCAAACGCCAGGTCCCGCACCTCCGTCTTCTTCCATGGCGCCACCAGGAGCCAACTGTTTCTTCTATGTTCAGGAAGCTGCACCAGGTCCTTTCTCCTCCGGTCTTCTGTATGGAAGCCAACCCCTCCTGGGATATGTGATGGACATATACCAGGAGGCACCAGAAACAGAGCACTTCATTCTTGCCTTTGCAAAAGTGGGGGACAGGGGGCAGGGCAAAAAAAATACAAAGGGG
>NW_017306387.1:1217876-1220151 GCF_000935625.1 Nanorana parkeri | reverse complement strand
CCTTGCTGCATCAATTCATACAACAATATGACAACTTACATGATACAGGAAAGATGATACATTGTAACATTTGCATAATGTAAACAAAATCCACACAGAGCTTATTTGTCAACAGTCTGCATACACAACAAGCCAGTTCCAATAACATCATAGACCCCAAAAGCATAACAAAGATACAGTACAAGCTGCCCTCAAATGGACATCAGAGCAAACATGCCTGGACAGAGGGGACACAGATCACCATGGCATGGCAGCCAGGCTGGAAGCAGAGTGACATTTGCAGTGCTGTCCCCCATCTCCAGGCTCTGTACAGGAATGTGTCACTCTCTGGTCACAACAGCCCTTACCTGGGACTCCATACTGCCTGACGTGCTGCTGGGGACAGCCTGAGACAGCAGGACGGACATACTCATGTGCCGATCCCTTGTCCCCAATCCTTCCTGTACGTGCAGCAACACAACAGCAAACACAGCCCCTGCAGCTGTGCACAGGCAACCGAGGCCACCTAACTTGTACTTGCACTGAGCTAGGCATACACGGCCACGCCTACATCTGTCCAGACGGAGGAGCCGATTGGACGGTAGCGAGGGGCTGTAGTTTAAAGCTAACAAAGAAACAGACACTGATTGAGCGGTGCCGGCACAGGAAGCCGCAGCTGATTGGAGGACGCTTGTCTGACTCTGGCGGCCATATTGAGTGGGGCACCTCAGATAAATAACGTGCTGGATTTGTCTTATCCTAGTTGAATATAATACTTTATTGCTGTCTGGAGTGTATTCCTACTACAGCTACTGCTTGTGTTGTATTTTAAGTCATAATTGAATGCATGTTTCTAACAGTCAGAACATACTTTTTCACTTATTATGGGCTGTAATATAGTATATTATTATTTTTCAATAAATTAGACTAAAGTGTATCTAAAGCCAAAGCTTTTTCATTTTGTATTGAGTAGGGAGTGTTTAACCTCTTGCTCCCACCTCTCGCTTGCCCTTTAACTGGACCCTAACATGGGCAGGCACAGTTCTGACCACTGTAATTGGCTTTCACAGCAGTCACATGATCAGGAATCCGTCCTGTGCAGAGCTGTCAGTGACAACTCAGTCAGTGTGCTTGGACCTTGGAGTAAGGTGCCTTTCAACACACAACAGCAGAGTCCAGTGGATGCATATATGCTACATATGAAATAACTTGTAATTAAATTGCACACAAAAGCATCCAAAGACTCTTAAAGGCAACGTGGTTCGTAACATGGGGGAATGTAGTGACTTAGAAACCACAGATACAAGTAATCTAATGCAAGATTGTGTGCAATGTATAACCGTGCAAACATTTATCACAGATGGTCCCCTATGTGTCCAACCCAATTTTCTTGGACAGTAAAGGGTCTATTCACTAAAGATTGAAGAGTTTGGAGAAGTGAACAATCTAGGACAACATAACTGAACTGGAAAGAGTTGGAGAATGTTTCCAAATCAGCTATTATGCCCGAGGTTGTTCACTTCTCCTGCCTTCTCCAAACTCTTCACCCTTTTGTGAATAGACCCCTAAATAAGGTGAATGAAACTGACAATTTTTGATAGTTAAAGATGGCAATAATAAGGTGACATATACTGGAGAGCTTCATCAGCTATGACTCACAATGTGATTTAAAAGTCGATCGGAGCTCACACTACAAAATTGTGAATATATAGGTGATTGTACAATCAAATTGTAATGTGTTCAGATTCAAATGTGCATGAGTTTCAACAGATCTGGTGCAAATGTTTGTAAAACTGTAACAATCAGCTATCCAAGAATGCATGAGTGGCAAATACACACATATCTCATTGGAAATCCATTGGTAAATAAGACAAAGAATGACCTGTACTATATAGACACCTGAATCTATCAGTGACTTGCTCTATAAATCCCCTCTATGGGGTCATTGGTGCTCAATGGGGTAAATAGCGGACATTGGTGCTCAGTGGGAGGAAAGAGGGACATTGGTGTTCAGTGGGGGGAAAGTGGGGACATTGGTGTTCAGTGGGGGGAAAGTGGGGACATTGGTGTTCAGTGGGGGGAAAGTGGGGACAATGGTGCTCAGTGGGCGGAAAGAGGGGACATTGTGGCTCAATGAGGGCAAAGAGGGGACATTGGTGCTCAGTGAGGGCAAAGAGGGGACAATGGTGCTCAGTGAGGGCAAAGAGGGGACATTGGTGTTCAGTGGGGGTAGAGGGGGCATTGGTGCTCAGTGAGGGGAAAGAGGGGACCTTGGTTCTCAGTGGGGGGGGGGGGG
>NW_017306387.1:1214331-1217786 GCF_000935625.1 Nanorana parkeri | reverse complement strand
GGTTTGTGGGGGGCGGGGGGGGGGGGAAGAGAGAGGATAGATTGGTGCCTAGTGTGGAGAATAGGGGGACTTTGGTGTTCAGTGGTGGGAAAGAAAGTTATTGATGCTCAGTGGGAAGAAAAGGGTGGCATTAGTGCTTAGTGGGGAGACACTTGTGCTCAGAGAAGGGAAAGAGGGGACATTGTTGTTCAGTGAAGGGGAAAGAGGGCACATTGGTCCTCACTGGGGGAAAAGGGGGGACATTGATGGTCAATGGCATCACTCTGCCGCAACTATATTTCTACTGTAGGGCTGGAGGCCATTCTGTCTGCCAGAGCAGGCAAGGAGCTGAAGCCGGGTGCTGGAACAATCTGGCAGTGGGACACAGCCTAGTTTCAGAGGACCCTCGGGTTGTGTTGACATCTTGTGACCGTCCCTCAGAATGTGGGACTGTTGGGGGTATGTATATTGTGGGGAACCCCAGGGGTACACATGCGTCTTCAACACAGTCCGATATAAATAAACGTTTTTATTTCATCCAGCGGTAACAGAACAAACAGCTTTCTTCAGCAAAATCACCTGTGTTACCTTTTAACAGGAAGGGCTGTAGGGGAAGTACCTGCCCTCCCAAGTTAACCCCTTCTTTGCTCTCAGCCCTGCTGACTCACCACAATATGTACACTTATAAATCAGGAATCTGCACTTCCAGAAGAGCATTTTGAGAACCTGCTATTTAAACTATTATGTAACTTCTGACACCAAATTCAAGTTTTATGGTATATATTAAATTTAAATGCAGTGTCAGTGTCACAATCTATAATAACTGTCTGCAGTGGCAGACACAGAGAAGTGGTATGGTCCTGTCTCTGTATCACTACTGTAGCAATAGTGCAGTGGTTATCACACAGAATGATACACCATTCTACCTATGCACATATAAAGGACACAGGTATGGGAATATATTCAGCACCAGGTATCTGGCAGCAACATGATCCGGAATAAAACGCCTACATTGCAACATGTTAAATAGCGATAATATTGTGCAAGATGCAGTCACACTGTCCCAGGGGTAAAGCCTGAGGTCTCTTCAATTTTGTTATTGTAGGATCTCTTAGACAAATGGCAGGCATCCTCTGAATAGCTCCCCATTGCCATTCTAAGGGCAAATTTGCACTTCCCTATTCCAGTGCTTTGCGTTAACGTATGCACACTAAAGTGCGTTATGTCACATGTGTAGTGTTTAGACAGCCCATTCATTTCCAAGGAGAGAAGCTGATTGGTTACTATGGGCAACTGCTCCATATTCTGTCTGCTCCAGTTTTGATCAATTCCCCCAATGGTATAGAACTATCAGTGCAGTTTTAGTGTGGCATAACCATGCATCTAAACGCCTAATACCATGTGGAGGGGGAAAGTGTGCACCCATTGAAATATTTCTTCATATTATTTTAAATGTTCCAAATCATCAATACAGACATTTTTGTTTGGAGACATAAATATATATCATACCATTTTTATTGTTATTATTATTATTATTATTATTAATAATAATAAATATTTTATTTAAAGTGTGGTGTGAAGATCTACGACATATCTTCTTTAATATTTCAAATAAAACATAATTGTCTAAATATTCCAGCTGCAGGGTTTGAATGATGTGTGCTAGTTCTACATTGATGCATTCTACAGACGGTCTCCTCCAGTCACCCTCTGATCTCCATGGCAACCACAGAATGTATCAGTCTCCTTTTGCCATTCGCACACCATGAAGGTTAGAGAGGCCAGCCCAGCAGGCTAGGCTGCGCTGACAGGCTGGGCGTAGTCAAGTTGTTTTCTTGCAGAAGTCAGCTGACTTAGTTTAAAGGGACAGGATGTGGAAGTCCTGCGTTGACGTATTGTTTTTCTTTGTGCGCTGCAGCTACTGTAGTCACAACAGTGCAATCAACGATCTGAATGTGCAGCGTTTGTTCATAGTTTTCTGTGTGTTGTAAAATGTTTGAAATATTAATATATACAGAACCATTTTACTTTTTCTTTATGCCCATTTGCCTAAATCTGAGTTAAATCTTAAAAATGTGTTCAAGTACCTTAACTATTAACAAAAATGTATCTTATTTTCTTATTTGTGTATCACTCTGTAGCTGTAGATTCTCAAATCAACTCTGAATTGGTTCTGACACTGTCCTTCCTACTGGAGGGTGGCTACCTTTGTTCCCCATGGTCCCTGTGTGTGTTGTAAAGTAGCCACTGCTCCAAGCTCGCTATTTTTTTAATGTGTATTGAGATGTAATTAATTAAGGAGTCCATAAACTCCTTAGCTTAGTGTCACTTTAAGTTCACCACAGACGTTACAGTCTGTACAATTTTCTTTAGGATCCGTTCACACCAGCAGCCGCCCTGCTTGTGATTTCCTGCTGCACGAATCCCTAATCTGCTGCTTCCAAACGGCAGCTGTCATCCGTGCCAGTTAATGATCGGGTGAAAGCCACTGCATTTGAAAGCGACAGAACGCCGCCACGCGGCATGTAATCGTATCTGAATCAATCACTCTCCCTGGACGCATGATCGATGCATCCAGATAGTGGTTGATTCCTAACCCCATGTAATGGTATCACATTAGATTACTTGTGGTATGCTGGCATTCTGCCGCTTTCAAATGCTGTCACCCGATCATTAACTTGAACGGGTGAAAGCTGCTGATGGTAAACGGTGGATTAGGGATTCCTGCTGCAGGAAATCACAAGTTCTTATGCAGGAATCCCTAATTGTACCTTAAATATAGGTGTGTATGGGGCCTTTGCTAAAGTGAGATATTCAGCCGGAGGTGGCCATGGAGAATCTTGCCTGAACACTGAGCACTAGCAGTCTATTGACACTTCCACCTGTCTTTGTTATGGAATGCGTGTGCCTTGGTAAAACCGGGATGAGATGGAGAATCTGCAGGAACCAGAGCATTGCACCTCTAATCCACAGATCGCAGTTGCATTGCTTTGCTGGATCCAAAGGAAAAAAAATAAATAAATGTTCATTTTTTCTTTTATAAATATGTTTGCAATCATCATTCTTTTTATTTTAATGTGGACATTGCTTTTAACGTCTCATTCAAGGACATTTTCAGCAACAACTTGTCCAAGAAATTTGTCATCATAATAGAACATTGTTTCAACTGAAGTAGCACTGTGAAACTGTCCAGCAATGTTAGGATACATTGCATGGCCCATGCCCCAACAAGAACCCTTGTTTACTGTTAATAACTATTTAAAACACAGGAGGTGGTACGGTGGAGGCACTGGAAGGCAATCCTTAATCCACTTGTTTTTCTTTTCAGGGGGCCTGTATTATATTGCCATTGCATACCTTGTTATTTAAAGACAATCTTTAATTTGCGGTAGATAAATGAAGAGATATGCCACGAAAAAAACATATACAGTATAATATATCTAATATATATATATCGATATATATACTGTATATAT
>NW_017306387.1:1193075-1214197 GCF_000935625.1 Nanorana parkeri | reverse complement strand
TATCGATATATATACTGTATATATTCCATGTATTTATTTTAAAAAATATGAAATCTTTAAATTATAACTTACATTTTTATAAAAGCTCCCATATGATCTCCTTTCATATACTGTATACTGTATACTTTATATGAAACTTGCACTTAGCTGCAGACCTCTCCTATTTCATATTGCAGGCTTTGGGGTGGCTTTATATCACTGACACTGCATATATGCAGGCAACAGCCAGCAAGTAAAACCATCTGCCCGGTTTCCTGCACATAACAAGCAGATGGAATGAAAGAATATTGATAAACTATATTTTCCTGTCTGAGCGCTAATAGAGTTAAAGTGGAACTCCAGCCAAAATTGTTTTGGTTTTGGATAAAGAGGGTCAGAATCTCAGGATCAAGTTTTTGTTTTTCTTATAACTGTCTATGTTGTTATTAGGGAAATTTCCCTTTACTTGTCACAAGGTGAGGAAATAAAAGAAAATATCTGGATCCATTTAATATTTTTTCAATAAAAGGGAAGGGTCTGCCTTATTTCTTGTTTTTGCTGTTTCTGTCCTCATTGTGGAGATTCTCTCAATTCCTATCCCCATTACACCTATTACTGGGATAGCAACTGAACCAATAATCCCAACAGATAGCAATAAAAATGTAACTTCATGTCTTGGTGAAATAAAAACAAAAACATTTTTGTACATGCAAGAACAAAAAAGTAACCATTGATCTGCCAGAAATCCAGTGAGCGCCTCACTTCCTGCCGTGAGTTGACAACACTTCCTCTGTTGCACAGAAATAAGCAGTGTTGCCAACCCTGCCTGAGTTTGCCCCTGTTGGGCTACAGAACTCCCACTTATGTTGTTGAAGGGGTTGTTCTGTGGTCCAGCAGAGAACACTGGGCAGGGTTGATAACACTGCCAGGGATTACAGGATGAGCTCTGGTTTAAGGTGCCCACACACCTTGCAATAATCGTACGTTAATCGCGGGAAATCCCGCGATCGTACGATTATCGCGTGTGTGGAAGGTGTGAGACCTCTGCTACTGTAAGGTCGCACGACTTTTATCTTAGGAACATGTCCGAAAACCCGCTGAGAATCGTACGATGTTCGGCAGGTGTGTAGCATGTTCGTAAGATAAATGCCGCAAGCGCACACTGCCCGTTCAGCATTGCGATCATCGCTAGTACGATCTGTCTGTCCAAGATAGGCAGATCGTACGTTTTTTTAATTACCTTACAACCATCGCAAGACAAAAGTCTTGCGATGGTTGTAAGGTGTGTGCCCAGCATTAGGCTCTGTTCACACCTAGGCGTATCGAATATGCGCATTTGTCGCGCGTTTTTACCACGATTCGCGGTAAAAAAAACGCGCGACAAGCGCGCGTTTCCGAGGGCTACCTGGCTGTATCCCAATGGAAACGCGCAACAAAAACGCCGCAAAGAAGCTCATGTACCTTTTCAGGCGTAGGCCGTTTTGTAGCGCGTTCAGACGGGCTGAAATACGGCAAGGTGTGAACCATACCCATAGAAAATAATGGGATTTTTATGTTTGAGAGTTTTGTAGAGCGTTCGTAGAGCGTTGAATGCGCTACAAAACGTACAGGTGTGAACCAGGACTAAGACAGAACCTGGTCCAAACCTGAGTTCATCTGAACATGAAAGCAACATGGTCCTCCCACCCAATCAGCTACAGGTCAGGGAATTCCCCACCCGGCAGCTGACAAGGGACTGGATGCTTGTGCTGAGGTCATATACCTTATATGGCGACACGGCTATATTGGGTGACTGTCATTTACATAAATATAGCTATGTAGCCACATAAAGTCAATGATGTCACTGCACCCGCCCCTTTGTTTACATAATTCCCTGCTGATTTCTCTGCACAGAAGGAGCTTCTTTCCGTGTTTCAGAGTAGCCAAATTCGGAGGAGTTTAGGTTCAGACCAAGGTTTGGTCCGAACCTGAGTTAATCCCTATTGGGTTTTCAGTGCAGCAGAGACAGTGTTGGAAGATAAAGTCAGGAGCTCTCTAAGATTTCTGCAACAACATTGGCTTCCGGTTCCCTGAGCACTTCCTGTAGTAGGGAGACATGAACAACTTAATAATAATAATAATCTACTGATCTACCCAGTGGGACTCCAGCTAGCAAACACTGGCTGCACAAACTGTACAGACATGTCAGCGTCATGGAGGAAGAGAAGAGCAGATGTATGGGTGTATTTTACATTTGATGCTAATGAGAATAAGACCCTTTGTAAACCATGTGGAGCAAC
Source organism: Nanorana parkeri (assembly GCF_000935625.1). NCBI lineage: Eukaryota > Metazoa > Chordata > Amphibia > Anura > Dicroglossidae > Nanorana > Nanorana parkeri. The sequence continues at coordinate 1,211,939 of NW_017306387.1, read as the reverse complement.
AATCGTAAGTCATAACAGGTTAATAGAGGTTTACTCCAGGAATAAATAACTAGTTTGGAAATTCTAGAGACTTACTTAAATAATGCATTACACTTTAAATAAACCCATTAGATTTAGTCAACTAAATCTGCTGGAGATTTAGTCGACTAAAATTAGACTAAAACTATTCAGATGACTAAAATACGACTAAAACTAAAATAGCATTAAAATAGACTAATTTGCCATCAAAATTAACACTGGTATGAATATAGTACCAGACATACCCCTTTACATACTGTATGTAATTACCTTTCTCCACTCTACCCAAAACTAAAAAAAGAAAATGTTTTGGCTGCAATGTCACTCTAGAAAGTCCCAGTGCAGCATCATATATCAGATGTGCTGTTTGTTACTTTGGACACAGCTGCAAAGCGTAAGGCAAATATGCCTAGGAATAAGATTATCTGCTCAGAATGACTTATGCCCTTATACTTTGCTAAGCAATAGCAGAAAAGTAAACAATACAAGAGCTGTTATTACATATACGGTAAGTATTTTCCCTTTAGCAGACGTGTTGTAGCAAGGTTTCAACAAAGAAATAACTGAAGAGGGCATTTTTCTTCATTTAAAAAAAAAAATATTTCTTAATGCCTAAGTCCACCTTTGTGACCATGTTTCGTGTAACACCCATATTTACATACATACCCATACAGACCAAGGACTGGAGAAATAGTCTGCAGGAGCCTGTGCATTGCACCTGTGATAAACTGATTGCGGTTAGAATGCTTTGCAGGTTCCAAGGCAACAAATAATAAATTCACTTTTTTTTTTTCATTCTCCCCCCCCCAGATCAATATGAAAATAAAAAATTTCTATCAAATCATTTTTGTTTTTTTTTGTTTGCATAATATGCACAGTGGCCAGGCGCAGAGCTAAGTAACACTGAGCCTAGGATTTTATCAGTGTCAATATTACAGAGCTGCACTGAGGGTAGAGCATCCAGTATGGACAGTCCAGCCTCAGTGCTCAGTGTTTCCAAAAGGTAAATGAATCTGGGACAAGCACCAACATTTGTCATGGAGATGTACAATGGCATAATTTGCCCCAGCCTTATGGCTTCAATGGTCCCAGACTGATGGCATCAATGGCCCCAGTCCTATGGCATCAATGGCCTCAGTCCTATGGCATCAGTGGTCCCAGTGTTAAGACATCAATGGTTCCAGTCTTATGGCATCAATTGTCCCAGTTTTATGGCATCAACGGTCCCAGTCTTATGGCATCAGTGGTCCCAGTCTTATGGCATCAATGGTCCCAGTCTTATGGCATCAGTGGTCCCAGTCTTATGGCATCAGTGGTCCCAGTCTTATGGCATCAATGGTCCAAGTCTTATGGCATCAATGGTCCCAGTCTTATGGCATCAATGGTCCCAGTCTTATGGCATCAATGGTCCCAGTCTTATGGCATCAATGGTCTCAGTCTTATGGCATCAATGGTGCCAACCTTTGCAGAATATGCTTGCTCTTACTGTACACTTTGAGATCTCTCTATGTAGAATGCCCACTGAGCTATCTCTGCGTATTGTCAGTGCAATCATTGGTGCTTAAAATCTCGGGATACTGCAATCAACATATTGTGTAATTTATCACTGGAAATGGGCTGTGTATTTTTGCCAATTAGCGTTTCACCTAAAGGCTTCCACTGTATTTATGGAGCTTAATTTGGGAAGAGGTGTGTCAGGATTAAATGCTGTTGACCTAGCTTCACTAACTACCAATATAGGAGGTTTATGTTTTGGAATTACAAATACTCCACTGGTCTTGCTGCATAAACAAATGGAAAAAGCAACTTGTACTCATTGTCGTGTCTATGAAACTATCTTTGGATGTATTTAGTTATTTTCTGTAAAATGGTTAGTAAATTCGATTATCTAAAAAAAAAAAATATAATAACTAATAGACTAATTAAACATTATTATGATGATGCTTGCTGGGGTATAGATTCAGAAATGTAAGAAAGCTTGTGTTAGCTTACTAAAAATAAATGACTAACAATATACTAGATAGATAGATAGATAGATAGATAGATAGATAGATAGATAGATAGATAGATAGATATAGTATATCTTGAAGTTTGATGTGTACATAGAGGCAGCCATATTTCCTCATTACATATATCAGCAGTTTAAAAACAATAAACATTCTAAAGCTGACCATATACAGAGCTCATGTGGACCAGTTCTTAATGAGCTAGTCAAAATTCGCAGCCTCCTGTCCAACATCTTTTCATCTAATAATCGAAGGATTCAAGTGGAAAATTGTTGGCCAATCAGCTGCAGTCACTGTTCGGGTATTCTGACAGTGGCACACCTGCCGCCACTAGAATATAACAGCCAGGCAGGGGGGATTTCCCCATCCAAGCTGCTTAATGTGGATGGAGGAATCTGTTGGATTTTTTTTCATTCAATCCGCAGGCTGAACGCTCGAAAACGCTTGAAAATGCCGACACCTAGGTTTGAATCCAGGTTTAGTGAGGAGAGAGAAATCTCTTTAATAGAGCCAAACAAGTTTTAATTCTTCTCCAGTAAAAGAAAAACTTACCTGGACCTACGGAATTACACATTACTGTGACATCCATTTTTTTTCTGTGAATTTCAGGTGTGGATTTAGTTGCATTAGGTATAAAAAGGGTGAAGAATAATGTCAGATGTTTTTTTCAACAGTTAATTTAAAATGTTTGCTTGGAGTGTCATTATGTCAGTACATATTGTGTCTTGAGAACAGGGACAGGAGGGACCAGAATATACAATAGAAGAGGGAGGAATCCATGCTGACACATGAATCTGGGATCACATGAGCTCTGTATAGGGTTTGTTTCTGTACTGATGTTATCGCAGTAAACACATCCACACCTTTAAGTACCTACATTGCATTTCTTCCTGACACATTCTTTATTAGAAATCCTCAAATAAACTGCTGTGCCAGACTTTCGCCGTGTTACTGAGGCATAACGTGGCTGCTAAAAAGTATACAGCTGGCCTTGGTACATTTCCTCTACTAGGTCTATGATACATGTCAGGTCTACCAAGAAAGGACTTATTATAGACCTACTCTAATATACATACTACTTTTTAAAAAACCATACTTGCACCATGCTCTAGCACGGCCTTTCTCAACCAGGGTACCATTGTATTAGAGATCTACTAAATATACATATTTCTTTTTTAAAAGCCATACTTATACCATTGCTCAAGCACAGCCTTTCGCAAACCAGGGTGCCATGGCACCCTGGTGTGCCTTCTAGCTTCCACAAGAGTGCCCAAAAATGTTCACTCAGTGTCATACCGTGATGCAAAACTGTGGGGACTCTGATGTGAAGGGGGTGGTGGTGGGGGGTCTTCTGATGTGAAGAGGAGCTCCTAGTGTGAGAGGAGGAGACTCTCTGAGGTCAAAGGAGGGGGCTTCTGATGTATATGTACAAGCGATTATCGTTGGAATTGTATTGCAAGTACCATTGTATGGGATCTTGTATGATGACTAGTGCTTGAACCTCTGAGCCAGTACAACATCCCTATGCATAAGGATCTCTGATGCTTTTTATAAATGAAGTCTTCTTTAGGGATAGCCCTTCGTACTTAATGATGTTTTATTTTTATATGGCATTCACATCTAAAAATTGCGTATTCAGATTCCCCATCAGCTCAGGGACCCAACTATTAGATGTGCATGCCATCATTTCGGGCCTCCATTAGTGTTGGATGCCTGTGTCATCTCCACAGCATAGTTCTTTCCTCAGACACCTACTTCCGGAGGTTTCAAATGCCAAAGAGACTGGTGAAGGCTGAGGCACTGAAGGAGAGGGGGGGTAGGACACATGGGCAGCTGGCGGCGTGAGTATAATAAAAAAAAAAAGTATAATTTGATTTTATTGAAATTTTACAGGGTGAAATAAACACCATCTGTACAAATTGTACAAAAGATTGTTATTGGATTTTGCTGTTTAAAGTAAACACAAAGGGACGAAAGACTGCAAATATGCTATATGAGATGGTCGTACAATTGGAGTTGCTGGGGACTGTGGACTGTCATTGACTGCAGACATGTAAAATGAGACTGCTAGAGATCATGACCCCTTCACAAATCAGTGCTTCCACATTTGTTCTCCCTACAACTCCATAAAAAAATGTACCTGTGCCACATTCAATAATATTCATATATTCATATATCAATAGCCATATTCATAATAATGTACCAAGCCATTCAAGTAGTAAAACACAGTCTAAAGAATATTTTCCTTCACTGGCCTGAGTAAGCATCTAGGTAAGACTACTACTGTGTGCAGTGGCTCCGAGAACTGCACAACAAGCGCATGTGGCCCCCAGGCAGTAGGTTGTGCACCAGGGACATTGAAGCTCGTGGTGAGTTCTGGCAGGTTCAGAAACAGCATGCTGGCTGTGATTAATATATACCACTTGTGCCTGCCAGAGCATCCCAGGTTGTTAAGAGCTGGATGGAGGGATGTGTATGGCCCTTACACATCTCCCTACCCGGCTCTTAGCAACTGCGGCTGGAAAGGGAGTGTCAGGCACACTGCAAACATTGTGCAGCAGTGTGGCCATGACGCTCTGCCTGCCACTCCACCATATGACCCAAAGAGATGCCGCTTGGGGCAACAGCCTCCGGCTGCCTCATTATATGCTTACAGAATAAAATGTAATTACATGAAATATCAGTAAATCTGCATAAGATACATGCACATACTCCACAGATGATGAATCTCATTATTAGAGATTGCAGTTTGAGGAAAACAAGGGAACGTGATATTAAACTGAGAACAGGGGACGTCATTACTAATAAGGGGCAGTAGTAAAAACTCTGGTCTAACCCATATATTGGACAAACTACAGCCAATTCAGGGTAGCAACAAGCTGAAGAAATATTGCTGTTGACTGTATCCCAGAAATTGTCTATAGGGGTGTAGATTAACTGTAACTGTTTTCATATGTCATCTTATGAAATGTTAGTTCAGGTTGTTATCAATCTAGCTATTACCAGGGCAAGTTGAGACAGTAATGGATTTAGCGGAGTTTGATAGATAGCACAGTCCAGATCGCCTGAGGACAGTTAATTAATATTGCAGTTGGCTCGGTGAACAGCTTCTTTTCATCCAAACTTACAGGACTGGCTGAACTTGTTTGAAGAAACACATACCACATGGGCTCCTGTGGCATGTTACCTGTGTATTGTGCAGCTCTGGTGAATGTTCACTAACACTCATTGACCTATATGTTTGCTGCCATAACTCACCATACAGTCTTCATATCCATGTCGGAATACAACTGACTACTAAACTCATAGTTGTAGACATCTGCTAACTTTTTATTGTGAGCTGTAAACTGATGATACAAATAAATTCGATGCCTGGGACTAAAGCTGTCCAGTATGATATTTGGTTCAATTATCCTGCCAATGTGTTGAATTCTATTGTTCGGTTTCAGGATGTGCAGAAGTGATGTAATGTTTAAATACTGCAGGGTGGAACTTTTCATTGTCCATGTGCACTACAGTATGTACCATAGGAAACCACATTTACAGTTAGAAATTAATTAAAATGAGAAAAACATTTCCATATTTCTCCTTTGCATTTTCGGATGACAATGGTTGAAAACAATTGTCGATTTGTCCCCTATTGGTAACTATTGGAAAATTGAACTAATGTTCCATCAACAAAATTTTATGAAGAAAATTCTACTGTTATATGACCAGCATAAAGCTAAAGCTGGCAATGCGCTGTTAAAATTTTGGGACGATTCACATGAATTGGACAAAATTCTTAAAGAGCTTGGCTCTGCCGGCACCATTCAGCTTGACAAACTTCAATTAAAAAATAAAAAACATTCACAGCCAAACAGATGCAGTCACTGCAGTCACTGAGTATTCTGACAGGCACAGGCTCCAGCTGTTAGAATACAGTTGCTGGCCGGGGAGATTCTTCCATCCATGGAGGTGGGGGGGAGAGCTATAGATTTATCTCATTCAACCTGCAGTGCTGAGCAAGAGAAATCTAACAGTGAATAGCCAGATATAGTCTCAAAGGGGTCTATTTAGAAACAATATGCAGAGCCATTCGCCCTATGAATCTTTGCGATTGTTCGTTCTGTGTAAATCAATGAACAAAACCAACTTTCTTAGCATAATTTCTTTATAAGTCTAATGTAATTTCAAATGTCCTCATGTAATAGCACATTATGGGCCCTAGATGGAGCCGAACAGCACAGGAAATAAATACTTCTATAGTATGCTCCTCAGCTCCATCTAGTGCCCATAATGTGGTATTTTACATGTAGTACTTTCAAAAACGAAAGAAACTACTAAGAACATTAGTTTTTTGCTCCATTTGCACAGAGCAATCAGTAATGGTGTTTCACGGGGGAAATGGCCCTGCCAATTGTTTTGTTGCTGTATGGAAGTGCATTCTGTCTAACGGTATGAGTGATTGCAAACAAGCATTTCATCAATTAAAATATCGGATTTAAAATCAACTGAGAGCACACAAAATCGATCAAATGTAGGGTCTTTGGTTTGATCAGATTTGAGCTTTGGTTTGCTTAGATTTAACCAGTTTAGTCACATTGATTGACCATAATGATATGTGTGTGGCCACCATAAGGCATTTTTGTGTCTCAGAAAACCACAGAAAATTGTGGTTGCATGCCAAGGCCTCATTCACACGCATGTGACCTTGAGTATTTCATCTGTATTTACGCAATAGGCTGAGGTGCCTCTCACATTAATGGCTGTGTGCTGCAGTGAGCTAAAACATGTATTGCAATGACAGGAGTCTGGAATAGATAACAGTCAGCTTCTAAGAACTGTATTAGAAACAGCATTAGCTCAAACTATAAGATCTTACTGCATGACGTTAGAATATAAAGAGTGGATTAGGAATAGTTTTCATGGACTTTCTTGCTGTGCTAGTGTTTCTCTTTGTCCCATGGCTTACAGTATTCCAGCAAGCCAGCATTATCCACATGTATCAATCAGTGATTTTTGGATGAGTGCAGTGCCGTGCATCAAACAGAAAACTTGGCTGTGGTCCCAGCATAATAAGGAGACTGCCGGCAACCTACTAAAAGTGAAATCAGTCACATATAATGCAAGATCACAGCTATATCGGGCAGGGTGAATCACTAAAGAAATTACATTTATCCAAACTCATAGTGCCATTCTAAAGTAATCAGCAGTGGCAAATCATCAGATTTGGTGGCCATTATTATTAGTCTGCCACCTGCATGGGTTTTAACATCTAAGCTCTACTAAGTACAATGATGCAACAGAGATAATTTGTTATTGCCTTACAACATCAATGCAGATATTTGTCTCAATAAACTTGTATAGTTTGGGAATGGATATAGTCAACGGTTGCTTCTAGGGATAACCAGAGGGAAACATGAAAACCAGAGTTGGAACAAATATGTAGTCAGGAATTACAAGAAGATCAAAGCAGGGAAACCTCAAGCAGGGCCAACAACAAAGGCCATTCTGAGAACCAGCATAGTGTGACACTCCTGAGATAAACGTGTCCAATGAGCGCACCAAACAAAAGGTTGAAGAGTCCATTTTCTTTTATATTAGTACTAGCTCACAACAGGCAAAACACAAAACAGCCAATGTGTTTAGGGGGCCCCAAAAAATCTCCCCTGCAGATGTTGTGGTTACATTTTGTTTACATTTTTCTGGCCTTATCAGCCCCTGGTAATCAGCGGCGTGATTGGCTGACCATGGTGTCAAGAGCCAATGAACCTACCATTATGTCTTTGGAGCGTGGGAGGAAACCCATACATGTACAGGGAGATCATGCAAACTCCATGCAGATAGCAGCCTGCAAGGGATTCAAACCGAGGATACCAGGGCTACAAGAGGGTGTCAACAACAATGCTGCCCATTAAAGCTAATCTGATCTATTATGATGACCTGGCTGAGTCACTGACCTGGAAAAAGAATGCAGAACAAGAAAGTCACAGTAGACAACCTCATCTACATACTTAATCTGGATTAATAAAATCAAAGTCTTGAAACCAGAGCATGACAGCCAGGAAACCAGCATTACACAACAGCGCTTTCTATATTTTTCTTATTTTAAAAAGGTGGTCTGAATAATCATGGCATTTATTGACACTTGCTAACGAGCCAGTGGGCTACGTCTCTCCAGCTGGACAGCACAACCAAGGGCATAAAGGGGATGCTGGTGCACACATATAACCACAGGGTTGGAATCTAAATTGAAGAAGGACCCAGTAGATGTGCAGAGCGCTAAAAGAACAAGGAAGGAGCAAATCTTAGAAGGATGAACCAGCAAGGACAACCCCGTGAAGATGGTTGACTGCAAGGCAGTCTTACTACCTGTAAGAGACATACCTGCAGATGAACTCTTGCTCAAAAACATGCACGCACACAAGTATGCAATCCATGGCGTAAAGTTCCTGGAAAACGCGCTTTAGCACGTGTGCGGGAATGTTTATGCGCGTAGAAATGTGCTCGTTAGTGTACAGGTGCACGCTCATTAGCGTGCACACTATCCTATTTAAATAGACATGAAGCCATGACCAAGTTGTGGTCTTCAGCTTGTCCCTGTGTGCCCTGTACTCTGTTCTTGTATCCTGACGTCCTGTGTATGAACCTGGCTTGTGACCATTTGACTTCGCTGCCTCCTCCTCCTGATTTGGTACCTCTGCTCTCCTGTGTATGACCCTGGCTTACGTTTCCTGACCCTGCTCCTGATCTGTGATTCGGCAACTCAAGATTCGGCTCCCTGTGTATGACCTCGGCTTCAACCTGACTCCCCTCCTGGTCTGCCACTTGGTGGATCGCTCCATCAGCATCCTGAGCAATGACATCCTGCCAGAGCTTCCTTGGCCTCATACCAGTTGCCTGCTCTGGTTTCAAGAGGTCCCGGTGTCATCTCGGTCCTGCCAATTCACCAGCTGGTCCAACGCACTCAAGCGCCTCCTCAAGAACCGGCCAGCCACCAGTATCGGCACCTGTGCTCCGCTCTGTCCCTACTTCCATAGGTGTGGGACAAGAGGTGCACGGGCAGCCCCCTTCTCAGCTGAGTCTCCGGTCCAATCATGGTTTGTTGGTCCTCATTTCTCCCTTCAGTAGTCCTGTATCTCACTTACTGCACGTAGCATCTTCCACAACTGGAGTCCCAGGCATGGACTGAATATTGTGTATTTTCACTCTTGTTTTTTCCTCGCGACTTGTAAACCTCTAGTGTTTTATGAACATTTTGTTTTTATTCTACCTTACTCCGTTTCCGTTTGTTTGGTATTATTAGAAAACGTTCAAAATAAACAATATGAAAGAATTTTTTTTTTTTTAGATAACCAAAGCCATAAAAGCGATCCTTTGCCACCTCCCAGAAAAACACTCATAAGTCCGGGGCTGTATGCAAGTTCATTTTGTTCTTGTTTAATAAATAGCCTTAAAGCAATTGTTTGAACTTTAAGTATAGCAGACACAAACACTTCATAAAATCAATTTTTATTCAAAATACATAAAGCCAGACATTTAAAAAGGAAGTTTAAAATACAAATTTGACATACAATGCATATGATCTGCTGTTCTCTACCCAACCGCCTTATACCCTATATGCATCAATGACTGTTCTTCACTGGAAATGTGCGACTTTTATTAGGCCAGAGTAACCCCCATAACCTTTATTACGCCAGGGTAACCTCCATAAGTGGATGAAAAAGATAAACATGAACACAGGTTCAGATATAATCATTTATAGGGCTGCAGAAATCTAAGCTATAGCACCTACAATATAGAATATTGTATACAATATAGCCTGAAAGCATCCACAGAAGATGTTATATATGACTGTCTATCCAGTTAAGAGCCCATTCACCCTTGTGCTGAGTGTCTTTGGTCTTTTTTTTAGCTTTTGTTCAGGCGTTTTGAGTGTTTGTGTACCTGTTTCAAGCTCAAGTTTTTTTTTCACTGTTAGCCAACGGAAAGCTAGTTACTAGGCAAGAAAATTCAGAAAATGGTGCTCCCATTAAAGTCTATTGGGGCTCATGCTTTTTTATTTTTTAGCCATTGGAAGGCTATTTACTAGGCAACAAAATCTGTAAAAACTGGCACTCCCATTGAAGTCTATTAGGCCTAAACCACACGAATCTGCCCCAAAAGAAGCTCATGTAATTTTTTGAGCAACAAACTTCAAGCGCCATTGCGCTCATGTGTAAATGGACACCACTGAATATAATGCAAATCCTAGTGTCGTGCATTGAAGCGTTTCTGGTGACGCTTAAAAACGCTCAGGTGTGAATTGGGCCTAGGGCATTATACAGGGTCCTCCAGACACATTATCCAGTGGGCTCAGTAGAGCCACAGGTCCAACTTGCATGGGAAAAGAAGGGAGCAGGGAAAGGAACATAAACCAGCTCCACACTTGTTCTTTGCTCATATGAATGTTTTTTATAGACTCCACCTCATTTCCAAACATGTAACATGATTATTTCCAATTATATTGTGAGGTTGCCTGCATTTACATCTAGCAATAACACCGCACAGCACAGTCAAGACCTGAAGCGAAAGTGGTTAAGCCTGCCTGTGTCCTGAGCTGTAGGGGATCTCGAGACTCTTCTCAGAAGCCTATTCAACCCCTTTTCATGTTCAGTATTTCTGCTGGATTTCTTGCATACCGGTAGTTGTACAGAAGTGGCCAAACAGATCAGAAATAAAATAAAAAATAACTGGAAACGCTGCATAAAATGTGTCCCTGGCAAAACCCAGAAGTGACCTAAGGGAAATTAGGGGTACTTAGTAGACAATTACTTTTATAAAGAAGAACATAGGCTGAACTACAGGCTAAACAGCTAAATTCACAATAGAATGTATACAGGATATGTTAGCTGTTGTACCAGCCAAAAAAGCTTTGTAATTTTGATCAGCTAGTCTTTGCATTAAGGCACCACTGAAAGACATTATACCTTGATCTCTCTGCAGACACTCTGTCATTATGCAGCAGTCTGGTCCAGGACCCAACCCAGCCTGTAATTGGATAATGATGGTACAGCTGCAGATTGACAAGTACTTTTCTCCAGAAAGCAGTATTAGGCAATAGAGCCTTAATTGGCTCTGAATGCAGGAACTGCCTTACTCAATTTGAGGGATTACAAGATGCTAATATTCAAGCTGAAGTTGAATCCTCTAATAGTTTGCATTCCCTGGCTCCTCATTTGGCACTTGCTCTTGCAATCCCCACCAGTGGAGCATGTGACAGCGTGACAACACAAGAGCAAAACTGGAAGAGCGTTGCCACCCAATACCAGGAAGTGTCTGAACAAAGAGCTTCACGGCAGGATCACCAGGTATTATGTTAATGAAATTCCATTAACATGTTCAAGCTTATTTGAGATTTTAGTGATTGGGGTAAGATCTAATTTAAGGGTTCAAGTGCAAAGAATCAAGCCAGAGGGTCAGCATAATAGCAAGTTAAAGTGACATTAAAGTCACAATTTTTTTCTCCCTGCCTAGTGCTGGTTTAAGACTTACATTAAATGATGCCTTTTGATCCGATCATCTTCTTCCTTGCACTTGTTTCATAGCGCTGGTGCCGGTCTCTGATCCAGAGCAGACTCCTCGTGTCCCAAAGTGTCTGTCTGACGTGCATGCCCATTGCTGCGTGCATTGACTCTCACCGTGTCTCTCCTCTTCTCCCCGCTAGTGATCTCTACTGCGCATGTGCCCACACTCATCCTCCAGTATGACCATTCGGGGAGGCTGATTTTTACAGCCGGGAGCGAGCGGCGGGGACAGAGGTTCGTTTTTATCTGTTTGGTAACTTTTCTATTTTTTAAAAATGTTTTTGCAAACATCTACTGCTTGCTAGCAGTATGTATATAAAGGAAAAAAATACTATTAGACTTTATTACAACTTTAAGTCGCATCTGGATGGAATTCACCAAAGGCAGCTTTCATAATTCTCTCAGCCATTGGTTCCTTTAAGAATCTGGCAGTGCACTAAACTTTTTTATGGCCACAAAAAAAATATATAATTTTACAGCGAGCCTTTCTGTTAATTTTAAGCTAAGTATTTCTGTAATATAAACAAATAGAAAAAGGTTTGTGTGTTAAAATCTTATTTCTGCTGCAAATGCAGAGTGTTTTATCTGGCCCTGTGACTGCATTATTTTGTTCCTTGTTTGCACGGGGTGTAGAAGAAAGGCTCTTTGATGTGGATGCAAACTACTCCGTTCCCAGACATGATGGTGGAATCTTGGGGGAAAGAAGGCCACTTAGTGAATCTATTGCAGTGTTATATACTTCAGTATATAATGAGGCATATGTGTAATATCTGCAGTTAATGTGATGGGACCTTTGCTCGTGTATGCTAAATATAGACAAAGTAGCACACATGAGCATGCAAAATGAATTACATGGCTCAGCTTTGGTTATTCAACTCAGCAGTCAAAAAAGAAATAGATTAATAAATCAGGATATAAGCGGAACATTTCAGGGACCGTTAAAAGACAAAGACATCATTAAATTGGGGTATATGTGTGTCTCCAGGCACAGAAGGTGATAGGGCCCAACCACAATGGTTTTTCCCATTTTACCAACTTTGTGTTCACAGCACATTTTGAATATGATAGATCAGTACATTGAACAAAAGGCAGCTATCCTCTATTGGAGGGTGCGCCCCTATTGTGGTGCATGTTCAGGGGTGGGGTGGGGTGGTGGTGCAAGGTACGTTTGTCCAGCGTCCCACCCAGTTCACTTTACTGGTTGCCAGGATCTTGGTGGGACACCAGCCAAAGCTTCCGGCAACCAGTGATGTCAGTGAGCTGGGCGGGATGCCGACTAGACCATTACAGGTGCCAAGAGCTCTTAGCAACCAGGGATGCCCTGGCTGGAAAGGGGGCAGCAGGCACACCATACGCCCCCCTCCCCCCACCCCACACGTGACCTAATAAAGGCCTCAGGCTTCAGTCCTGACTGAATTAAAGTGACATATGGACATATGGCAATACCGCAACTCTCAAGTGACGAATAGTTTCTGATCATTTAAGGCAGCAGTAGGCAAACTCAGCACTTCAGCTGTTGTGGAACTACAAGTCCTATGAGGCATTGCAAGACTGACAGCCACAGGCGTGACTCCCACAGACAAAGGCAAGATGACATTTCACCACAGCTGGAGGGCCGAGGTTTCCTACCTTTGATCTAAAAGGTATTCCTTGACGTTATTCTTAACTAACTTACCTTTTTTATGTTCTGTGGCAAACACAATGGCATCCATATAGGAACAAGATTCAAACCAAACCAAAATTTTCACCTGAGCGAAAGGTTATATTTCATACATCTTCCTTCCAACTAACAATGTTATGTCAGCATGAAAAACTGTCACAAACCAACCTTGGAAATAAAAAATGAGCATATGGTATGAGTAATAAGTAAAAGTTTACCTTCAGTGAAAACTGCATGCCAAAATGACCGTTAAACCCTTATTAATAGGCAGCTAAAGTTATATGCAATTTTTTTTCTCAAGCTTAGTCTCGCCAAAATTTTTGAACTGGATCATCAAAAGATGTATCAAATCTGAGGTATTATGAAATGGTTTTCATATATTCACTTCATATATTCACAGTCCTCCTATTTAAATTGCTGCAAAATAAGACTCCACTACCAATAAAATGAAAAGGTGTAGGTTTTAATTAAAGTATAAACTGTTTAGCAGTCAGAGATATTACAAATGCCCGTATACAAATACTGTTACATATCTTTGGTTCTGCTGGGTGATGAGGAATGGACTTTTGAAACACACCACACAAGTCTAACCTAAAGCTGTCCATACACTGGTAGATGTCAAGTGAACATTAAAATGAAAAATCTCGTCAGTACATCTAATGATGCCAAAGACTTGGTGAATGTCGTTCGAAATTTTGTTTAGTTTTAACATTTGAATTTGGAAATTAATGGAGTTTTATGAACGAAAATGACATTTACTGAATAATTTTCCATTCTGTTCTATCGATTTGTTTTTATCACTATGGTCAAAATTGATCGTCGACTTGACCTCATTAACTACTTAAAAAAATCAAACAAACGTTTCCGAAAATTACTTTCAAACGAAATTCTACTAGTGTATGACCTCTATTTTACACCTCTCCTCACCATTTCCCCTCAAAAAAACAGACTGTTCTAAGCTGCTACAAAAACTGTGTAATACTAAAGCTCGCCATCAATCAACCAATTACCCCATTCATGCTAAACAGCATGGATGAAGTAATCTCCACTATTTATTAAGCAGTTGGTGGCACCAGCGGCTGCTGAATACCTAAGGAGTAACTGAATCTGATTCAGTAACTGTTCAGTTGACAATTTTCAACCCGGTTACCTTGATCAAACTGACTTTTGTCAAGCCAGGTGGTGCTGATAGGGCCACCCACAGCTCAAATTTTGCAGATTCAGCAGGAAACGGACAAAATTTGAGCAGTGTATGGCCAGCTTTACCCATAAGCAGCTCTGGGTTCCTACCAGCTACTGGTTCCCAAACACATTCATATTGGAAACACATATAATTGCTGTCAAAGATAGAATCTGTATGCAGATGGGGCCATCGAGTGGCTGGCTCTGCCTCAATGTCACCATTTACCACAATGGCGTTTCCCATGGTAGTTGTGTAGTTGTGTTGTGATATCAAACAGGTCAAAGTTACACTTTAGGTTTGCTTTAAGAAAACATGGCAAGAGTCATTGTTTATGGAGAGAAATTAGAAATTCTAAAAATTAATACTGGATTATTCTTATTTTTCAGAAAATAAAAAACCAAAAGCTATATGCAGCTCCTAAGAGAATTAAAACTTCCTTGGCAGGCAGAACACAGACTTGGTCTTGGCTCTGAATAAAGCTGATTCTTGGGTTTAGATACATTCTGCTCTACATGTCCAGTGGTTATAATCCTTTGTTAAAGTAAACATACTTAATTCTGTCTCCATGCTCCTTACGGATAGAATCTTGAAGCTCTGGTTCCAGACTACTAACAGCCATAGAACTGAAAAAGGAAAAAAAAAAAAAGCTTGAGTAAAACAGACACTAAATATTGGCAGACATTAGGGCCTGGAGAAGACACTAAATATTGGCAGACATTAGGGCCTGGACAAGCTGCATTGTCGTCATGGCTATCCGATGGTTTTTAATCATATTCAGTGACCCGGAATAAGCAGGCAGATCAGAAGTCTGACTTGCTGCATACTTGTTCCAGGTCAGTGACTCAAACCACTTAAGCCAGAGACACCACAATAACTACCATTTTTTAAAAAGAGGAGCACAGGCACTTCTATTTCAACAAAATTAAAAGTTAAAAAGTTTTACCATTGCTGTGGAAACAATGAACAGGCCACAGGAACCATGAACAGCAAGCTGCAGAAAGAGAGGACAGAATCAACAATCATCAGTGTAGGTAAAGACCGCAGTAATAACGTCCAGATTAACTTCAAGGTGTGAGGATTACAGTATATCTAAGGCCAATACTTTTTTTTAAGGAAATGTTAAAACCATTATCAAGTGTTTTTTGGATGCCTGTGTCCCATTGGAGAGATTTTCCTTCACTTCCTGTCCTGTAGGCACAAAAGGATGTGAGAGGAAATCTCTACAAAGTAAGGGAAATCCTCTCTTAAACAGCACAACTGTACCCATTGGATCATTTCCCCACTGCTCCTGTTGTACTAATAACTAAAAATTCTGGATTTCCAATCACTTTCAGTCCTATTAACAAAATGTATCTTATTGCTACTCAGCTACTATATCTACAGCTGGATATCCTCAAATAATCTCTGAATTGGTGCTGACTCTGTCCTTCCTTTTGGAGGGTGGCTACTTTTGTTCCTCATGGTCCATGTATGTGTTGTAAAGTAGCCACCGCTCCAAGCTTGCTCCTGTGATGGACTACAATCTCAATTCTAATTAGCAAACTAAAAGTGAGATTGTAGTCCATCATAGGAGCGCGCTTGGAACAGAGGCTACTTTACGAAACACACAGAGGGACCATGGGGAACAAAAGAAACCACCCTCCAGAAGGAAGAACAGTGTCAGCACCAATTCAGAAATTATTTGAGGATCTACAAAGTGATGTATGAGTGATACACAAATAACATACATTTTTGTTTATAGTTAATGTACTTGAATGCATTTTTATGGAGTCTGATCACATATATTGTATACTTACAAACCACCGGCTAATGTAACTTGCAAGGGAGCATGAAGGAAACGGATTTTCTGCAGAAAAAAATGTAAATATTATCCATGTTAATCATATGTTTCTCTATCATGTAATGTAATATATCCATGCATTCATTTATCCATGCACATACTAAGTGGAACTCCCTGAAAATAGTAAGGGCAAATGCCAATGCTCAAGTTTCCATTTATCAACTCCTATGAGTCTAGTAAGCTAAAGCAAATGTAGCACTATAGCCAATAGCAAATAATCAGATTACCTGTTTCATCTGAAACCATACAGGTTCCTATAGGTTAGCTCTCCCTTATGACATATTGGCCACATTAGCAGTTGGGCTACTGCATGCAAGTCTGTGATGCTCCTGTTTTAATAATGCTAAAGGTGAAAAAGCTAGTTTTTATTTCTGCTCTGTATCCAGAAGTCTTAGAGTTGTCTCTCTTATTTTTTATCTGGATGAAAGAGCAGTGGTTTTGCCATTAACTTCTAATAGAAAACTACAGCAAATGCACAGCCTTTGCCCATGACATCTGAATATTTGTTTTATATGAAAGATTAAACCTAATTGGCTGCTATGGGCAAGAGATCTCCTCCTTTAGCTAGTTTCCTTGAATCAGCTTCATAATACTCAGTGAGCCTTGTTATTGAAACTCGATCAAAACAAACAATTGCTTACAGTTGACAATCATATCTGATCTTTCATATTGAGGAAGCAATCCAGCAACTATGGGTAATTGATTGTAGTGTGATGGATCTTATTTATGAGTTGTTGCAAAAAAGGGAAGACTATAATTTGCGCGTTCGTTTTTTCCAGCACAGATTACGGAGTGAAAGCTAAAAGTGTTCACAGACATAAAATGACCTTTGCCCGCCCAGTATCAGTCTTATCGGGAGACAAGGACAAGTCTCTGGGCGTGCCCATTCACTCCAGGTGTGCCCATTCACTCCAGGGATGGAGGGTGGGCACAGTTGGCTCTGTTTCTAGATAGGCAGAGCCAGCTGTCAATCAGCCAGCTGGGTGGATCTCGACAGTATTGTCGGGATCTGTCCCAGTTGCGGCGCTCTCAGCATATAGCAGGCAATAGCCCGCTATATACTGAGTTTTAGGTCACGGGAGGGCACACTATATATGTCCTCCCAAGACCCTGAGGAGAACTATGGATAAAAAAACATTGCCCCATAGTTCTCCTTTATTGGTGAATTTCCTCTGTATTCATCTACTTACTTTCATAAAGGGGAAAGACTCCAACTTCTGCATCAAAATCGGCAGGAGGACTGAAATAAAACCAAAATGTATTACAACCAACATCCATCATAAAAATATTAAACTAATTTAATTGATACTACATAATACATGTGTGCCCATGTGTACATCGTGCAAAATTAACACGCTGGGTGTGCCAGATCATTTGTGACTGTGAATTAGCATTGAGAGAAACAGAATGTATAGGGATTAAAGGGACTGTTCACCCAAAACCAATATTCCAGCTATGGGTGGATGTTCTTCTACCATGTCTTCCCACCAAGGATCAGGAATTCTCACATCTTCAGCAGCATTGTGTGTGTGGTATAAAACACAAGGCACATTGTTTCTGGTGATGAAAAGTCCATCCTGTCATCGTCGTCCCGTCCCCCCCACTATTGATTATCATGGTGCATTTTTAAGTCTGGGGTTGGGAGTGCCTAGTAATGTTTATTAAGAATAACCAACGCGTTTTGGGGAATTGGCCTCCCCCTTCTTTAGGGCTGAAAACATATGAAATGTAATTAAAACAAGTTCCACTTTATTAGCTGTACTTTCCATTTCTTAAAATTTTGATCTAAAACATGTTTTTTTACCACTTCAAAAATTGACCGCTGATGTTCACAATATGCACATTTCCAAACTTCTGATTGGAAAAGCACTTACTGGTCACATAACACAATGATCACCTGACCACATGCAAATAGACTAAAAGTCACATGATACCTTGTGCGCTTCTGGAATAGTACATGTGTCTTCTGTTCTCCTTTCCTAATCTTTCTGCATTGGAAGGCCAAACTTTTTGTCAATAAACTTTATTACCTAGGTCCTTCCTCCCTGAGCTTCCTTTTTTTGGAGGCCTAAAATGTATTCCCAAGCTGTTTCTACTGATGCCTCCATCGTCAGCTTCTGGCATTGGGGAACCAGCCTTTACCCCACTTTTTTTTTTTACTACAGTGCTCTAACAAATTGATATAATCACATGCAGCCCGGACACTAGTGGGGCTAGGCTTCTCTGCCTTTTGGCTAAGATCAAGTGTAGTATCTGTTCTTATCAGTTTCCAGTGGGGAAAAGAACCGTCCTGTTGGGGGGATGGTTACTTAGTACTCGCTGGAGCGAAGGCAGGGGTCGGTGAGTTCCTCTAGGGGAGCTTCCCGGCTCCGTAGCCTTCTGATGGGGATGAGTGCTTGCTCTGGTCTGGCTAGGGGGTTCGGAGGCGCAGAGGCCCATGGTGCTGTGCCCCCTGGGGGTGGCGTCCCAGGGTGTGCCAGAAAATCACTTGGGTGTAGGGGCCTCAAGGTGATTCACTGTCACTAGGTTACGGCACTTCCTGCTTTTTCTGCACTACGCCTCTTAGGGAGGCCTTATGGCTAGCTCGGGGCAATTTTTTGCTCCCCCCT
>NW_017306387.1:1184282-1192386 GCF_000935625.1 Nanorana parkeri | reverse complement strand
GTCTCCACATGGGCTTCTCTGCCTCCCCCCGTTTGGGGGTCTCCCTTGGGAGGAGCCCCTTACCCGGTATTCGTGGGACCAACCCCAGATGGTCCCTGAGGAAAGGGGACCACTGGCCTTCGGGTAGGTGGACCCGAGTAGTCCTTGCCCCTGTCAGGAGCCTTGCGCCCCAGGGGGTTCAGGAAATTGTGGCCCTTCCTCTTCGGAGGAGGTCCAAAGCACCCTCGTGCACATTTTTTTTTTTAGTGTGCTGTAATTTTACGGTTCACTTTTTTTGTTCACAGGGGTGATCAAGTCTTCAATGTGCGCATTACTGACCTTAAAACAAAAAAAAAATAAGTAGTGGGGCTACGCTGGGGCTCTAGGGAGACCCCAGAAGGCAGCATAGCCACCTTATAGACTGAAGTGTACTTGACAGTTCAATTGTTCCAATTCTCATTTTCAAGAAAAGAGGGCACAGAGAAAGAAACAAGCCAGCATTTCAGCAAGCACATGAGTAATGCTACTACATTACATTTGATAGCTCATGGGTGTAATAATACATTAAACACTCTGTTGGGTTTTATTGTTGTCGGTGCTGCATAGAAGAGATTTTTCCCCTCATTTTATATCCCACTGAGAGATATTACTGAGGGGGCATTTCTACATGAAGACACAGACGGCAATAAAACTTTGAGGATGGAGATACTTGGAATATGGCCCTATACAAGTCTATGAGGGCACACTGCGCAGATGCATTTGGAGGTCACAAAGATCTTTGGCTGGAGGGGCTGTAAACATCTGAGTAGGCCACAGCTGTTATAGTGATGTAAGTAAGCAGCTGGGATGGGAGAGTTTTAGTGTAGATTAGTTCAGGAGGGCTAGGGCGGGTGGGTTAGTGTTAGCTCTGTACAGCTGTGCTTTAAAGTAATTTTATATGCGACTCACATTTGTACACGCTTTCCCTTACATATATCTGTTATTGTATTATACATACAGATTTGTAAATTAGCTAGTGTAGGGAGTGAAGATTAACTATTATAAATTTCGCTACACTAAAGAGACCCTGCCAGACCTTTTATTTCAACACCAATCTTCCCAAAAAATGATATGTGCATTAACGTATTTTATGAATCTTATTTACCTGTAAAATCCTCCCTTGTGAAGACATCCAAAAGCCCTGAGACTGCTGTTGGGTGCTGCCGTCTTGGATATGATGTCAACAACCCCAGCAGACTCAAAGCTGTAACTCAAGTGGCACCCTATAGTATTCCCCTTTGCTCCAGCCCTGGCAGCTACATAAACGGTTTTGTAGGGGGGTAAAGAGATAAAATGCTAGACAATTTGGCTCCAGGAAGATCAGTTCCCTAACACAGCCTCCTCCCTCTCATCATAGCTAGGGACCAGATTCAGTCCTAACCTGAGCTCCCCTGCAGCTGCACGCAACCGAAGGGGTGAGATTCAGGCTATATAAGGTAAATGACATTAATGTACCTAATATGGCCATCTGGCCATAAAGGGCAATGATGTCAGCACAAGCATCCCACCTCTTTGTCCTATGATCAGCTGCGGGGCAGACAATGCCCCAGCATGCAGCTGATTGGTCAGGAGGCCCACGTAGCTTCCGCAGAAGCAGGTTCGAACCAGGCTAGACCTCTAGCTATGATGAGAGGGAGAAGCAGTGTTTGGGAATTGACTTTCCGGGAGTAGTCAAATTTTCTACCAAGTTTAAAGGCATATTACAATTGAATAAAAATCCTTTATGGAAAGGAAAAACACTGCAACTAAGGATTTCAAATACTTGATTTTCCTGTGCTTTTGCCTTACCAAGCCAACTTGCTGTACTAATCCCTCCTGCTTGAACTGCGTTTGCTACTGCCGTGCTGAATAAAGGTGCAGGACAAACCAGCTGTGACTGTTCCTGGGTATCCCTATCTCGTGCATGGATGACCGCTGCCAATATCAGTTGACGCTGTGCCCCTTACAATGTATGTACAATAAGACTATACTTTCTGTTTAGCATTTGTTAGCATTGTTTAAAGTCCAATTTGACACTTGAGTCATCAGCATTTTGGGTCTAATACCCAAGTAAAGTATTGAATTATTACAATAATACTGCTTATAAACAACCATTACACCAATTGCATAGTTGTCTTGCCAATGAAACAGCCAATGACACTTACTCATCCCGGGTGCAGCCATTGCAATTCTGGAGGCTACCACCTGACTAATCCCTTTGATTGCAGCTTTCTAAATTGACAAAGAAAAATATATGCGTTAAGAAGTATCACTGAGTGCCCTTAGGGCTAGAGAAAGAAAATTTACAGAATCCTCTTCCTTTGGTCTCACTGGTACAGAGTTCTACGTTATCACAATAAAATGTGACATGCAGAAATTTATACTGAAAAAAACACCAAATATGGAGTATTAAAATGACCATTCCTCAGAGACCACTAACAGACCATGTTTTCCAAGTAATATAATAAGCTAAAAATCAGCGGGCTTCATTTAACAGTGCCATGCAAGTGTATGCAAATCTAGAAAATATGACCTGCTAGCATCCTTGAGGGAAACTTATCTAGACAGAGGTGAATTAGAGTAATTTAAAGACATGACATCATCCTAACCCTTCCCCTCCCTATTATACATCTAGAACATTTTTTTTTTTTTGGTGGGGGTAACAAATACTTTTTTTTTAGCAGGTGCTTGCTCCCACTTCCTCATTGTTCACCTATGCAAAGATGACATGTATCTCTCAATCTGCAATCCTCATCCCCCTCTACAGCCTTCTGGGATATACATTATCCAAGGAGGCCTCAGCATAGTCGGAGGATCTTGTGGATGCACACTAGAGGGTTGGCTGTGAGCGATCACAAAGTCACAGCCAGCTCCTGAACCCAATATAGCAGCACAGGGACAAACACAGCAGGTTCTAGAGGTCCTAGGAAGACAGTGCTGGACTTTTTGAGCTGTTAAGTGTGTGTTTTTTCAAAGTCAGCAGCTACAGTACTTGTAGCTGCTGACTTTTACATTTTGCAATGCCTGGTGAAGCTCCTCTTTTAGTCCACAAACATATAGCTCAAGTATCAGCATGCAAAGCATGCTGATACTTGTAGTTTCACAACTGATGGAAGCCCAGACTTGTTACAAAATTAATGTTTGCACAGTGTATTGCATTTGCAGAAGTGAGTCTAATGGATTATTGATAATCTTACACCCTGGCTGGTTTAGGTTGTTCTTGTTCTGTTTGCACTGATTTACCTGGAATGTAACAATGGTTTTCGGTTTTTGAATGACAGCTGGCAGCCGAGACAGAATTGTGCTGCCCTCTACTGATGACTTTCTGTAAAATACAGCAGTAAGTGCTTCACCGTGCATTGCACCAGAAATGTATTCCAAAGGACAAGGTGATTTCAGAGATACTAATTAGCCAGAAACAAATTTAACAGAAATGTAGGTTGATGTATCCAGGCTTATTGAAGAATGTAGGTAAGCACTGTGCAATGCAGTAACCTACAGCAACCAATCATCATTCAGAATGTTTTTAAATGATAAAAGGTGAAATCTGATTGGTACTTATAGGATACTGCACTTAGCATATCATCACTGCTCTGAGCACTGCTTTATTATATAAGCACAAAATGAGTGTGTCAGATAAAAGAAACATTATAAAAAGAAGCAGTAGCAATAAAGGTGCAGCTATTTTAGGGTGCTTATACACAGGCATTTACCCGATATAAAAAGATAATAGAAGAAAGCCACTTTTTACATAGTTACATAGTTACATAGTATTTGAGGTTGAATAAAGACATTAGTCCATCAAGTCCAACCTATTAGGATCTCATTCTAGGAGTACCCGTACCCCTGTATATTACGGTCCCTTAAGAAATCGTCCAAAAGTTTCTTGAACAATTCCACATTATTTGCTGAAATCACCGCCTGTGGTGCTGATGCTGAAATCACCGCCTGTGGTTTCATGTCTTGTTCTGGTACCTGCACTTTGCTCTCTCGCATGTCCTGCATTAAAAAGCTAATTTGACATTTTGCTTTTATAAAAACAATGTAATTGCAAACTGTATAAGAACATAAAAACAGGTCTACAAGGTACGGTGTACCTTCTTGAAAGATACTGTATCTTATTAATCCCTGTGTGTATGAGCTCTTGGGCAGTATTACAATTATGCTGCAGAGACCATAATAATAGCCAGAAGGGCTCAATTCAGCATTAGGACAAGAATTATTATTATTATTATACAGGATTTATATAGCGCCAACAGTTTGCGCATTGCTTTACAATATAATGAAGACATTACAATCACAATACAATTCAAGACAAGATGGTAAGGAGGGCCCTGCCCGTGAGGGCTACCAGAATAAAGATCTTTATTCTCAACCTCGTGACCATAATTTTCAAATCTCATTGGAGTCAGATGGCTATAACCTTTTTTTTTTTTTAAATAAGGATCCTTATTCTTGTGTGTCAGCCTTGTGAACTGAGCCTAAAATGTTCTATAAAAGCTAAAAGCAGAAAGTAAAAGGTGACGTGATGCTCACAGCTTGTAGTAGTTACTTTGGCTGGACTTGTTTGGTTATGTTGAAGATGTTTCATCACTGGTAAGTCCAGATGAATGTCACTAACTACTACTAGCTATAGCATGACCTGGTTGAATGCAAGAAATTAGTTGCTTGGCTACCGTATATACGGCTTCAATACTTTCTGGACCTGGAACAAGAATGGAACTAGTGAAGTCATAACTAGGGATGCACCAATACCGTTTTTTTCGGTATCAAGTACCGATATTTTTATTTCAGTATTTGCCGATACCGAATACCGATACTGGAAGTCCCATTAAGGAAGCCGGGGGGCATGTAATGACTTGCCTGATTAGCCGGGAAGCCATCTCCATGCTCCCTCGTCACCAGGTTGCTTTCTGGCCAATCAGGAAGTCGCCGGCGCGTAATGCTCCCTCGTCACCAGGTATTTTCAGTAAGAGACATCAGCAATGACATGCTACATACTTTTGTACAGGTTTTCCTTATAACCCACTTTGCCATCAATCCCTAATCACTTGGATCACAGTGATTTGAATCACGTAAAAATGTAGTCGATTACAATTACTTTGTTGCTGTTGAAATGCATTATTATTTATTAAATATTTTAACAGGATTTACTTACTCTTGAGTGTCCCAGCTTCTTGTCGTTTTCATCTGTAACAGCAATTCCATTAATTATCTCCCTGAAGAACACACGGCAGAAAGTGATAAGGACACTTCAATGAACAGGATACTCAGGATAAACAGGAGATTATATATATATATATATATCTTGATATTCTCTTATTCAGCCCGCAGGCTGAACAAAAGAAAAATCAATCAATATCTCCATTTATGTATGGAGGAATTTTTCACTGCTGGTTAATATATTCAGCAACTGCGACACTGGCAGCAGCCTGAATACAGTGGCGTTGCAGTGACTGCATCTGATAAGCAACCTATGTCTTGCACTTTCAGGGCCATCCATGGCTTGAATTTCCCCAAAATTTGAGCAATGTACGGCCAGCTTAAGGGACATTGTGGAGGGTTATACTATTGAAGATTAACAAACATTGTAGGAGGCAATGTAAAAAACTAAGAGGCACCATGGAATGTTATATCATGAAAGACTAAGGGACTAAGAGACTAAGGGACATTTTGGAAAGTTATATTATGGAAGACTAAGGGACACTGTGGAAGGCTAAGGGACATTATGGAAAGTTATATTATGGAAGACTAAGAGATATTGTGGAAGATTAATAGACATTCTGAAAGGTTTTACTGTGGATTACTAGAGGACCTTGAAGAAGAATAAGGGGTACTGTAGAAGGTTATAATGCAGAAGACTAAAAGGATGCTGCGGAAGTCTAAAGGATGTTGTGGAGGACTTTGGGACATTGTGGAAGATAGCTGTAAAAGACTAAGGGATGTTTTGGAAGACTAAAAGACACTGTGGAAGGGTATGTTTCAGAAGACTAAGGGATGCTGTGGAAGGCTAAAGAAGACTACGGTACACTCTGGAAGGTTATATTGTGGAATACTAAGGGACTTTGTTGAAGAATAATGGGCCTGTAAAAGGTTATAATGTGGAAGACTAAGGGATGCTGTGGAAAACTAAGGGATGTTGTGAGAGACTAAGGGATGTTGTGAGAGACTAAGGGATGTTGTGGAAGACTAAGAAAGATCCTGGAATACTAAGGGTCTTTGCTGAAGAATAAGATGCGGTGTGGAAGGTTATTTGTGGAAGACTAAAGAATGCTGTGGAAGATTAATGGACATTGTTAAACCTTATACTGTGAAACACTAAGGTATACTATGATTGACTAAGGAATGTTGTGGAAAACTAAGGAATGTTGTGGAAAACTAAGGGATGTTGTGGAAGATTAAGGGATACTCTGTAAGGTTATATGGTAGAAAGCTAAGAGACATTGTGGAAGAGTATAGTGTGGAAGGGATGCTGTGAAACACATAACATGGAACAAAGGAATAGACTGTGATGCACTGATCTCTACAAAAACAAAAATTAGAAGCATACATGATGTATACTGTATATAAGTACAATTTTCATAGGATAGATGAGTAAAAGAACAAAAGTTACTGCATTCTCAACTTACTGCTGCCTCATCATAGGAATGTTCACACAGTTGGCAGCAGCAACAGCAGCAAAAGGAACCCAGCGAGCAATAAGTGGTGGTGCTTTCTGAAAAATCATGGAATTAGTATGTTAACACATTTTGTAGACTGTTTCAAATAATACTCATAGTTGTACATAATATGCATATTTTTAAGGGTAATTCTGCCCCAATAAGGCTTTGCATCTATATATCTATAAAGTATCAAAGTAGTGTAACTAAAGTACATTTTTTTATGTTTTGGATAGAGTAGGTAAGTGTTAAAATCCTCTGTCAGGCTTTTATTGCTCTCTGTGTTTCCCAGGGGAGATTAACCCTCATTATTAGGTCTTGGTGACCATTGTTACCAGGACAAAATTGATGAGAAATCCCAAACAGCACAAAGACAGCAAAACACTAGCACAAGCTATCACAAATCCATACTGTATCCAAAACTAAAGTTCTGATTCTAGTTATAATTTTCAATCTTAGGTCATAAGAAAAGTAGAATTATTCATTAGCTAGTCATCCAAAATGACTACATTGCTTTAATTTTACACAAATTATTGCCACACAGTCAGATAACAGAATGGCTGGCGTTTTGAAATATCTGTGGGCCTATAGTGGTCCTGTGGGATGGTCTGCTTCAATAAATTCCCTTTTAATAAAATAGCCAAGTTCACAGTAGCATATTAATAGCCTACAATTGGTCTCCAAAGTGTTGAGTCATGCCAATTTCTATAAATTATTGCACCACAGGGTGCAGCAAAGTTTGGCTACACAAATGTAGGCTTATCTTTAGTTTTTAGAAAGACAGCTTCTTATCCTATCCTGGTGCTACAGGCAAGCAGCTTTGACTTGTTGTGAAAGTAAGAAGGTATGGCAAATACAACATAGGCATTGTCCATTTTATACCATCCAACCCCCAGTAACCCTATCCTACCTAAGGAAAAAGCCTTTCCTAACACAGAAAACAAAGGTATATACATATAAGACAATTAGCCCCTGTTAGAAGCCATGAGCAATGCATAAATCTGCAACTTAAAGGCTACAATCCTTATAATCCAGTTCATTACAACACTGCCTGTTCAAATACTGTTTTGGAGTGATAAAGGTTGGCAAAACATGGATAGTTTCTAAATATCCTCTCCCCACCTGACCACTGATTACTTATGTTTGCCTTTCTGGATAGTGCCAGGTTGTAGTCCCTCATGATATGGACTATCATAAAACAGAACACAAAATGAGGCGGGGGCAAACCATCATAAAAAGTTGGGACTATCATAAAACAGCACACACAATGAGGGGGGCTATTATAAAACAGTTCCTATAGGGGAGCTATAATGAAAACAGCCAAATGGGGGGCTATTATAAAACATCACAAAGAATGAAGGGGACCATCATTAAACATTCACCATAGTTGGGACTATCATAAAACAGCACACAAAATGGGGGCGGGGTATCATAAAACTGTTCCCATA
>NW_017306387.1:1141495-1183687 GCF_000935625.1 Nanorana parkeri | reverse complement strand
GGGGGGGCCTTATAAAACAGTCCTTATGGTTGGCACTGTCATAAAACAGTTCCCAAAGGGAACAGATGCACACAGAAAGAGCTAGGGGATTTATATTAGTGCAGTGCTATGTCTAGCCAGTAGGAGGGGGAATATTACAAAATTACAAATTACACAAAGGACCCCAGCACACAGCACTAGACTCGGCATTCAGAAAAATTGACACCTCTAAGCACTAAGGTGTCCAAGCGGCGGTACCAGAACTTTTTATGTGACCTTTAGTACAGTATACCCCTGTGCACAATCAGCTGGGGTAGATTTATCCAGCTAAGGACAAGCTGAATTAGGCTACTCTTTTCAATCTGGCTGCATATTTTTAGTGATGGATTTGTCATATATTTGGTTTCGTGTTTTATTTTTGTCTGCGATCCCTGCCTGCCAAAAGCAACATTTTTGCCCACACCTGCATCAGATTTAGACTTGTGACCCTTTTTTTTATCATAAAACAGATGCACTCAGAATGAGCTGGGGATTGGTATTAGCGCAGTGCTACGTCTAACCAGTAGAGGGGGGATTTGTATGCGTCACACACTGAATACATAGCATTCTGTTATTTAAAAAAGGCTTGCTATCTTTGTATTGTCTCTCTGTGCACCTTGTCTGACATTTCTCTGCAGTTTTGGGTTCTCAAGGTTTTCTGCAGCGGTAATATTTAATACAGAAAGCCTGCTGTACATAGGAACATTTCTATAACCTTCCCATATACATTTCACATCTTACTTTGTAGCTCTTTACATAAGCCGACCTGTGTTTTAGATTAGTGATCCTTTAAGTGGTCGGAAAAACTTGGTTGATGTAAAACTTTAATGTAGGTGTTATTTTTTCGCTGGCTCTGCAGTGTTATGAATAGAGACCATTAATGTATTACTCAGATGAAGACTTTTCTAACTGACAAACAGACTACTTAAACATCTTATGTGGTTACCTGTTAATGTAGATAAAAGTCTAACCTGAAAGTAAACATATAACTATGTCTTTACTGACGCATGAATATCCTCTATTGGAAAACATAACTGCTAAAAATAACATTTGGTACATTAGAGGGTTAATACGCCCAAACCTGATCTCTTTTCTGAAGAGGTAAAGCCACCTCTTTCCTTTCTTTTATCTTTTGGGGGCACTATTGGTGAGATCTCTGAGCTAGGTTCCTGAATCTGCGCAAAAGGGTTGTTTTTTTTTGTGCAAAGTGGAGAAGCTTTAGACCCTACATTTAAGATTTATTGCCGTGTCCTCTCTGGAGAGCCTTCCCTATACTTCTTGTCCTGGTGACACCCTCTTTGGGGCAGAAACTGAGGGTAAATCTCAGTGGGGGCCCAGACAGCCATGAGGACCTAACAGAAGTCACTACCCCTATCCCTTCCCCACTCTGTCAAATCCAAAGCTTTCAATGGAGTTGGGCTTTTATATCTGCATGATAGTACACTTGCTGAAAGTGAGTGTTAAGTGGAAGGGTAGGCTTAAGCTGGCCATACACCTTACAATTATCTGCAGATTTTTTGTGGTCAGATGGAAAAAGTGCAACAGATTCCTCCATCTACACTTAAGGCCCCGTTCACATATAGCGATTTGCCGCGCGATATCGCGAGAAGTCGCCGGCCAATGATATTCAATGGAGCTGTCTTAACTCCATGTCGCGCGTCGCTCGTCGCGGTCGCCAGTCGCTTCTACTGGACCTTTTCGGCTTTTTTGCGCGATTTTGTTTTTTTTCTATGGAGCCCGACGGAGAAGGTCGCGCTACCGTCGCTGGATCGTCGCTGGAACGTCGCGCTATCCCGGCTGCTGAAAAGGTATGTCGATATATGTGAACGGGGCCTGACTGTGTGGATGGAGTAATCTCCACCTGGCCCAATCTGTTGCACTTTTTCCATCTGACCACAGAAAATCTGCAGATAATTGTAAGGTGTATGGGCACTTTTACTTTACTCATGTGATCATTCACAGTCTTATATTTATCGCTGCACCCCAAAAATGATTTTGGATGCACAGCACTCTTTTTAAGGCAGAACTACAACCTTCTATCCCTTACAGCCAAGGAAGGTGCCATCTGCACATGTGATCAGCTATGACACCAGCCCTATAAGGGCTTGAAAGTTTGGTTGAGAGTTGAAATAAGCACACTGCCAACCTTGATAGTTGGCATGCCTTAAAAGTAACTGTTTTGGGAGACATTAAACAAGTTCCTCTTTAAGTATCTCATCAATGGTTAAACTGTCATTAGCACTGAAACTCACACATGGGTTCCCCTCATTATCCTACATCCTAAGTGCTAAATGGGAGGGTCTTCCTGCTGTAGTCACATGATAAAAATAACATTACTTGTGGAGTTCTGTATGCCAATGTAAAGCCCAGCACTGCATCTCTGGCAGTCTACATCTAACCAAAAATCCATTGAGAGCCTTATCTGTAGAGCTGAAAGAAGGGGGGAGGGCATGTTCTTTCTCTGGCTCATTTATGCGTGCAACATGAGCGCCTGATATTCAGACCTGCTTACAACAGCCCAATACAATGTACAACAAACTGCTGCACCTGGTGGCTTCAACTGATAAATATGAAATATTTATAAGCAGGATTTCACTTTTTTTTTTTTTTTAGTTGTTAACTTAAAGGGTTATTAAACCCTCAGCATGTTTTTTTGCATATATCTACTGCTAGCAAGCAGTAGATATATGCAAAAACTTTTTTAAAAAAACCTTTTAAAAACAGGTTTTAACTTACCTGTGTCTTCGCCGCGCACGCCTGTCCGAACATCTGAAAAGTCTCGGGCGGCCGTAAAGGATCTTGGGGCAGGCGCATGCGCAGTTCAGATGTTCGGCCGGGAGACGAGGAGGGACACAAGGTAGGTCTATGTAGCAGCGTGAACCTGCACAGACACCGTGGGACATCAGAGAAGAGGAGGACAGAGAAGTCAGCGCTGGATCAGAGACCCGCATCTGAAAACTACACTAAAGAAGATGATCGGATTAAGAGGCATGATTTAAGGTAAGTCCCTACACTAACATTGGGGGGGGTGGGGGATTAGCCTTTAATGTCACTTTAATAAAGAAAGTATGCAAAAAACAATCTTTAAATACGCTGTCAAAGCATGCTGCAAGTTTTTGTTTGTATTTATCTGGAAAAGCAATTGCTTTGTTTTTTCTTTAACATTAATTCCCATTTAATCTTAGAAATTACACAGACAGAAATCCAGTTTCCTTTGTTGTTGAATTGGCGTTGTCCATACCTTGGTGTACAGATTAAGGCCCACTGCTGTGGCCAGAGCCGTACTGGTAGCCGTCACATAGGCAACTCCAATCTGCCTACAAATAAAGACCAAGACACCAATAAATTCCAGGACACAGACGACTTTGATTATGAAATGAATGCTTGTTTAATGTAGGCAGCCCTAATCTGAACCTAACCCATCTTTATAGAAGAGAAATTCCATTCACATGGAGCCAGCAATAACAAGGGTGATATCAGACACCGTTTACTTCCTTACATTTAAACATTTATAAAATGCACTATATTTACCTGTTGTGACTAATCAAATATTACATTATCTTTTAAAAACAACACATATGTAATCTAGCCGTACACTTTTATATTTTTCTTGTTCAGCCCATGGGATAAATCGCTTCATTATCCCAGCCATGCGCTGCCGATGGGGCCACCCACAGCTCGAATTTTGGCTGATTCCTGCTGAATTGGAGGCATTTAATGCGAGCTTTAGAATCACAAATGGCATAGGAATAAATTACTAAATATACATTTTATGTTTTTTTTCTAAAGTGTTTTTACAAGCAGCTTGTGCTGGTCACAGCGGCATTTTAGCTTTAATACCACTCATCGCCATTAGCACATGCTCACCCGTCCTTTAATGCCACTCCAACTAAGTGCTGGTAAAAGGACAGAAAAAGAAAGGGGACTCATATGCCCCTCCAACTCCATCTAGCAGCTGTAAGTTGCACAAATGGGGCTCGCCTAACTATATGCTGGGTGAACCCATCATTCATAGACCCCATAGTATTTTACATTTCTACTTGCAGTGTTTTTCCTATCCATATATTTTTTATTAACTCGCAATGGGCCTTTAAACGTGCTAAAAGATTTGACTTGTCAATTCCCTAGCACAGCCGCCTCTCTCCTTGCACATCATAACTCTCTTCTGGAATTACATTTTGTGCTGGCCCAGCTCCTACGACCCCACCCCCACCACCCTTCATGTTCTTTTATGTAGCTCCTGGGGAAGAAGTAATGGAGAATACTAAAAAGTAGAGATGCACCGAAATGGAAATTTTTAAACCGAAACCGAAATAAAAAAAAAGATTTCAGGCCTTATTTTTTATAAGCTTTTTAATTTTTTATATTTTTATTTATTAATTCATTTTTTATTAAATATTTTTTACATTACTTTCAGGGGCTTCAGGGAAATATTGGTGGTCTAAACAGACTCCTGATATTCCCTTTTAAAATAGAAAAAGAGATGTAGGACACAAAGTCCTCAATCTCTTTTTCTGTGTGCCCTGTTATCAATGAACAGGAAACCTCTATGAGTGTTCCTGTTCATTGATAACATGAGGACATGGCATGTTTACTATAACTACAACTATGAATGAACAGGAGGTGATGTAGATCACTCCCATTCATTCATTCATAATTGAGGATATAGTTAACATACCATGTCCTCAATTATGTACAATACACTCAGCGATCACTGATCGCTGAGTGTGTGTACCTTGCTCTCCTCTCTGACAGCTGTCACAGGAGGCTGATCGAGCGGTGTAGGGAGGAGAGCTCAGCCTTCTGTGACAGAGCAGCCTGTCTCCGCCCACACACCGCTCTGCTGGACTGTGATAGGCGGCTGAGCGGTGTGGGAGGAGAGACGCCGGCCACTCACAGCGCTCTCCTCCTGCAGCGCTCGGCAGGCTGTCAAACTTTCTGTCTTCCCCGCTGGGACACAGAGCAGCGCCCTGCGGGGAGGAAAGAAATTAGGGATGCGCCGATGTATCGGCAGGAAAATGGCACTTCGGCATTATGCAAAAAGTGCTATTTTCGTCCGATATGTTTCGGCGGCTGATATATCGCTGCATCCCTACTAAAAAGAGCAGGAGTGGGCAACTCCAGCCCTACAGCTGTTGTGGAATTATAAGTCCATTAGGTATTGTAAGACATTGACAGCCACAGGCATGACTTTCAGAAGTAGATGCAAGATGAGATTTGTAGTTTCACCACAGATGGAGGGCCGGAATTGCCCACCCTTGCTATAGAGTGCAACTTGATTGACAGCTCTGAGTCTGCTGGGACTGCTCATATCAAATAGCACCCAGCTGTAGGGTTTTTGTATGCATACATGGGAGGCTTTAAAATGAATAATGTGCATAAAATACGTTGAATGGACATATACTCTTAAAGGAATATGTTTGTTAAAATGAATGGTCTGGCGTCAGGGTCTCTTTGAGAGCGGAGTGAATTTCTGACAGATCATCATGTAATTTCTGTACTTGCAGGGTCTTTAAAGGGATAAAACACAGGTAAATGTGCATGTATTGCAGAGATATACTGTGGGGGGAATTTATCAAAACTGGAGCAGACTGAATCTGGAGCAGTTGCCCATGGCAACCAATCAGCATCTCCCTTCAGTTTGCTCAGGTAAGATTTGAAAATTAAATAGAGAAGCTTATTGGTTGCAGTGCAAATCTGCTCCAGATGTTATCTGTTCCAGGTTTGATAAATTCCCCCCTGTATATATTAGGGATGCACCGATACCGGGTTTTCCCATTAAGGAAGCCGGGTGGCATGCAATGACTCGTGACGAGGGAGCATAGAGCCGGCTTCCCAGCCAATCAGGAAGCCGGGTGGCGTGTAATGACTCACTGCCCGGCTTCCTGATACCGGTTCTGGTATTGTATTTGGGCGAGTACCCATACTCGCCCAAATACTCGGTATCGGTGCATCCCTAGTATATATATCTATTTATTTTTATTTTGCCTTGACATATACTTTAAGATGATGCAATGCCTACACTCTACCCATAACATAAGTTTGTTTTTAATCAGCTTTCTTAGCTTTGCACAGTATACGCATAGAGTACATTGAGGAATAAATGTTATTTATATATAGTAGTTTTGATTTTTACTAGCTCCCCAGGGTTTGTATTCATTTGTTTGAGTTATGATTTTAATACTGTTTAAAAAAATCAACATTTTTGCAGATCCTAGAAATCCCTACCGTGCCAGTATTTATATGTACCTCTGAGAATTGCATTTTTTTCATTTCAGGAAGCTCAAATCTTGTGAAGTCCTAATGCACGCTTCATGATGTCATCACCCTCGTTATGAAGACACTACCATGAAAGTAACATTACTGACTGTTTTTGGTATATATCTGAAGGATTCTACAAGCACACCAATGTTCAGAGGCCCCATAATGACACTCAGTGGTACACCTTGCCTCAGGAAAAAAAAGGTAAACATGAAAAGAAAATGAATAATATTTTACTGCTGTGAAAGAAGAACTCTGGGAATTAAAAAAAAACAACAACCTTGCAGTGGGGGTACCCCAGCACTGTAAGGGTTAAGAGCTTGTTTTGTCTAGAGGGCTCAAATAAAGCATATACAGTGTACCTACCTGATCCTCAGTCCGGCGGCTCACTTAACGCTACTAGACCGGTCTCTGCGGACTCTTCTCTCCTGGGCTCCGGCGGCCTAAGGACCTGTCTAATGCAGGTCCATTGACTTGTACTGGACATGAGGACGCCAAGAAACATTCCTCAGCCAGAGCGGAGGGGGAGAGAAACGAGCGATGACCGCAATGGCACCAAGGATCAGGTAAGTATATCTGCTTTATTTGAGCTCCCTAGACAAAACGAGCACTTAACCCTTGCAGTGCAGGGGTAAGTTTTATAAAATTCCCGGGGTTCTTATTTAAGCCTTCTCTTGCCTTATAACACCACTTCAGATTTTCACTGCAGCCTTTACTGTATGCTGTACTTTTCTCCCAGTAACAGGTATGAAGCCAAAAGACACTGAGCACATGAGATAAAAGGTGACCAAAACAAGCTAAACAAAACTTACCCAAGTGTGATGGGAGATGCTGCATTCCGATTGGTATAATTTACAAGTGCGTTAAACGACTGATTAACCCATTGCCAAAACACCACAGCGGGAACAGTCCTGTTTAAATATTTCAACAAAAAAAGAATTAGAAGAGACTGGAAACACTGATTTCTGTACAACAAAACTGCCGAAAAACATTGGTAGGTTTATTTCATACTGCAAAAGAACATAGCGACCAATCACAGTCTAGTTTTCATTTCATTATCCATCCTAAACTGCTTTGTGATTGGCTTTTATGAGCTACTGCACTCCAATGTTCTTTGATCCAAGAAGAACCTTAAAATTTATTTTTTTAGGGATACAGTGGGGAAGGGTTGGACCACCTGTCAAGAGTGCATTGCGGTCTGTGTACCCATTGGGGAGATTCACCTTGCTCTTTGTCCTGCTGATCATTGTTTTCAAAAAAGAAAGTGAAGGAGAAATCTAAAATCCTAAAGTTGTCCCCAGAACAGGAGGTGAGGGGAAATCTTTCAAAGGGACACCTGTTTCATGGACATCTGCTTAAGAAGGGCAGCCCCCTCACTTTGGGAGATTTCTTCTAACTTTTTTACCAATGTTACACAAACAGTAAATTATAAAAGGATAGGTGTTTTACCCTTTCCTAGTGTACCCAAAACTAAAAAATGGTTTGGTAAATGATACTTTAAGGGGTCTATTTACAAACAATTCACAGGGCCGTTTGCTCTGTGAGAATATATGCCAAAATGAACCTTCCTTATTTTTCTCTTTACAAGTGCAATTAATTTTCAAATGTTTTCATGTAATTTCGCATTATAGCCGCTAGATGAAGCTAAAGGAGAATCAGAAATAAGTGTTTATTTTCAATGCCCTTTAGCGCCATCTCGTGGCTGTAATGTGGTGCTACATTTTTTTACAAAATTGTCTTGTAAACAAACAACTAAAGAATGTTGTGGCAAATATCCACACAGAACCATGAGTCACAGATATTCACAAGGCAGATAGTTTACAAGTAGACCCCTAAGTGAAAGGATACAGTGGGGTGTTTTTTTTTCTTTTAATGTAAAGTTTTTCTGTAAATGTAAATTCTGAAATAAATAATATTAAAATAAAATAATAATCATAATAATACAAAAAAAATAACAAGAGGGATTTGGATTGGAAAGAGGGACAACTGTGAGTTATGCTAGCATCACTTCCAAGAGCTGAGAAACAGCAGTTATGAGCACTGACTGGGAACCTAGGCTATAATGATTAACAGGGCCCCCTGACAGGTTCACTTTAATTATTTCAGCCACAGAGGTACCAACTATCCCTTAGGTATGAACATTAAAAGTCAGAAGCACTATGATCTAGAATCCTATCTGTTATCTTAAAAGACAGGCATTCATAGAGTCTGCTGAGCCAGTAGAAAGGTATATTCCTTTTTTGTAACTATATATCTTATGTTAAATCCGGCTCATGCACATTGTTATAACAAGCCTGGAAGTGTTCTCCCAGGTAATGATTAACAGGCCCCTGAGACTGGACCTCTGCAGACACATCTGACAAGCAGCTGGGTATACATGAAGGCTTCCCATACTATATATCTGTAGATTTATAACCTGCATCATTAGTGAAGCACAGATGACAGGTTTCGCTTTACAGGACCCATTACTCCCACTCATGTCAGCTAATGGGGATCAAGAGCCACTGACAAATACTGGATCTAGATGTGTTTGCAGGATCATTAGTGGTGTTTTTGGAATGTTTTTCTGGATGCTTGTGTAAGAGATCTTCTTCCCTTATCATTTTTAGGAAAGCATGTGAAAGTAATAAAAAAACAAAACAATTTCTGCATTTAATTTGTAAATATAAATGTACATAAGGACGGCCTTATTTTTACATTGCATATGTTGGCTATGATTTTTGTTTAGTGGTGTTGCAAAATATTGTGCCTCGCCGGCCCTGTTATCTGGCTGCAAGCCTATAAGTCAGGGGCTGTCTGACTGAACACAAAAGACTCTGCACATTCTGATGATGTAAAACACAACAATGTAC
Source organism: Nanorana parkeri (assembly GCF_000935625.1). Classification (NCBI taxonomy): domain Eukaryota; kingdom Metazoa; phylum Chordata; class Amphibia; order Anura; family Dicroglossidae; genus Nanorana; species Nanorana parkeri. The sequence continues at coordinate 1,174,556 of NW_017306387.1, read as the reverse complement.
ATGGTAGCTAGGAACCATGTGATCTTTTGCCTTGGTGTTAAGTCACACAAACAGAAAGGCAGACTGCTTTCTCTTCTGCATGCAAAGCTCAGGTAAACAAGCAGCGACATAGACTGCTTGTGAGAATGTTGTGTCATTTAGTGTTATAAAGCTGGCCATACACTAGTCATGTTTTCTCATTCAAGAAAAAGCACTTGATTCCCCTATCCATGCTAAACAGCATGGATGGGGCAATCTCCCTTTGCCTGCTGTTGTATTCTGACAGCCGACACCCGTAGCTGTCAGAATACACGAACAGTGACTGCAGCTTATTTTGGACTTGATCCAATTGAAAAATTAGCTTTGGTCAAAGGGAGTGGTGCCAGAAGGGCCGCACACTGCTGGAATTTTGGCCAAGTCAGCAGGAGCATGCCAGCTTAAGAGTCATATATTGATCTTATATTTTATTTAATATTAGGCAATAAAGGTGGGTGTTTTTACTGGGTGGTGGTGGTGGTAATAATGGTATTAAAGTAGAACTCCAGTTAAAACTTGCATTAACCCTTGCAGTGGGGATACCCCTGCAGTGCAAGGGTTAACCACTCATTTTTGCCTAGGGTAAAAATAAAAAAGTTATACTTACCCGATTCTCTGAGCCAGCTATGTCTTAGACCAGTTCTTCCAGCCTCTCTCCCCTTCCGCTGCAGCCAGGCCCGGATTTCCCACAAGGCCAACCGAGGCCTGGACTTAGGGCAGCAGGGAGCATAGGGGCAGCAGGGGGTGTGGAATTATTATCTCCCAACTCCCGGAACATGCAGTTCCGCTGGGCAGGTAGTTTTTTCTACATTCAGCCCTGCTTTGGGCAAGCAGAGCTAAATGTAGAGCGGTTCGTTTTGTACAAGTGATTTTGGCGATATCAAAATTTAAAAAATTTAAAAAACGATAAAAAAAGTGAAAAAAATAAAATAAAAAACAATCAACACCAACCCTTGGATTTGGCAGGGAGGGGGCACATTGAAGAACCTGGCCTTGGGGCAGCAGAGAGAATAAATCCAACCCTGGCTGCAGCAGTCTAAGGATCCTCATGTTCTATATAATAAACTGTGTAGAACATGAGGATGCAGAGGGACATTCCATTGCTGCAGTAGAAGAGGGGGCAGGCAGGAGGGAGCACTGTCACAGCCAGCCGGCTCGGAGGTTTGAGTGAGTCTAACTTTGTTATTTTGGACCCTGTGCAAAAAGAACAGTTAACCCTTGCTGTGCGGGTTTTAATTGGAGTTGTTCTTTAAGGAATATAGATTTGTGAGTGGTTATATCAATTTATGATAATTATATAATATATACATGTGGTACTGTGTCCCTTTAAGAAGTATGTGGGAGCTTCCTTGCATATGTATACATATTTCTATCCCCCCCAACCACCGACTTTACCGTTAAGCTTTAATAGGGGCAAAACGCATTAGTGGGAGGGCATGGGTGGCGTGTCAGTTACTTATTGTTCAATAAAGCTTTGCAGGTAGAAGGGGAAGCTATGTGCAGCTCTTCTGTGCAGCCCGGAGATTTGCCTGTACTTGCAGCTGGAGTGAGGTGCAGGAACCTGAGCGGTGATTGGGACATGTGCGTATAATTGCATTGGATCACATGCTAAAGCTTGAGAAAAGTGTGTCTTTTTTTTTGTCTGACAAGAAAGTAAAAATAATACTCGTATTAATGTGATTTGTTAACATTGAAACGTGGATTCTGTATGGATTCATGTGTGTGAAATCTACAAATGATTAAGCAGCTTCAAGAGGTGCTGACACCTAAAAGCTGCTCTTTTAAACTCAGCTGATCATCAAGAGTTTCGAATAGGGAGATGCACACCGGCCCACATTAGATGGTACGTGAATGACGTTCCCACTTTCCCGCTGCTGTAGGCGTGGACAGCATTACACAAACCCCACGATAAGCATCACACATGTAAAATACTACAAAATGATACCTGTAAAACTGCAGCATACAGCCAGTGATTGCCATTCCTCCTGGGACCTGGAAAGACATTCTTCCGATCAGGTTCATCTTATCTCCGGTGTCAGGGTGGAAGGCAGAGTCGTACAGCTTCTTGGCATAGTGCAGTTGTTCTATGCTGGTGCCCGGTGGAGTGCCGCCTGCTCTGAACACAGAACACACAGTCTAATCGGTGTCTTCAGTAATACATATACTGCCATAATCATCAAAACAAGGGAGTTGTAATTTATAAAAGATGGCGTTAACAATATGAACAAATATATACTCTATTTTCCTGATCTGCAACAGTAAGGTAAACTACCTCACCGCCGGGTACTTGCAAGTTGGAGATTTCGACCAGACCGCATTAGACTGCAAAACACAAAGACTGACTAGGCTCTGTACAGCTGCGTTTTAACACAACTCAGCAGGTGGCAAACTCGACAAGTATTCTGAAAATGCTATGCGCGCATGCACACCGCAACTGTACAGAGCTCCAGTCTTTCTGAGCACCGGAAGTGAGGTAGTTAGAGATCTCGATGAGTTGGAGCTTTCGATAGAACACCGGCCCAATCAAATCTTAACCCTTGCAGTGAGGCTACCCTCAAACTGAAAGGGTTAAGTGCTCATTTTATCTAGGGAGCTAAAATAACAAAAGTTATACTCACCCAAACCGCAATCCCAAATGGCTACTACACCGCTCCCTCCAGCCTGTCTCCTCCTTGACATCCGCATGTTAAATACACTGTATAGGATGTGATAACTCACAGGACCTTAGAGCGCTGGAGCACAGGAGGAGACAGGCTGAAGGGACCAATCTAAAAAGCAAGCCGGGATCGTGGTTTAGGTGTGTATAACTTTGGTAGTTTATCTCCCTAGACAGAATTAACACTTAACCCTTGCAGTGCTGGGGTAGACCCACTGCAAGGGTTAAGATTTGATTTGCCCAGCGTTCTGCTTTAAGCCCAGACTCCGTGATCTACACACACACACATACATACACATACAGTCTGAAATATTTCGCCCGAACAGTGACAGCAGCCAGTCAGCTGAGTCACTGTCTGGGTATTCGGACAGTGGCGGGTGACTTTTCCCATCCACGCTGTTAGTGTGGATGGGGGAATTTAGAAAATAAAATTTTAACAAAATAGTCAATACTGGTTGTATAAAGACACAACAAAGCAGGAAGTGACTTCACAGAGGAGAAGTAACATTGAGAGAATGGAAAATAACATAAAAGGTACTCTGAATACGGTGCAAGGCCAGGAGTTATTGGGAAAGAAAGTTTGTAATTAAAGCTCAAATCCAAGTAAATCTAAAAGACACAAATGAATACATCTCTGTATTAATGAATCGTTAAATGTATTCTTAGATGCAGCTAGTATAAGTACCCGAGGTTGACTTTGTATTAGTGTCTTGGAATCCCCAGCACAGGAGGACTCAGACTGGGAGGGGGGCAACACAGGTAGCCAATCAGGGCGGCTGCATGCCGAGATTTTAGCGATTATCCTGGCGTTGAGCTTTAACAACAGAAAAGAAAAAGACTTGAAAGGATTAGAAAGTGAGAAGATTGGAAAATGTTTTAACTGAGAAAATTTGATTTATGAGGAGAGCCATCTGAACATTATTATTAGGTGAAAGGAAATTCTTAAATTAAGCTTGCAGAGATTTCAGCAGTTGAAGCTGAATATTCCTAAATATATTAACTGTTAATAATAACAACTGCAAAATATATTCTTTAGCATTTTTCACGGTACTGATGGGATTTTAACAACACAATGAGAACACTGGAAATTTACAGCTGAATGCAACCAACCTGATTCCAGATTTCCTTATCGCAGGCTAGAAAATGAAAGCAAATATGATGGCTTGCTACAAATAAAGCTGGCTACACAGTGCCATCCATGCTACATCCATTCTCAGCTCTCTCTGCCAATATTTGCCATGTGTATGGCTTGACCGCCCATGTCTCCTATACTGGATGTTATCATGGGTTGTACATTCCTCATATGCAGTCCAATACATTGGGAACAACTAACAAAGAAAATATTTCTTTATCAAACTGTCTATATAAATTTGTGAATGTCATTTTCCTTCTAGCCCTTATTTTATTCTTGGTTCGTCTCAGACAATAAAAGTTTCCCTTTGGATTTACATATTTTTGATGTACCCATTCCTATTATTAAACTTGCTTTATATTGACTTTTACACATTAAAAGGAAGATGTGTAGGTTTTACTTTTGGTCTTTTTTTTTTTCCAATCAATGTTTATTGATTTTCATAAATGTTCAAACAGTAAACCGTAAATACAACATAGTATCACAACTTGGAAGTACAAATCCAATAGGGTTGCATGTTCAAACAGAAGTTACAGTTTGCAACCATATAAGCCAGGGGTAGCCAAACTCCAGCCCTCCAGCTGTGGTGAAACTACAAATCCCATGATGCATCTCTCTCCGGGTGTCATGTCTGTGGCTGTCAGAGTCTTGCAATGCCTCATGGGATTTGTAGTTCCACCACAGCTGGAGGGCCAGAGTTTGGCTACCCCTGATATAAGCCCTATCGGGCTAACAGGGGATATTCCAATATAATTGAAATATTTAGCAAAAAATAATCAATCAAAGAAAAGGGCCCTTATAAAAGCAAGCCTGGAAGGGGGAGACTCTAAGTGGAGTATTGAGAAGAAAAAGGGAGTAGAGAAGAAGATAAGAGCATATAAGAGTAATAGAGGGTAGGAAAGAAGGACCGGGCTAATAACTAATCAAGTGACATCATTTGAGACATACATGTGGGACAGAGGCAGGTCAAAGACCTCAAAGGACCAATGATTCTAAATGAAAATAGGGAGACATATAAGAAACGATCCACGGATCCCAAATCTTTTCAAATTTGGGGAGTGTATCTGACTGGATAGCCGTTATTATTTGTCGTTTACACTTCTTCCCCTATGAATAAATTACATAATGTTGAAATATTCCCATTTATGTGCTATCTGTTGTCTTATACACACAGCCTACCATAGATGAATTTGAAGGTAAAAATTAATGGACCACTTGTTCTTTTTCTGACATAAGTCTTCTATGTTTCTATCTCTGCTAACCAAGCCTATTGCAGGTCAGGGGAAGGACCATTCAAGGAGTTTAACAGACAGATAGATGCAGCATTTCTCAACCTTTTATCAGTCATGGCCCCCTTTAAAAGTATGCAAAATCTCGGGGCTCCCTAGACTAATATGTGAAAACCATAAATATAAAAAATTACGTGTGGTCCCTTCAAAACCCATATCAGACCCTTATACATGATAAGGGGCCAGGTATGGTTTTTAAGGGGGAACCCCAGGCAAAAACGCAAAAAAAAGTGAGGTTCACATTCTGCTTTACATCAGAGTCCCTCCTTTCACATCAAAGGCCCCCTTTACATCAAGAGCCCACCTTCTTATTAGGAGCCCTTCTCACACAAGGAGCCCCTCTTCACATTAGAGCCCCCCCCCCCCCTTTTTCACATCAGAAGCACTCTTCTCATTGGAGGCATGACGATGTGAAAATTTCAAGGCACCCTTGAGGAAGCCAGAAGGCACATCAATAGGTCTTTTACATACACACAAGGGCCAGATGCGCCAGTCATGTTTGAAGGTTCTCCGTCAATCTCTTATCTCCTGGCAAAGAAAGGCACATACAACGTCAATGTAGACAGATGTTGTGGCCCATGTTAGTCTAGTGTGACTATGCAAAGTGGAGAAGACCTCTGATCACTTAGGCACTGTAATAAGGTTCAATAATGCAGGTCAAATTCCCCTTTTGATTGGCATGTGCAAGGGTCATTCTATGGTAAACACACACCTGGTTGCCATCTCTGACTAATAACTGGTCCGTTTTTATGAGCTACTATTTTGCAAAGTAAATAAGCTAAAAGACTCTGTTAATGCCATTTTATTTCCTAAAGAGAGTTGGAGTTTCATTAGCCGAGAACCAATTTCCTAAGTGACAGAGCCCTTTTAATGGATTTCACACAAAAAGCTGATCATTAAAATCTGACAGCTTTATTGATCTGTGCCAGCCACCAGAGATGTTTTGATACCCAGCTGTCCTCCCGTTGCCTAGCAACAATCTACCTGCATTAACATGAAAAAAAGGCAAAACTAATTGTAATACTGTCACGTCTTTAACATTTATTCTACTAAATCATTTAATTTATTGTTGCATAATATTAAAATGTAGAACATTTTTTTTCATTTTTTTGTCCATATATGTTGAACCGCTAGAGCTGATTATTAAGAGTTAGGAACATTTGCCTGGCCTGCCTATAGTAACCAGCAAGATTTCACTTGGCATTGTTCTACATCGGTGCCACCTTTATGCACAACTACACACAAATCTACATCCCTCTGAACACCATCCGCAGATAGGAATAAAGAATGCTTCAAATTGCCCATCAGCTTCAGTTTCTGAAAAAGTCATAACAGATTTTAAAGTGACACTAAACTCAGAAGTTAAATCTTAAAATTCATTCAAGTACCTTACCTATTAACAAAAATGTAGATCGTGTATCGCTTATCTGCAGATCCTCAAATCTGTGAATTGGTGCTGACACTGTCCTTCATTCTGGAGGGTGGCTACTTTTGTTCCCCATGGTTAAGGAGGTTATTATTTAGGGTACTTGAATGTATTTTAGGATTTACCATCTGAGTTTATTGTCACTTTAAGGTTGTCATTTTGAAGGCTGCTATTGAAGTGCTTCTAACTTGAGTGGCATTGCTGATTTTCTAATTTCTTCACAGCCCACAATGATGCGAGCTGTGCAAAACCTGGCAAATTCAAACCAAAGCCTACGGCAACCAGCCAAACGCTTGATCTAATTTTCTACTCAGTACATGGAAAAAGGCAGCTGAAATCTGTCTACGTTCCATTCTTCCCCTTTTAGATTGTAAGCCCTCTGGGGCAGGGCCCTCCTCACCATCTTGTCTTGTATTGTGATTGTAATGTCTTCCTTATATTGTAAAGCGCTGCGCAAACTGTTGGCGCTATACACATTCTGTATACTAAGAATAATAATACTGCAATCCTAACATAGCTAACAGATTTAAGCAGTGTTAATGTGCGGGGAATTTGCACCATTTAGTACACAAAGGGCCTCCTTAACCACTTGAGGACTGGCATGTTACACCTCCCTGTCCAGGTCATTTTTCTGTTTTCCGTGCTGTGACACTTTGAATTTGACAATTTTTTAAAAATAAAATTGATATCATTTTTGGAGACGGATGGAACTTTCGTTTGGTGGTATTTAATAAACACTGGAGTTTTTTTTACCATATATAAAAAAATAAAAATAAAAATTGGGGTGCTACCCAAGTGCCGAGGGCTGACACACTGTTCCACTTCCATCCCACTGCCCATCCATCTTGGTGCTCTCAGTAGACTGTGCAGTTAAAGTGGACCTTATGTGAGACACTGACTTAGAGGGGTCTGTTTATAAACAATTTGCAGAACCATTCACCCTGCATATCTTTGTAAAAATGTGTTCTGTGCAAAAGAAGATATTGTTAAACGCGCTTTCTTTTAGGGTCAAATGTAATGTAATACCGCATTTTGGCCACTAGATGGAGCTATAAGAAATAAATAATTACATGTGAAACTGGAATAATTAGAATATCATGCAAAAGGTCATTTATTTCACTAATGCAACTTAAAAGGTGAAACTAATACATGAGATAGACTCATTCCATGCAAAGCAAGATAGTTCAAGCCGTGATTTGTCATAATTGTGATGATTATGGCTTACAGCTCATGAAAACCCCAAATCCACAGTCTCAGAAAATTAGAATATTACATGCAATCAATAAAACAAGGATTGTACATAGAACAATATCGGACCTCTGAAAACTATAAGCATGCATATGTACTCAGTACTTGGTTTGGGCCCCTTTTGCAGCAATTACTGCCTCAATGCGGCGTGGCATGGAAGCTATCAGCCTGTGGGACTGCTGAGGTGTTATGGAAGACCAGGATGCTTCAATAGCGGCCTTAAGCTCTTCTGCATTGTTCGGTCTCATGTCTCTCATCTTTCTCTTGGCAATGCCCCATAGATTCTCTATGGGGTTCAGGTCAGGCGAGTTTGCTGGCCAATCAAGCACAGTAATCCCACGGTCATTGAACCAGGTTTTGGTGCTTTTGGCAGTGTGGGCAGGTGCCAAGTCCTGCTGGAAAATGAAGTCAGCATCCCCATAGAGCTCGTCTGCGGAAGGAAGCATGAAGTGCTCCAAAATCTCCTGGTAGACGGCTGCGTTGACCCTGGACTTAATGAAGCACAGTGGACCAACACTAGCAGATGACATGGCTCCCCAAATCAACACAGACTGTGGAAACTTCATACTGGACTTCAAGCATCTTGCAGTGTGTGCCTCTCCATTCTTCCTCCATACTCTGGGTCCTTGGTTTTGCACGATATTCTAATTATTCGAGTTTCACCTGTATTTCCTATGCTCTTGGCACCATAGTGCAGTATTACACTACATTTGACTCAGACAGAATGAAGGTTCACAGAGATTCACAGGCCAAAGGGCTCTGCAATTTTTTATAAATAGACACAAAGTGTACCTAAACTAAAACCAAAAATGTAATATATTGTAAAGTACCAATCCTTAGATGTGGTGGCTTCATTATTTTTTCCAAGCTATTTTTCCCTTTTGTCACCTGGTAATCCTGCAGGTAACACACTTCCTTCCTAGGGTGAGGCTCACTTACTGTAGTGAGTCTACGGACGTCACCCTGCTCTGCTGGTTTGGACTATACACACCTCCCCCTGTCCTTGTGTTCATTACATGGATAGGGGGGTTGTAGTTTACAGAATATATCTGAGAAAGCTAATAAAATTGTTGGAGTTTTCATTTTAGGTTATAGGAAGAACACTGCATTTCTACCTGGATTAAATTTTTTTCTTTTTGGACTTACAAAAAAATAAACATGACCTGAAAAATGAAAACTAATACAGACAGCACATCTGTGAACTCGTACACTGAAATATATGAAACTTGGTATACTTTAATGTCTGCATGCATCCTAGATTGCTCCTGGCCTGTAAAACCTGAAAAAGGGACCCAAATACTTACCTTTCACGTGAAGCAGTCTTATTCTGGGTCCCCGCAGGCTCCTGAATGCCAACTACATCCAGTCTAAAGCTGAAACTGTGAGAGTCATTGACTGTCTGCATCTGTCAATCAATGCCTCTGCCACTTACCATTCCAGTCAATCAGCCGCTGTTAGGCAATGAAAGTAGCGAAGAATCACGGTCTGCCTGAAACAAAGGGAGACGACTCCGAATAACAGGTAAGTATTTGGGTGCTCTTTTTAGGTTTTACAGATGGTATGGGGGTCAAGTGGACCTAAAATCAGCTCCTGACTTTAGGGGTCAACTGTAAGTGAATAATGGCTGGCCATTAATATCACCTTTCACCCGCTTTTACATCCTATTTCTTTTTAATTTGGAACTTTAATTGTATCTATTTGTAGCACAGAGTGATTGTTCTTTTTACAATATATATAAAAAATTAATTTCCATTACGCTCCCATAACTATCCAACTGTTATTTTCCAGTGCAGGTTTAAATCTGATTGAAATACTAACAATGAAACAGAAGGGCGCAGAGAGAAACGATCATGGGGTTTACATTTACACATTTAGTGCTTAGAAGAGTTTAGTTCTGTCCTTATAAGCTTGTAGTGACATTTCCTATAGGATTATTTTATGAAACTATCATGCATCTGTGCACAACATTTTAAAAAATAATCCAAAAAATACACACCATTCATCTAACGCAGGCATAGGCAACCTTGGCACTCCAGCTGTGGTAAAACTACAAATTCTATGATACTTCTGGTAAACATGCTTGTGGCTATCAGTCTTGCAATGCCTTATAGTTCCACCACAGCTGAAGTGCCAAGGCTGCCTACCCCTGATCAAGGTTGAAGGTTTCTCAGCCAGGGTTCCACGTGAACAAGGTTTCTCACCCAGGTTTCCACGTTACGTCCCCAGAGGTTCTGCCGACATTGCAGCAGATATATATATGTTCAATAGTGGTTTTACTGTTCCCCCTGCAGATATCATTAAAAGGCTTCTGCTGGGCAGGTTGATATCAGCCAGAACCAGCTTCTGGTGTCACACTGCAGGACTCAAAATGTGGCTCCTCTGTCCTAGGAGCTGAGATTGATTTTAGCGCTCCTGTGACACTGGGATTCCATGATCCTGGGATGCTGTAGGTGCCGATAACAGTAGGTAGGTGCAGGGCTAATTGTTCTGTTGGCTTCCATTACAAGTACACTTTCATAAAAGTTACTCTCACATTTATTTTGGCACATTTATGTTGATTCCTGCAGAGCAAGCTGTGCTGTGAAGAGCGCCTTGTCTGTTCTATGAGCAGAGACTGCTTTAGGGTGAGTTTCACTTTCAGATCCCAAAGCTGCAGACTGTAGAAGATCCTGCAGATTTTTCAGATCTTCCATCACAGCAAAAGCAAGAAAGGAGTTTATAGAACTGTTTTCCATTTTCAGCCTTAGAAATGTGATATGCTTGAATATGAAAGTGATTATAAAACCAGCCTTGACTTACAGTACAGGTAGTGCATCAAAGCCTACAGAATCTCTGCTTGTTTACCAACCTCTATCTCCTGCTGCTTAATATTATATTACCATAGCTGGGAAATTGTTGGCTTTAGCCTAGCACGGAGAGCCTCTCAGCCCCCCTCCCTTTATCCCACAGACATGGGCACCAAGGCAGTTTTTCTCTCAGTGACTACACCAAGGGCTGGTATTTTCCTCCCAGAGATATCACCGACACAGGGGTATTTTTCTTCCTAGTGCCACCACCGTCACAGTGTCATTTTTCCTCCCAGTGACATCACCGACACAGGGGCATTTTCCTCCCAGTGATACCACCTAACACAGGGGCATTTTTCCTCCAAGTGAAACCACCTAACACAGGGGCATTTTTCCTCCCAGTGAAGCCACCTAACACAGGGGCATTTTTCCTCCCAGTGAGGCCACCTAACACAGGGGCATTTTTCCTCCCAGTGAAGCCACCTAACACAGGGGCATTTTCCTCCCAGTGATACCACCTAACACAGGGGCATTTTCCTCCCAGTGATACCACCTAACACAGGGGCATTTTCCTCCCAGTGACACCACCGACAGAGGGGGTGACAATTTCTACACAGCAAGTAAGTGTTCAGCTCTCTCCTGCACAAAAAAAGTGTGCTGCACATATTGTTACTATTTATTTTATTTATTGTTATATCTACATATTTATTGTTATATCTCCAACTCACAGATGAGAAAATGTCAGTAGTACCCAGAGATAAGAAGATTTTTGTCAAGGGTTCCTCCAGGGCAAAACAGTGGAGGATGGCTGATCCAATGTATTCCCAGTGTTATGTTTATATGATGATAGAGGGGGGAAAAAGCACTTTGCAATTACCTGCAAGCCTCAACAAGCACCTTAGCTCTGTCCAGCTCTTGCTCAGACACAACCACCGTCCTGGGGTCAGTAATGTTGAAGAAGTGCTTCAAGCGACCAGTGAAGGTAATCTGATCCCATCTTGGAGCGTCAATGTTAAACTTGGAAACATCCACTTCCATATTTTCTTGCCTGTTGTAAATGAAATTAGACACAAGAATTACGAAGTCAAAACATAATGCTGATAATGTGTGATATAAGAGACATCAAGTGGGAAGGTGAACTGTGTTCTCTAGAATATCAATGCAGATTTAAGGCATATCTAAAGCCAAGGAAATGATCAGAATGATGTAACTATACTTTACTTAGTTCAATCCTACACCTCTTTGAGAAAAAAATATTTTAAATCTACATTTGAATTTACAGCTGGACTCTGGCCAAAAACAATATTTGGACATGTGCACTGTATAAATAAGTGAGCACTGATTATGTGTTTATGCTGCAGTGGTATGTAAAACTCTTATTTTTAAATACCCTGTACAGTATAGGAAGCGCTGAACTTTCAGTGCTGAGACTTACAGTTCTGGCTGGAGTGCGTTTAAGTTAATGACAGGGTGACAGCGGCCACATATGTGAGCATTAGTCCGCATGTAATCATACATGGAACGATTATCTGCGGTTTGGTATAGATGATTGTCTCTAGACAGATTGCATGTGAATGAAGTCTCAGTGCAAGACTTTGAAGGCGTTCTGTGAATGGAGGAGGAGAGAACGTGATGTTCATCTGCGCCTCCTCCATTCACTGAATTTCTTGCATTCTGTGAAAAGAATGCAAAACATTTTGTCAATGGATGAGCAATCCGCTATGATCAGTACTCCAGCTAAAAGTGTAAGTGTCGGATATTTGGCACTTACATTACTGTCCGCGGTGAAAGAAAGTAAGATTTTTACAGAAGGCTGCAGCACACACATGGCACACCCTTCATTAGTGCTCATTTATTTTTACATTGCACCAATTAATGCAGCTCCGTAAACATTAAAGTGACATTAAAGTCTAAAATCCCCCCCCCCCCATGCTGCTTTAAGGACTTACCTTAAATGATGCCTCTTGATCCGATCATCTTCTTTCCAGTAGTTTTCAGGAGTCCCTCCAGCGCTGGTGCCGGTCTCTGATCCAGCGCTGATTGCTGTGTTTTCCTGTCCCACGGAGTCTGTGTGCGTGCACACTGCTGGGCTGCCTGCATTGACTTACCCTGTGTCTCTCCTCTTCTCCCAGCAGAAGATCTCTACTGCGGATGCACCCGCTCCATGATCCTTCACGCAGCTTGTGAATTTTTCGGATCTTCGGACGGGAGCGAGCGGCGGAGACACAGGTAAGTAATAACCTTTTTGGTGACTTTTTTCATTTTTAATGTTTTTTCATATATCTACTTGCTAGAAGTAGATATATGCCAAAAAAAGGAAGGTTTAAATTCTACTTTAATACATAGTATAAGCAGTGTAAGTACAAAAGGAAGTACAAGGAATCAGTTATTGAGCTGACGAGAAACATACTGATAGGGAGAGAAATTGTAGTTACAGAGGGATGAGCTCATCCCTATTCTGCTTCTCCTTTCACTATCAAGTCACAGGATGGGGCGGGTCCAGGATGACTTGGGCTTAGAGGAGGTGGGTTGAATGAAGCGGGCCAACAGACTGAAGGCATCTAGTGGCAAAAAAAAATACTGCAGGGGAAATTTCTAGATTGAAGTTGAATAGTGCAGCATAAGCTGGTTTAGTTTTTTTATCTTTTAGGGGTGGAAGAAAGTAAAGTTCACACTATAACGTGCATAAAAAACACAAGTGAGTTGACGTGCATACGTGTTTACGTGGACGTTTCAGTGCATTTTTATGCATGCTGACATCCATTACTTTGCTTCTTTTTTATGCATTCTCTATTTACAGTCTCCTAACTTGCTTGCTTTGATTCTCCTTTCAGTTACATTGTGCTTATATGTGTTTTACATGCAAACATGTGCATTGCAGAAAAATACAGACATGATTCCTTTCCTCGATCCTCTCTGCTCTGCATCTCCTTGCTCAGTTGTGGTGTGAAGGTAGCATGCAGAAGTTTTTTTTGTATGTGTCCTTGCAGAAACCTGCATTGATCGTGTACTGAAAAACGCAGGTCTCTGCACATGGTATTAACGAACCTTTAATAGGCTATTTGTTTATATCTTGTTATTCTTGGCTGGAGTTCTGCTTTAACAATACAATCTTCTATCAAATATGAAGCATAGAAATAGTAAAATAATGCAAATTATACAGATGTCAAAAATGTATTAAACTCAGCCATGCATATGTAACAGGATTTAAATATATGCACATCACACAGCTTCACATATGAGCGCACACAAAGTGCTGAGTACTGAACATGGAAGTCCATTTAAAGATCTTGTTAAGAGCTATATACAGTGACCTCTATAATACTGCTGTTTGGTGAACAGAGAACTGAAATAAACCACTGCTGATTCAGATAACAGAGAACATACAAGCAGAAAAGTCAAATAAAGGACGTTCACCTATTAGAAAGTGATTTATTGCACAGGATTAACTCACCCAAGGTACCGTAATTTGTAATGCCGTTTGTAAAGGACTTGGTGAAGTGCGCACCTTTTTCATGGAGGGGTGTTTTTTTTTTTTTTTTATTCTGCTCAGGTAAAATAACCTAACACTCTATACTCAGTATCATGATGTCAAAAAATAATATGGACCTTCCACTGAAACCCAGAAAAGAAAAAATAATTAATCCATATGTGTGCAATGCTGTGGCCATGAACTTGCAGTGCCCTATTGTCATCTAATTTATACCATAAGCTCCTGGTGTGCGCATGCAGCCCCCTGGGGCCCTTTGCCACCTATTGTGCAGCCCTCTGGACCACTGCAGATGGTAGTCTGTGTTTTCCTTACCTAGGTGCTTAAAAGGAACTTCACTCATATCTTCAAAATAACAACAAACACACCTTAAGGCCTTGTTCACACCAATCGCGGAGCAGGTGCAGAGCAGATCAGTTGCAGACCGGATCAAAACTGCGTCCAATGTATTCCTATGGTATTTTTAGCTCCAGTTCACATCGCAGCGTGCAGGTCCAGAGCAGGTAAAAAAACTGCAGCAGGCCCTATTTTACCTGCTCTGGATCTGCAAACGCATCAAAAATGCATGCAAATGCCTGGAACGCACTGAAAACCCATTTTAAACTTTAAAAAATATATATATATATATGTATATATTTTTGTGTGTGCCAAAAACGAGTCAAAAACGCATCTAAAAGACTTGCCTGCGTGTGCAGAAACCTGACCGGATCTGCTCTGCATTTGGTGTGAACAAGGCCTTAGAAATGTTTAGTAATGATAATCTACAAACATAAACTTCTATATAATTGCAGGCTTTGTATTCTTGCACTTTTTTCTTCCCCAGTCTTCTGGCAGTGTTCATTATAACTAAGGGCAGGTTACTAGATCTCTCTTTACTTCCTGGAACTCTGGCACATGTGACGAGGACTGTGACCATACACATCCTTAAGGGAGGAAAATGCCGTTCCCTGAGATCTCATGAGATTACAGATGAGATTTCCCAGCAATGCTCTGCTGATTTAACCTTCCCAGGATGCAACAAGGGCACATTACATCATCTGTGCCAAAGTGAACCAGGAAGTGGGAAAAAAAGATATTAGAAGTAAAATAAAAATATGTTTGTTTAGCTAATGTAGGATGATTTTATATATCAGCATGTAGAGCTGTATGCTGATGTGATTGTTACTCAAAGGGGTAAAGGTCCACTTTAAAATATTCTGCTTCCATCCCTTTTCCTGGATTCAGTGTTCAAAAAAATGTTTGAGAGTAATACTACTTGAAGCATTTCCCCAGTCTCCAACACCTCATGCAGTATGTTCGCAGTCTCTAATCATCCACTTTTGTATGTTTGTAGCCTCTTACAGTCAGTTTTTCTTATTGTGCAAACCCAGTTCACCGGAGCTCACCCAATCCCATGTAAAACTGTCAGTGACACCCCCTTTCCCAGCCCAGCCCCCACAAAGCGGTGGACAATGTCCCAGACACAACTTATTGGGTTGGGAGGTGGGAAATGTATCACTGACAGTTTTGCAGGGGCTTGGATGAACTCTGGCGACCTGGGTTCACACCAAGCCCATGCACATCACTACTTGTGAACCTCTACAAAGGGACATGCAGCTGCTTCAGCTGGAAAGCAGCCCTACACTACTCTACTCTGATCTACACTACACTACCCTACCCTACCCTACGCTACTATATTCTACCCCACGCTACTCTATTCTACCCCACGCTACTCTATTCTGCCCCACGCTACTCTATTCTGCCCCACGCTACTCTATTCTGCCCCACGCTACTCTATTCTGCCCCACGCTACTCTATTCTGCCCCACGCTACTCTATTCTACCCCACGCTCCTCTATCCTACCCCACGCTACTCTATTCTGCCCCACGCTACTCTATTCTGCCCCACGCTACTCTATTCTGCCCCACGCTACTCTATTCTGCCCCACGCTACTCTATTCTGCCCCACGCTACTCTATTCTGCCCCACGCTACTCTATTCTGCTCTACGCTACTCTATTCTGCCCTACGCTACTCTATTCTGCCCTATGCTACCCTACCCTATGCTACCCTACCCTACACTACTCCCCCTACACTCCACTGAAACCTCCCTCCTAAAACTCACTAATGACTTACTAACAGTTAAAAACAATGGCCACTATTCCCTACTCTTGCTACTAGACCTTTCTGCTGCTTTTGACACTGTTGACCACCCGCTCTTCCTCAAAAAACTCCACTCACTTGGGCTACAATACTCTGCTCTTTCGTGGTTCTCCTCCTACCTATCTAAGCGCTCCTTTAGCGTCACCTACAACTCTAACTCCTCCCATTCTCTTCCTCTAGGGGTCCCCCAAGCCTCTGTCCTTGGACCCCTTCTCTTCTCTATCTACACCTCCTCCCTTGGTCAGTTAATAACCTCACATGGCTTCCAATACCATCTCTATGTCGATGGCACTCAAATCTATCTTTCTACTCCACAACTCACCTCCTCAGTGTCCTTGCGTGTCACTAATCTACTAACTGACATATCAGTCTGGATGTCGCAACACTTCTTAAAACTCAACCTTTCAAAAACTGAGCTCTTGATATTTCCTCCTGCCCATGCACCTTCTCCCGTCTTTTCCCGTGAAATTGTTAACACAACTATCCAACCCTCCTCCCATGCCAAGGTCCAAGGTGTCATCCTTGACTTGGACCTCACCTTTCTTCCCCACATCCAATCACTCTCCAAATCCTGCCGCCTTCACCTTTGTAACATCTCCAAAATACGCCCCTTCCTCACCAATGAAACCGCAAAATTAATCATCCGCTCACATGTTATCTCTCGTGTCGACTATTGCAAGCCTTACCATCTTGTATTGAATTGTATTGTGATTGTAATGCCTTCCTTATATTTTAAAGCGCTGCGTAAACTGTTGGCGCTATAAATCCTGTATAATAAGAATATGCTACTCTTTTCTACCCTACGCTACTCTATTTTACCCTACGCTACTCTACCCTTCCCTACGCTACCCTTCCCTACGCTACCCTTCCCGATGCTACCCTTCCCGACGCTAGCCTTCCCGACGCTAGCCTTCCCGACGCTACTCGTCCCTACGCTACTCGTCCCTACTCTTTATAATGCTTTAGAAGATAATAGTGAGAGTGCACAGTGACCATTGTGCAATGATTACCCACAGAAATGCATCACAAGCAGATAGGAGGCATGTCAACTCATGACCTAAATTGCTCCCTCCAGTCCCCATCTGTACATTTCACAAAAATTCACACACATTTGTCACAGAAGCACATTTAACTCTGACATGACTTTAGGAGCCGGAAAAGCAAGTTCATTTGCCTGCTTCTTCTGAAATCAAGCATATTAATATACTAATAGGTCTGAATGATTTCATGCTAAGATTCCCTATCGTAAGGTCAAACGTCTTTTATCCATTTTGGATTGACTAAACAATAGTTAAACCCCGTGTCAGGATATTGTTGTGTCACCCAATGGGGAGATCACCTTTCACAGTGGGGGCAATTCAATATAACATTTGCAACACTTGTCTGCTGTTAATGCAATCAGAGAATGTCCAGCACCAAATTCCGAAAAGCAGTGTGATAATTTTAATGCTATCACAGACACGTACAGCAAATCCAGGCAGTCCTTATTAGCGACACTTTTACATTATCTCACCATGACTATGACAAATTCATAAAGAAATACTGCTGTTTCGGAGATGAGGAAATTGCTGGTAAATCAGACTAATGTTGTTTTGGAGCAATTTGTGCCGGGAGTGAGGAGTTTGTCCCCATGTTGTCGGTTGCCAGGACTCTGGTGGACCCAAGAAAGCTGGAATCCTAGCAACCAATGACACCCGGCTGAATAACGTCAGGGGTTGCTAAGACGCCGGAGGCCCAGAGACAGCTCCTTTCCTAGCACCCAACAAGCCTCGGCCGCACATAACTGGTTCCCTATTCTTGTTCTGGGGACAAATCAAAGGTTTGGCTTTCCCGTCACTTACATCTGTAAGCAGCAGTCCGCATGCAATCATATGTGGTAAGATTACATGCAGTTTGGAATAGATCACTGTGCGTGAACGCATCTATCCTGCATTCAGGGACAGTGATCTATTCCAAACCGCATGTTATTGTACCATATATGTTTGAATGTGGACTGCCGCTTACAGATGCGGCCACTGTCACCCGGTCATTAACTTGAATGGGCACAGTGGCCACATCTAAGGCCCCGTTCCCACTGCGCGATATGCAAATCGCGCGTTTGTCGCGCGATTTGCATATTGCGTGACATCGCGAGATTTGCCGCGCGATATCGCGTTCAAGCTTGCATTGAGCAAGCTTGAATCGTGGCTAAATCCGCTCCAAAAAGGGTCCTGCTGTAGCGACACACGACCCGCGACAGCAGGACCCTTTGCCCCATTGAAATGCATTGGAGCGCGATAAATCACTCAATGTGAACGGGGCTTAAATGGGACACCTGGCATTACTGCCGCAGGCATGCTCTGTGTAAACAAGGCCTTAGAGCAGGGGTGGGCAAACTCCGGCCCTCCAGCTGCGGTTAAACTACAAATCCCATGATGCATCTGTCTCTGGGAGTCATGCCTGTGACTGTGAGAATCTCGCAATGCCTCATGGGATTTGTAGTTGCACAACCGCTGTGGGGCCGGAGTTTGCCCACCCCTGTCTTAGACAGAGGGGATTTCCCCAGAGGGGACAGAGACAGCAATAAAAACCCTTCACCACTCAAATCGGAAGCTCAGAAAAAGGTTTTGGCTTTAGACACACTTTAACGGAACTGAAATCAATATTGACATTTCTAATGTAAACACTGCATCACCTGAGCTTTGTACTGCTCTCTATAGTCCCCACAGGGAGATTTCTCCTCACTTCCTGTGTGGCCACCAATACAGGAAGTGAAGAAAAGCTCTTTAATGTGGAAACACACAGCAACAAAAACAGTAAAAGATTAGATCTTCCTCCCCACGCTACTCTATTCTGCCCCACGCTACTCTATTCTGCCCCACGCTACTCTATTCTGCCCTACGCTACTCTATTCTGCCCCACGCTACTCTATTCTGCCCCACGCTACTCTATTCTGCTCTACGCTACTCTATTCTGCCCTACGCTACTCTATTCTGCCCTATGCTACTCTATTCTGCCCCACGCTACTCTATTCTGCTCTACGCTACTCTATTCTGCCCCACGCTACTCTATTCTACCCCACGCTACTCTATTCTGCCCCACGCTACTCTATTCTGCCCCACGCTACTCTATTCTGCTCTACGCTACTCTATTCTGCCCCACGCTACTCTATTCTGCCCCACGCTACTCTATTCTGCTCTACGCTACTCTATTCTGCCCTACGCTACTCTATTCTGCCCTATGCTACCCTACCCTATGCTACCCTACCCTACACTACTCCCCCTACACTCCACTGAAACCTCCCTCCTAAAACTCACTAATGACTTACTAACAGTTAAAAACAATGGCCACTATTCCCTACTCTTGCTACTAGACCTTTCTGCTGCTTTTGACACTGTTGACCACCCGCTCTTCCTCAAAAAACTCCACTCACTTGGGCTACAATACTCTGCTCTTTCGTGGTTCTCCTCCTACCTATCTAAGCGCTCCTTTAGCGTCACCTACAACTCTAACTCCTCCCATTCTCTTCCTCTAGGGGTCCCCCAAGCCTCTGTCCTTGGACCCCTTCTCTTCTCTATCTACACCTCCTCCCTTGGTCAGTTAATAACCTCACATGGCTTCCAATACCATCTCTATGTCGATGGCACTCAAATCTATCTTTCTACTCCACAACTCACCTCCTCAGTGTCCTTGCGTGTCACTAATCTACTAACTGACATATCAGTCTGGATGTCGCAACACTTCTTAAAACTCAACCTTTCAAAAACTGAGCTCTTGATATTTCCTCCTGCCCATGCACCTTCTCCCGTCTTTTCCCTTGAAATTGTTAACACAACTATCCAACCCTCCTCCCATGCCAAGGTCCAAGGTGTCATCCTTGACTTGGACCTCACCTTTCTTCCCCACATCCAATCACTCTCCAAATCCTGCCGCCTTCACCTTTGTAACATCTCCAAAATACGCCCCTTCCTCACCAATGAAACCGCAAAATTAATCATCCGCTCACATGTTATCTCTCGTGTCGACTATTGCAAGCCTTACCATCTTGTATTGAATTGTATTGTGATTGTAATGCCTTCCTTATATTTTAAAGCGCTGCGTAAACTGTTGGCGCTATAAATCCTGTATAATAAGAATATGCTACTCTTTTCTACCCTACGCTACTCTATTTTACCCTACGCTACTCTACCCTTCCCTACGCTACCCTTCCCTACGCTACCCTTCCCGATGCTACCCTTCCCGACGCTAGCCTTCCCGACGCTAGCCTTCCCGACGCTACTCGTCCCTACGCTACTCGTCCCTACTCTTTATAATGCTTTAGAAGATAATAGTGAGAGTGCACAGTGACCATTGTGCAATGATTACCCACAGAAATGCATCACAAGCAGATAGGAGGCATGTCAACTCATGACCTAAATTGCTCCCTCCAGTCCCCATCTGTACATTTCACAAAAATTCACACACATTTGTCACAGAAGCACATTTAACTCTGACATGACTTTAGGAGCCGGAAAAGCAAGTTCATTTGCCTGCTTCTTCTGAAATCAAGCATATTAATATACTAATAGGTCTGAATGATTTCATGCTAAGATTCCCTATCGTAAGGTCAAACGTCTTTTATCCATTTTGGATTGACTAAACAATAGTTAAACCCCGTGTCAGGATATTGTTGTGTCACCCAATGGGGAGATCACCTTTCACAGTGGGGGCAATTCAATATAACATTTGCAACACTTGTCTGCTGTTAATGCAATCAGAGAATGTCCAGCACCAAATTCCGAAAAGCAGTGTGATAATTTTAATGCTATCACAGACACGTACAGCAAATCCAGGCAGTCCTTATTAGCGACACTTTTACATTATCTCACCATGACTATGACAAATTCATAAAGAAATACTGCTGTTTCGGAGATGAGGAAATTGCTGGTAAATCAGACTAATGTTGTTTTGGAGCAATTTGTGCCGGGAGTGAGGAGTTTGTCCCCATGTTGTCGGTTGCCAGGACTCTGGTGGACCCAAGAAAGCTGGAATCCTAGCAACCAATGACACCCGGCTGAATAACGTCAGGGGTTGCTAAGACGCCGGAGGCCCAGAGACAGCTCCTTTCCTAGCACCCAACAAGCCTCGGCCGCACATAACTGGTTCCCTATTCTTGTTCTGGGGACAAATCAAAGGTTTGGCTTTCCCGTCACTTACATCTGTAAGCAGCAGTCCGCATGCAATCATATGTGGTAAGATTACATGCAGTTTGGAATAGATCACTGTGCGTGAACGCATCTATCCTGCATTCAGGGACAGTGATCTATTCCAAACCGCATGTTATTGTACCATATATGTTTGAATGTGGACTGCCGCTTACAGATGCGGCCACTGTCACCCGGTCATTAACTTGAATGGGCACAGTGGCCACATCTAAGGCCCCGTTCCCACTGCGCGATATGCAAATCGCGCGTTTGTCGCGCGATTTGCATATTGCGTGACATCGCGAGATTTGCCGCGCGATATCGCGTTCAAGCTTGCATTGAGCAAGCTTGAATCGTGGCTAAATCCGCTCCAAAAAGGGTCCTGCTGTAGCGACACACGACCCGCGACAGCAGGACCCTTTGCCCCATTGAAATGCATTGGAGCGCGATAAATCACTCAATGTGAACGGGGCTTAAATGGGACACCTGGCATTACTGCCGCAGGCATGCTCTGTGTAAACAAGGCCTTAGAGCAGGGGTGGGCAAACTCCGGCCCTCCAGCTGCGGTTAAACTACAAATCCCATGATGCATCTGTCTCTGGGAGTCATGCCTGTGACTGTGAGAATCTCGCAATGCCTCATGGGATTTGTAGTTGCACAACCGCTGTGGGGCCGGAGTTTGCCCACCCCTGTCTTAGACAGAGGGGATTTCCCCAGAGGGGACAGAGACAGCAATAAAAACCCTTCACCACTCAAATCGGAAGCTCAGAAAAAGGTTTTGGCTTTAGACACACTTTAACGGAACTGAAATCAATATTGACATTTCTAATGTAAACACTGCATCACCTGAGCTTTGTACTGCTCTCTATAGTCCCCACAGGGAGATTTCTCCTCACTTCCTGTGTGGCCACCAATACAGGAAGTGAAGAAAAGCTCTTTAATGTGGAAACACACAGCAACAAAAACAGTAAAAGATTAGATCTTCCGCTGGTTTTTTTTTACCAGGACAGGAAAGAAGGGGAAATCCCCCCAACGGAGACACACACAACAATTACAATGCAACAACAGTTCACTTACTTACCAAATCCAGAATGTTAAAAGGTTTTGACAGAGGTTCACCCTGTGATACTGCCTAGTAATATCTATAATGCTGATATCTCTACCTTCAAACTGAATCAACCCGTATTACATAAGAGGGTGACGTTTGCTGCAAATTGGCATTTACAAGGCTCATAAAAGCAGCTGATAAAAAAAGAGATCATAGTATGTTTCTTGTTGTTTTATATTATGGCCAACACTGATCTCCTACACACCAAGGGGGAATGTATGAAAACTAAAGCAGCCACAAAATACTAATCAATCAGCTTCTCTCTTCAGTTTGTTGTTAAGAAATCTGAGGGTTTAATGTCACTTTAAGCTTTAAAGATGAAAGATAGAAGCTGATTGGTTACCATGGGCCACTGCTCCAGATTCTGTCTGCTTCAGGTTTAGTAAAATATTTTTAGTTTGTTGCCGGAAAAAAACAACACTATGTGCTGCCCAATAAACAGATAAGACATATAATTCCAAACATTGTACCAAAAAGAAAAATACAAAATAAAAATAATTGTAATAATAATGAAGTCAGCATTAGATTGCAGCATTTGTCGTTATTTGGATCCTACTCTGCATAACAAAATGCTGCAAATGCACATGTGAAAATAATTCCAAACATTTTATAAAGCTGCCCATACACCTTACGGTTATCGGCCGATTTTCGTATGCGATTTCCTCGGATATTCGTAAGGTTGATGGGCAGTGTACAGCCTCAAATACTGTACAATCGATCGACTTTTGACTAACCAGCAGGTTAGAAAACTCCGGTCAATTGTACGATTTTCGCAAGGTTGGTGGCGTTTCAGTACGTCAAAATTCGTACCATTTGCACTGCTTATGCGCAGACGAAAATACGTGTGGTCGATTACCGCAATTCGTCCAGGTGATTTTCTGTTAATTACTGCTGATTGAACCTTGCAATAATTTGGGCAGGATGCGGCCGCCGTACGAAAATTGTATGACGATTCGATCATCAGACGTAAAGTTTTGTCCGATGATCGCAAGGTGTATGGGCAGCTTAAAGGAGAAGTATGACATGAGTGCTTTTCACTCACCTCATAGTTCTAGCCGACCTGTGACAATGAGACTGTCACAGGTCGGCTCAGTAGATCGGGGAGTGAACACCTACCGGCATTCGCTCACTTCCCGATCCTGTCACTTTTCTCTGCCGTGACAGGGGAGGGGCTGGATTCCCCCCTCCCCGCTCTGATCCTCTAGCACTGACTGGCGGAACGGACGGGGGAGGGGGCGGGTACAGCTGGCTCTGACTAGATAGGCAGAGCCAGCTGTCACTCACACAGCTGGGAGGATCCAGACATAATTGTCAGGATCCGCTTCAGCTGCGGCGTCTCAGTATATAATGAGCTGTAGCTCGCAGTATACTGAGCTTAGGGTGACGGGAGGACGCTAGTTTGTGTCCTCCCGTTACCTTAAGGAGAACTATGGGGAAAAACCCTAACCCCATAGTTCTCCTTTAAGTCTGATCTGTTGTATTTAAAGACAAGAGATCACTCATACTGGACTAGAGTACTTTATACCAGGGATAGGAAACCTCAGCACTCCGGCTGTTGTGGAACTACAAGTCCATGAGGCATTGTAAGCCTTTGATAGCCGCAGGCGTGACTCCCAGAGGCAGAGATTTGTAGTTTCACTACAGCTGGAGTGCCCATGTTGCCTACCCCTGCATTAGAACATTCAAAACACTTTGGACCCAATAAATGACCAGCAGTGCGATATTAGACTAGTGTGACAAATAAACAATGATTGTGTCATGTCTATCAGGAGCAGGAAATACCCTTTTTGCAGCATTTCAGACAAATGCCACAATTTGTGCGACATATAACGGAAAAGATTGCATGTTGTGGACGCATGAAATTAGCGCAATGGTACGCCGTGCAGGAAGTGGCGCAGGACTCCTTATAAACAATGGTCACTGCAACGTAATAGAAAAAATGGATACAATTTGCAACTTTCTTGTGACAATTTTTCCCTATTGAGATTTCTCACTTTATGCCACCAATGGGTTATCAGACCCGTCCTCCTTTAACTTGCCCCCGTCTAATAACGATTCAAACAACATTGACAAATAAAACCTGAATTATGTAGAAAAAACCTGAATTATGTAGAAAAAAAGAAGAATGTGGAGTTGCTGATGGTCAGTCTATAAAGTTAGACAGATGGAAATATAAGACTAATGCAGGCCATGCAGTATACAATCTGATTGTACAATCACTGTTACGGTGCCCATACACCTTACAATTATCTGCAGATTTTCTGTGGTCAGATGGAAAAAGTGCAACAGATTGGCCAAGGTGGAGATTACTCCATCCACACAGTTAAGTGTAGATGGAGGAATCTGTTGCACCTTTTCCATCTGACCACAGAAAATCTGCAGATAATTGTAAGGTGTATGGCCAGCTTTAGCTCTACCGATAATTATGTAATGGAAGGGAATGCATGACTGGATACAAATAATTGAATGTATCGTTTGAGGTTTGTCCTCATTTTACATCGTTTTGGTAAAATCAGGGGAGATTGTACAATTAGATTGCAGTGTGTGTATGGTCACCCTAAGAGATGTGGATCTGACCTCTAGAACGATCTGCTGTCATATGTAAATGGAATGCAGTATAGAAAGCCCCATGCAAGGAAAGTTTCAGAAATATTTCTTATTAAAGTGACAGCATAGAGTGTAACAACTAGATCACGCTCCCAGCTGCAGTCGTGGTGTACACTGTCCTCAGCCAACCTCACTGATGTTTCCAATGACTGCAGAGCTGGGGAAGGTTAATGATGGTCATATAGTGTGTGTGTGTGTGTGTGTTGGAGATGACAGATTGCATACTGTACCTGCTGCTCAGCCCCTGCACCACCATGAGTTGGAACTCATTCACTCACTCCTTCCGTCCACGCTAGCGACTACAGTCCAGCCAGCCAATCAACAGCCAGCATCATCAACACTAACCAATCAGAAGCATAATCAGGGCTCTGCCCACATTTGCTCTGCCAGTTTGAAAATCAGCGGCTGGTTACGCATGCGCAGTGTGTTTGTCATGTCAACTATGGGCAGTTGGGGCAGAAGGGGCGGAGAATGGGCGTGTTACAGCACGCAGGGCGGTACGGCTGTCTACGTCATGCGTTAGCGGCTTGGGTGACGTAGTTGCCCCTGGTAACCTGGAGAGTCGCGGAGAGGATGGTAAGTGTGGCTGTTCGGGGTGATGAATTAGGGTGGAGGGGGTGACCCGGGAGGCCTAGATGGAGACGCTCAGCGCCTCCCTGCTTTGATGGATGATAGGGATCCTTCGTTGCTGGGACGCCATGATGCTGAGGAGGGAAGGGGGAGCTCGGGCACCACAGACTGCTCATCCTTGTGCTGGCAGACTTACAGTAGGAAGATCTTCCCTGGATGAGATCATTCAGTGTGGGGATCACCACCCTGCTCCAGTGATCCCATCAGTAGCATGTGCACCTTGGTGTGTATGAGACAAGCTCCTGCCTGGGAGGATAATCTTCAGATTCCATTTCCATGTGTACAATGCGGGGTTACTGACAGCAATGTGTACATTACAGGGGTGCTGGAGGTGAATAGATAGCACAGGGCTGCTGTGTAACCTGAGCTCAATATTACAATGCTGATCTGTAGTACACACTCCATCTTCATTCATTAGATCAGACCAATGCAGATTGTAGTTATCCATCATAGCCCCCCATCCATGCTCAACAAGGACTAATGCTAGCCATACACAGCCAAATCTCTCCCATTCATTCTGCAAAATGATCACTAGATTCCTCCATACACGCTAAACCGGAATCTCCCCAGCCGTCTAATGTATTCAGACAGCCACAGCATCTGTGTGTGCTGAATGCCCGAACACTGACTCCATTGCATAGGATGCAGTCACTGTTCACCTAATCATTTTCCACCTTTTTGTGGACCCTGGTGGTACTGACAGGCCCACCTATAGTAAACTTCTTTTGTCTGCTTAGCAGGAATCAGCCAAAGTTGGAGCCATGTATGGCTAGCTTAAGAACTGCAGTGCCCATAGAAACCAATCGGAATTCATCTTCACTAGCCAAACAGTAAGCTGGAATGTGATTGGCTGCCACTTTGCACAATATGATTGCTGCTTCCATCATTGAAGAAGACCGTTGCGTAATGAGTGCTGAAAGGAATATAAACCTGAGCCCGAAGGGCGCCGTTAATCTCCATCAATGAATCCAATGAGTGTGGAATGGTTATACCTGTCTGTGTCTGTATTGGGGAAATTTACCCTCAATTCCGGTACCAGGCATTACAGAATTTCCACTCACCTCCTGTCTTAACGGTTGCCACTAGTTCTGGTGATGACTATAACATTTTACATCACTGTTTGTGACAATCGTCATTAGGACAAATCCTGAGGATGGATGAGGACTGAGCACCCCAATAGGGACCCGACAGTCCCTCCAACAGAGGTTCTCTGTCCTAAACCTGAAATAAGTTTTGGCTTGAGTTGAGGGTTACTATACAAATTACAATCTCTGTACAATCAACTCTGGATATACCAAAATGTCATATAAGGACATACCTGATCTATACATAGGAGATTGTACAATCACATTGCAACGCGTGTGTTGAATTTAAGGATGACATGTGGGTTGTAGACCTGTATTTGTATCATAAAGCAGCCCGATAGACCTTTACTGATGAGCTGATGATAGTTATACAGACTGGACTAGTCCTCTTCACCCGCCAGGCATCTAATTGTATCGGTGTGACGGCACTAAGTGCTCTCTGTTCTATGAATATAAGTAACTCCTGCACAATAGAGATTCAGTAGTGTCCAGGCCAGCGACAGAGCGACATCTCGGGGCCTCGGTACATGGGGCGCAATTCCATAGGGACAGAAAGGATATCCTGATGCTGGCGCTTTGACTATAGCAGCAGAATCACCTGTCTGATGTCAGCCTAAGTTCTATCACTAAAGCAGTGAATGTGACTTTTCCCCAACATTCTCTGGTGGAGTATCAGTCACTGTCCTTTAAAACACCAGGCCCTGCAAGATTCACCTGCAGAGAATGTTTGCGGAGTGTCAGATTCTCTGCTTTATAATTATACCCTGTGGAGTGATTAAATCCCCAGCATCCCTCTGAAGGGCTTTTCCTTTACTTCCTGTCCCAGGGACACAGGAAGTAATAGGAAATCTCTACAAAGTGTGGGGCAATCCCCTCTTACACGGTTGTCACTGGAACAAGGGTCCCCATTAGATTTCTGCTTAATTCTTGTTCCAAGGACAGCTGCACATTGTTGGATTCCCATCACTTTCCATCCAGAGGCAATGACCTCCATGACAATTGGTCTAAGTTTGCTTAGGCGGCAAAGGGGCGGTATAAAAAGGCGGTTCATTCACATTTTATTCCCCTGATCGCCTACCTACAAATAAATATGGCAACTGCTCAGGTCCGAATGCATTGCCGTGATACTTTGCGCTGTGGCAAATGTAAAAGAGAACTATGGCCAAACCTTTTTTTGACATTAGTTGACTTTTGAGTCACAGGAGGGCATTTACTAATGTCCTCCTGTGACCCAAAACTCAGCAAATAGTTGGCTATTGCCCTCTGTATGCTGACAGCGCAGAGCCGTGCCAAGGCCGGGAAAGATCCAGACAATATAGAGCTATAGAGTCAGCATGTGATAGTTTCAGTGCCACACCTTGGCTCTAACTATGCGCATGAGTGCATTTCACTCTCCCCATAAATCTCCTTTAACTTGGCATGTCGCTTTTGGTGGACGGTGCTGCTTTCCAAATGTGCCCATTAAATTCAATAGGACTGTGTACCAAACATTTGGCATTCAGTTTAAGTGTGATATTTTTCAATGTAAAATCTTCCTTGGGATCCAAAAAACCCGCCACAGGTATTCAGGAGGTGGCAGTGTCGCCTCCTGAAGGCTTGCAAACCATCGCTCAACCTCCTCTGAAAAGCCATCCCCCGCAGATTGTTCTTCAGAGGGGTAGTAAAGTCCACCCTTAGGCTGGCCATACACCTAAAGACTTTCGATTGGAAATGTTTGTTGCTGCCAAGAACCCTCGTTCGATTCTAGCTCAAATAGCCCATCATGCACAGACCAATGTCGATAATCGTACGTTAGCGATACTAACTCACTCAATTTTGTCGATCGACAGAAAGTATTTTTGTTTGCGCATGTGCCGTGTTCATGATGCGTTTTTTTTTAATTTCGTACAAAAACACCACTAATCTATCGTATTTTTATTTTTTTTATTTAATTGATTTTTTTTAATTTATTTTCTTACGATTTGAAAAAAGTTTTTCAGCCTGACCAATCGAGACAATTCAAGCAGGATTACAGTAAAAAAAATAGTTGGTGTCCCATTCTACTGTTAGCCGGAGCACAGATAACGATTAAAAAACCTGACCACGCTTTTAACATTTGCATGCTGTATTCAAGATGAAAAAGGAAAGAGTTCACTTTAACTACACATTACATTGGTGGTCCAGTTTGGCTGGAAAACATGAAAAGAGAAACTACCGCAGAAACTCACCTTCACTCTCGACACGGCGGTGAAGGTAAGCTTAAAGATGAACTCCAGGTATAGAGCTACGAAGATCTTCACCTTCCCGGTACAGTCGTTTCCCCTTTTTCTCTGAACACACAGGGGGTCACTCGGCACAGCGGCCTTTCAGAGAACACCTACAGGGTTATTCACTAAAGGGTGCAGAGTTTGGAGAAGGCAGGAAAAGTGAACAATCTAGGACAACATAGGTGATTTAGAAAAATCCTCCAATTCAGCTCACTTTCCAGCTCAGCGATGTTGTCCTAGATTGTTCACTTCTCCTGCCTTCTCCAAACTCTTCACCCTTTAGTGAATAACCCTGCTAGTATTTTTATCAATGAATTCTAGGGGTTCTCTGATTGGAGAGCAAACCATGATGTCACAGCCCCTTGTCCAGTTAGAAAATGCCTTGATAAAAATACTAGAGGTTCTGTGAATGGCCGCTGTGCTGATCGAGCGACCCCCCCTTGTGTTCTCACAGCAGAGAGGAAGCCACACCATACAGGACCCGGAAACATTGCTGTCAGGGCTGTAGTATCTCCGGCTACCACATTCTTTACAGGATCCCCAGCAGCCAATCAGATATGACATATGCATACTCACATTGGATCAATGTAAAGACGGGTATACTGTACACGTATCAAATTTCAGCTGGTTCATCATGTTGATGACATTTCTGAAATTCACAAAGTGGTTGCCACTGTTTGCGCCCTTGTGCCCGGCATCATGCAATCAGCTGATCAAAGGAGCAGGTTGGGAAATTCTCTGCCATAACACAACTGGCAGCCAATCAGCTGCAAGCTCCATTTTGGAAATACAATGAGAACAGCAGGGGATTCCTCCATCCATGCTTAATAATAACATGGCAGTCTGAGTGTTGGGCATCAATGGGCTTCAGATCGCTCAGATGTGAATAGGGCCTTATGGTGCCTCAATTACCCTGGCAGGACCCTAGCCCATACATTTTACTTTTATATCTCACCTCCTGGCGTCAGGACATTTCTTTGTCAGGCACAGGATGCCTTTCTTTGTCCGAGTCTCTAAATCCAGAACTAGATCACTGTAGTTCTCACACCTTTCACAGTAATCGTAGACCGTAATTCTGCAGAGCAACTGAACGAAGGTTGCCATGGTAACGCAGTGTTTTATTGCTGGACTTTTGGCTTCATTGGTGGCAGCAGTTGTCAGTTAAATGTGATGGGACTGTTTGTTTGAAGCAAAGCAACGAATCTAGAAGACTTTGGGGGGAAATGATCAAAGCTGGAGCAGATTTGCACGGCAGCCAATCAGCTTCTCTTGTCTCATTTTCAAATCTTACCTGAGCAAACTGAAGAGAGAAGCTGATTGGTTGCCATGGGCAACTGTTCCAGTTTCCGTCTGCTCCAGTTTTGATAAATCCCCCCTTTTTTAATGTTTTGCGCACTATTTCTACTTTATATTCAGAAATGTTGTAAACAGTTGTCACTTCTGCGCCAAGCGCGTGACATCCGTCTGATTACAACACAGAAGGTTATCTGTGTGGCAATGAATGCCATATGGTCACGGCACAGAGCAAGCAAGTAGCTGATGCATCTCCTAAAGTACTTAATACCTTCCCTGGTCACGTGAAATGGATTTGAAGATCAGACAGAAAACAAAGCCATTGTGTTCCAGCCGGGCCGGCTCTGCGCTGGGGGGAAAGTGAGGTCGTTTCTCAGCTTGTTCCATTAAATAACAATAAGGTAGGGAAAAAGAAAACTGCGACACGAACGCTGAGAACGATTGTCTAAATTTAGAACAATCCTGTTTCAGCCTCTCAGCTGGGAGCATGTAACAATGAACATCATCTACATAAAACAGAACTCCAGCCAGATGAGGATTTTATTTTGGGGGATGAGTTAGAACCCCGTCAAGTTTTTATTGTTGTATTTATTTCACAGCGATGAGATTTTCCTTCCTGTCCAGAGTCACAACAATTGAGCATAGACCATTTCAAGGGAGTCCCGACTTTGACTGTTGTCATTTGAAGTAGTGTCCCCATTGGCAGATATCCCCCTGTACCTGTTCCGGTGACAACTATTAAGAACTTCAAAAAAGAAAAAGTTATCCCCGATGCTCTGAGTTGGCTTGTTCTTAGACCGGTCCTTCCAGTCTCTCTCCCCCTCCTCTGCAGCGATCTAAGCTCACGTAAATCCTCATGTTCTATACACTGCGTATAGATGTGAGGACCCCGAAGAAGATTCTGATGCTGCAGCGTAGGAGGAGAGAGGCAGGAGGGAGCACTGTGACAGCTGGCCGGCTCAGAGCTTTGGGTGCGTATAACTTTCTCTTAGCACCTAGACAAAAATGAGCAGTTAACCCTTGCAGTATGGCGGCAGTCCCACTGCAAGGTATAAGAAAAAAAAAATCCTGGAGTTCTGCTTTAAAGAAGATCTAGGAGGTGAGTGAAAATCACTCAACCCCATACCGTAGTTCGAGGCGATGTGTGACAATGGAACTGTGACACGTCGGCTCAATAGATCGGGAAGTGAGCGAACGCATACCGTTGCTCGCTCACTTCTCGATCATCTCCCTGCAGTGAGCGGTGACTGTCACTCACGGCTCCCTGCAGGGATTCCCCCCCTCTCTGATCCTCCAGCGCTGAGTGGAGGAACGAACGGGGGAGGGGGCGGGTACAGCTGGCTCTGCCTCTAGATAGGTAGAGCCACCTGTCACTCACACAGCTGGGTGGATCTCGACAGTAATATTGGGACCCGTCCTGGCTGCGGCGGTCTCGGTATACCGCGAGCTGTAGATCACAATATACTGAGCTCTGGTTCACGAGAGGAGGTTAGTATATGTCCTCCCGTGACCCTTAGGAGAACTATGGGGAAAAACGCTTACCCCATAGTTCTCTTTAAATTGATGATCTTGCATGTGGCCATTCCTGTTCTCCAGCATGTCAAGGTTGAGTAGGGCTGAAGTAGGAAAAAAATGTTCTGATGAAGGTCTGCTGTCGGCATGGAGACATTTGCTGTTTTGTATGTGAGCTGCTCTATTTGGAAGGAAATAACTGCAACTGTGAACTCATAATAGTTTGTAAAACAAAAGATCAGCATTGTAAAAGATCATTGTTATGCTACATTCACACTGTACATGAATGTGCAACTTGGAATTCCTGCGGCAGGAACCTACAAATTTGTGGGTCAGGAATGTCAAGTCAAGATGTGGCCGCTGTCGCCCGTCCCTGGGTGATCAATGTGACCAGGGAGAGTGATCTATTCCAAACTGCATGTGATGTGAATACTTGCTGGTTGGAATAGATGACTATCTAAAAGCGGGATAGTGCTTACAGCTGCAGCCACTGTCACTCGAATATTATTATTATTATTATTATTATTATTATTATTACTACGATTGTATTATTTATATTATTATTTATTACTTATTATTATACAGGATTTATATAGCACCAACAGTTTGCGCAGCGCTTTACAATATAAGGAAGACATTGCAATACAATTCAAGACAAGCTGGTAAGGAGGGCCCTGCCCCTGAGGGCTTTACAATCTATAGGATATTATCTTAAACGAGTGACAGGGTCCGCATCTAAACAAGCTATTTGGGATTCTTGCTGCATAAACCCCAAAACGCAAAGTGTGAATGAAGTCTTAGTCCCTGTTCCCACCTAGGAGTTTTGTCGCTCAAAGGGAAGCACGACAAAATGCTGAAGACAAGGAATCCCATAGAAATGAATGGGATTTCTTGTCTTTAGCATTTTGTCACGCTTGGCTTTGAGCAACAAAACGCCTAGAAGTGAACAGGGCCTTAGGTTAGGGCTCTCTCACCATAAATTGACTCAATGTTTCGCATGCTCTACACCACAATAGCTATGCTTTTCATGTCTTAAGCTGCCCATACGCCCATATAATTGTAACAATTTCCGTGCCTTTATCGAACTATCGTTTGATTTCCGCTCGCATAACCCTCATGCGCAGACCAATGTGGATTTCAATTATTGTGCATTATTAATACTAAGTGTCCGAATTTCGTAGATTGACAGAACATATTTTTGTTTGCGCATGTGCAGTGTTCATGTTGCGGTCATCC
>NW_017306387.1:1137886-1141244 GCF_000935625.1 Nanorana parkeri | reverse complement strand
CCCCCCCTGTACAAAAAACGCCACTAATCCATTGATTTTCGTACAATTCCAAAAAAGATTTCCAGCCTGACGGATCGAGGAATCATTTGCTTCCCATCAACTGCCCGATTTTTCGTAGAAAACCCGATCTCTTTTTGGAAATCGAACGATAATCAGAAGGTGTATGGGCACTGTTACACCATACACCTTACAATTATCGGACAAAACTTTTCGTCCCATGATCGAACCGTCGCACGATTTTTTGTTTGCGTATGCGCAGTGTTAATCGTACGACTTTTGACGGAAGGAAACGCCACCAACCATGCGAACATCGTACGATCGAGCAAAGTTTTCAAACATGCTTGACCGTCAAAAGTTGTACGATTGTACACTATCGGTCGGGCACTCTATTCACACGTTACGATTGTCGTACGAAAAGTCGATCGCATACGATTATCGTCCGATAATCGTAAGGTGTATGGGCACTGTTACACTGATGAGAAGTAATAAGCCAGCTGTATGCACAGTAGAATGGCTGTATTTGAGCTAGAGACCAGATCTGAATGTACAACTGGCCTTTTGGACATAGTGGAAAGAATCACGTGACCTCTTGACATTCGTGATGTCCTCCTTCTCTCACAGAGCCTCAAACTTCTCGTATTTTAGATCTGTGATGGAATTGATGCTGTTTCAGTTTTCTATTTTTGAACCTACTTCCAACTGTTCTGATTGCCCTGCATTTCGGAAAGACTCGAACATACAAAGAAAAGTTTCCCTTTTTTAATGGTACAGTTTTCTTGTACGCAGCTCTGTGGGTTACGGTTTAGCAAAATGCAACCTGCAGATTTTTCCTGTCGTTTTCAGAAATCGCATACTTCACGATAATCGCATTCTGCTCAGATGTGTAAGAAAATTCACAGAGCACAAAAGCAGAAGGTCTTTTTAAAGCCAGGGCCGAGCAGTGTTCACATCTTTCAGCACCCTGTAATCCAGTCTTCGCACAGAGTAAAACCAGCCCAATAAATCTGCTAAGGCCAGCTGCACAGGTATGCGTGCACACTGATAAATACCATTCATTTTTAAATGAGCCCCCATGCACTAAACAAACACCTTCAATGCACCTATGTTGCAGCATACCACAGTGCAGTGGGGCTGAATGTGTCGGCAAAAATAGTGCAGGTCTGATTTTAGACGCATAGTGTGTTGGAATCCCATGACCTAACCTGTGTTAACACGGAGTATCGGACTACATGTGTAAAGGGGTCTCATAATGCAGTTATGGACAGTTATGGGTACTTGCCTTTTGGTTTGCCACCTGATCAGAAGCTGAAGGCTTGCTATGGCTATGCCACACTAGAAGTAAAGAGGTCCAGATGCTTATTTGTAATAATTACTGTACAGATGAGTAATCTGCTCTATAGATTATCATAGAGGTGTTCAGTACCCTTATTAATGTCTTTATATTACAGGATAAGCACAATTTTTGGGCAGTTACCCATTTCAGCACATCTACACCCTTCTCCAGCACTTTTATTAAAAGAGAACTAAAGTCAAACCTTTTTTTTTTGCTTTAGTTCTCTTTTGGGTCACAGGACATTTACTAATGTCCTCCTGTGACCCAAACTCAGCATATAGCTGGCTACTACCTGCTGTATGCTGACAACACTGAACCACACTGCTGCCCTGAAAGATCACAACAATATTGTCGGGATCCATCCCGCTGCCTGATTGACAGCTGG
Organism: Nanorana parkeri; assembly: GCF_000935625.1. Lineage (NCBI taxonomy): Eukaryota > Metazoa > Chordata > Amphibia > Anura > Dicroglossidae > Nanorana > Nanorana parkeri. The sequence continues at coordinate 1,139,526 of NW_017306387.1, read as the reverse complement.
CTCCGCCTCTCTAGAGCCAAAGCCAGCTTTGCCTGCCTCCTCCCCTGTCTGTCCCTCCAGTCAGTGCTGGAGGAACAGAGAGAGGGGAGGGGGAATCTCTGTGGAGGGAAGTGACCTGACATTCGCCGCTCTCTGCAGGGGAAAGCCCATCAGCTGAGCGATCAGCAGATCGTGATCACTCAGTTCTCAAACTATAGAGCCACCATGTGAGACCTGCAGTGTCACATGCCAGCTCTAAGTATTGGGAAGAGTAGAATTTACTCTCCCAATGCTTCTCCTTTAAGAATCATACTTGCCTTCAACTCTGCTCCTTCGAGGTTTTCACTGTGCGGCTTGCCCAACACCACACAATCTATGCCCAATATCTTCACAATTGTTCACTCTGGTGTCCACACATGCACACCACGGCTTTCATACATTTCATTGGAAAACCCACCCATCGGCCTGTCGGTTAGTTTTGAATGCTAGAGGGAAACAGCTGCAACATTTATTTTAAAGCGGACCTTTACCCATATCTTTAAAACAACAACCAACACACCTTTAGAAATGTTTAGTAATGACAGTCTACAAACACATACTTCGAGATAATTGCAGACTATGTATTCTTTGCATATCTTGTTTCTATTTTCTTTCCCAGTCTTCTGGCAGTGGCCATGTTAACTAAGGGCAGGTTACTAGATCTCCCTTTACTTCCTGGAACTCTGGCACATGTGACCATGCACATCTCAGGGGAAAATGCCTTTCCCTGAGATCTGGTGAGATTTCCCAGCAATGCTCTGCTGGTGTAACCTTCCCAGGATGCAGCGCCTGGGCACAATATATCATTTGTGCAATAAGTGGACCAGGAAATAGATGAACTCTATTTTGTATGTAAATGTAAAACATGTTTGTTTAAAGGAGAACTATGGGGTTAGGGCTTTTCCCCATAGTTCTCCTTAGGGTAACGGGAGGACACAAACTAGCGTCCTCCCGTCACCCTAAGCTCAGTACTCGCGGTATACTGAGACGCCGCAGCTGAAGCGGATCCCGACAATTATGTCTGTATCCGCCCAGCTGCGTGAGTGACAGCTGGCTCTGCCTATCTAGAGGCAGAGCCAGCTGTACCCTCCCCCGTCCAATCCGCCAGTCAGCGCTGGCGGATCGGAGCGGGGAGGGGGGAATCCAGCAGAAAGCCGTGACAGGATCGAGAGGTGAGCGAATGCCGCTATGTGTTCGCTCACCTCCTGATCTACTGAGCCGACCTGTGACAGTCTCATTGTCACAGGTCGGCTAGAACTATGAGGTGAGTGAAAAGCACTCTCCTTATAGTTCTCCTTTTTAAGTAATGGATGTAAGATGATTTTAAATCAGCATGCAGAGCTGTATGCTGCTGTGATTTTTAGTAAAAGGGGGTAAAGGTCCACTCTTAGGTCTCGTTCACACCTAGGCGTATTGCATATGCGCGTCTGTCGCGCGTTTCCGAAGGCTACTTGGCTGTATCCCAATGGAAACGCGCTACAAAACGGCCCAAAGTAGTACCTGTACCTTTTCAGGCGTGGGCCGTTTTGTAGCGCGTTAGGGACGGGCGGAAATACGCCAAGGTGGGAACGAGACCATTGAATACAATGGGATTTATATTTTTGAGCGTTTTGTAGAGCGTT
>NW_017306387.1:1122338-1137293 GCF_000935625.1 Nanorana parkeri | reverse complement strand
CCCCCGTCCAATCCGCCAGTCAGCGCTGGCGGATCGGAGCGGGGAGGGGGGAATCCAGCAGAAAGCCGTGACAGGATCGAGAGGTGAGCGAATGCCGCTATGTGTTCGCTCACCTCCTGATCTACTGAGCCGACCTGTGACAGTCTCATTGTCACAGGTCGGCTAGAACTATGAGGTGAGTGAAAAGCACTCTCCTTATAGTTCTCCTTTTTAAGTAATGGATGTAAGATGATTTTAAATCAGCATGCAGAGCTGTATGCTGCTGTGATTTTTAGTAAAAGGGGGTAAAGGTCCACTTTAAGGTCTCGTTCACACCTAGGCGTATTGCATATGCGCGTCTGTCGCGCGTTTCCGAAGGCTACTTGGCTGTATCCCAATGGAAACGCGCTACAAAACGGCCCAAAGTAGTACCTGTACCTTTTCAGGCGTGGGCCGTTTTGTAGCGCGTTAGGGACGGGCGGAAATACGCCAAGGTGGGAACGAGACCATTGAATACAATGGGATTTATATTTTTGAGCATTTTGTAGAGCGTTTGTCGAGCGTAGAACGCGCTACAAAACGTTCAGGTGTGAACGAGGGCTAAGTTGCAACCCACACAAACACATAGATGGAAAGCATGCTATTCAATAAAATGGTGCAGACTTTTGTTTACTGTTTCTGGGCAGTTTGGTTTCTTTCCAAAGCGCAGGCAATCGGAGCCAGCTGTAAACAGTGGAAATGAACCTTAAAGATGAACATGCTGTATTTCATCCTATGCACGTTTAGACTTTTTCAACCCATTCTTCCCCATGCCTCTCTTTTCTTTAAAGAAAACATGTCTGTCTATCTTATATCTGAGTTATCCCAAGATCAACTCAAGTATATCATGGCTGCTTTCCAACACACTTGCTGGTACTTTATGGCCAAACTAGATGGTTCCCTTGGAGCTCCTGATGTAATATTTAGAGAACACTTAACATAGTTAGCGCACCTCCTGCTGTAGCTACTCCCTTCCACAAGATGTGTCTACCTTTTATCCTTTGACATTCTACCTTATGTCTTTATTCCCTTCCATGTCTTTTTCGAAAACCCATCGGCTCTGGCTTTCCATATTCACATTAGATTGTACTTGTAATCATAACACCCCTTTCCCTCTCCTGTGATCTCTCGCTTGTCCTGCCTATGTCTTTTCTCACTCCTTCCTGCCATTCCTTCTGTTTTATTACCCTTTTTCACCCTCTTCTATGAGTTAATTACTGCATTACATGATATGTTTTATCCATGCATAAATGCCAGATCTAATGTCATCACCTATTCTGCACTTTCAGTGGTCTTTGTGTTGGAGATTGCTGGTATATCCCATATGCATTGTGTCATGTATGCAGCTGCTGTATAACGTCTGTTACATTGCACCATTATTGGTTTAGAAAAATTTTAATAAAGATTTATATTCTGGGGGGAAAAAAAATGTTGGTCACATAAAGGGACTGCAAGTAATACAAATGAAACAAATAACTTTGGAAGTGACTGTTCAGTTTCTATAATGAGTGCAATTCTGCTTCCTGTCTTTCTTTTTTTTTTTTTTTTCCAATTTAAGGGTCTGCTGTCTATCTTGCGTAAATTGAAAAGTGCTCCAGACCAGGAGGTACGGATTCTGCTCCTGGGTCTCGATAATGCAGGAAAGACGACGTTACTAAAGCAGTTGGCGTCGGAGGATATAAGTCACATCACTCCAACACAGGTCAGTGGCACCGACTGCCTTCTGGTAATCAAACCTACAGTTCTAAAATCGCAAAACCTGCATAGGGCAGATGCAGCAGGATACCTGATATAGGTTTTTAATACCTAATGAAATCTCTCTTTGTGTCTGGGGAATCTCAAGCTATTCTGCGAAGGTTTGACTTCTGACATAAGCCCCCACCACTGCATTGCTCACACACAATCTTATTATGCAGTGAGATTATCTCAACATCCAGTAGTGGCGCTCACATTGAAGATAGGATGGTGGGTTAGGTATATACCCCAGTGGGGATATACCTACTGTATATGGAAATTCAAGCTCCTACTTCAGTGGGATTCTCCATGTGCACAAAAGATGATTTTCAGTTTGATAATGGCAACAATAAACATCCCGTAGTGGCTTTGTCCTATGGTGAGCACCATGTAGTGGCTGTGTGCTATGGAAAGACTTCAAGTATTAAATTGTTTTAAAGGCTCACTGGTTTGCTTTAAAGTACACCTTTCATGACGGACTATGGAGAATGGCATTGCTGACCTCCATCTAAAACTTCTTGTGGCCTGGCTTCAGTACTGGTTGGTTTACAGACCCAGAACAAGCATTATGTAGAGCATTGGTAGCCAAATTGCGGCCCTCCAGCTGTTGTGTAATTACAAATCCCATCATACATCTGTAATACATATGACTGTCTGAGTCCTGCAATGCCTTATGGGACTTGAAGTTCCACAACAGCTGGAGGGCTGGAGTTTGGATACCCCTGATGTAGAATGCCAACAAAAGGTCACTCAGAAAGCATAATATTGTCCAGCAGTGAACTAACGTTTCTCTAGGGAGAGGTCAGCATTGACAGCCTTCTGGTTCCTGCCAGTACCTTTGTTAATTATCACATTGTGTTCTGTGTACCTGAAGAGCCTCTACATCTCTGATGCATGGTATATGGAGGACTTGATGTTTGTAATTACTCAAAGTTAGCAGCACACACATGCCACCAATAAACAATGTAGTTCTGAAGCCTTTTTGGACACTAGAATGCATTGAAGAGAAAGCAAGACTTCTGTATAGAGGATTGAGGGCCTCCCCAGGCTCACAAAAAAATATCAGGATTGATGAAATGCAAGTATAGTCTTGTCACCCTTCTCCGTGCACTCTCGTCCTGGATTACAAAAGTAAGTGCTGACACATGGAATGCTGACACAGAGCCTCATATAATGGCGTCTGCCAGGTTGGCTCACATTTATGCTGACCAACGCTGCAGACACTTTTTGGAGGAGGTGCATGGCCTTATGGGGAATGTAGTTTGTGAAAGGCAGTTCCCATGAACCAGATGACACTGGCACTTCACCAGACCCTAATTAAAACATTGGGAGATGTGACAATGGAAGCTACTGGATAGAAAAGGTGACTGATGAGAGCTTGATGAAAAAAATGGCAATGAACATTGCTAATGCCATTTCTCTCTTGCTGGGTATATAATGGGTATTTCTGCCCTCTACTTCTCAAAATACTACCTGCCTGGCTGTCTTGCTGACCCTCTTGCTTAATCCACAGCAAGCAGACAGATAATGACTTCTGACTTTGATGTTCATACGTGTTCTGAGTCAGAAAAAATATAGGTAATGGGTCAGCATAACAACCAAGCAGCTATCAGTTCAGAAGACGGTCAATAATGGCAGCCTGCATATTTTTCTCATAACAGACTTACTTTAAGCAAAACAGAAACATAATGAGGGGAATTGATCAAAACTGAAGCAGACATAAATTGGAGCAGTTGCTCATGGCAACCAATCAGCTTCTTTCTTCAGCTTGTTCAGTTAAGATTTGAACATGAAAGAGAGAAGCTGATTGGTTACCATGCACAGCTGCTCCAGATTTTGTCTGCTCCAGTTTTTATAAATTCCCCTCGATGTCTTTAAATATTTCCCCCATGGTGGTTCATTCTAAAGTGTTCCCAGCAATATTGCCTATTCCTCTGTTAGTGTATTGCATTGAGTGATCTTTCAGCTGGTGAATGACTGCCTCCTCTTTCTTGTTTTTTGATAACGTTAAGATCGATTTTGCATCTTTATGCTAAACAAATATAAAAAATCATTTTATTGTGTACTGTTTTTCAGGGATTTAATATTAAAAGTGTACAATCTCAGGGGTTTAAACTCAATGTATGGGACATTGGCGGACAAAGGAAAATCAGGCCGTACTGGAGGAATTATTTTGAGAATACAGACGTTCTTGTAAGTATTTCAGTTTATTAATACAGTGTATGAACCCAATTTAACACAAGGTATTACAAATGATATTGGACCAATAAAAATAACAATCTAGGTGGAGAAATGCTTTTGTCTTGTTTATCGCTAATCATCTCTAACTTTCCACCAAATAGCTGTAATTGGGAGATATTGCAGATGTTTCAGGAGACCGCTTGACTGTTAGTACGGTCAGCCTTGGACTAGGGATTGTCAGCCGTAGACTAGGGATTGTTGTGTTTTCAGCTTTTTCAAAATTAAAAATCTAATATAGCATGTCTGTCTGTTTATTTTTGTTTAATTTACTAAAATGAGCTCTAGCATTTGCTGTCACTGTCTGTCGGTGAGTTGTTTCATAAAAAGGTTACCCCATAGTTCTCTTTTGAACATTTTCTCTTAGTGGAGATTAGAACCCCTGTCATGTTTTTATTGCTGTCTGTGGCCCTGCTGGGAAGAGTCACCCATTTGATTTACTATCACTGTGAAAGGGGGTGGAAGAGAAAATTATTTTGATGGGAACACTTAATGTGCCATGTAGCAACAATGTATCCCTCATGCAGGATAAATATGGTGGGTATGTCAAGTAGCATCGGCCAAGATGCATGTCGTACCATTGTAGCCAGGTGATGCATACCATTAGTAGCCAGGTCATGACTGCTGATTCAGCGCTAAGATATCGGAGTCTTGTAATAACTGTGATTTCCAAATACTTGTATAAGAATTAGCCATATCAGCATGGCTGAGATAATGACCTTTCGTGGATAAAATGCTTCTCCAGGCTTCCTCCATAACTGGACATGTTCCAGACGTTATAGGCATCTGGTCATGCTCTCTCTGCTGCAGGGAGGAGTAGACCAGGAGTTTGACCAGACCAGCCAAACCTTTTCTCTGGAGTAAGGTGCAATTATTCCTTTTCTTGCTCGGTCGTATGATGTTCTGTATGTATTGGGAGCCTTCAGCTTTATATTTCCTGTCCTGCTTTGTGTCTGATTCTGATGTGACTGTTAGGAGATTACCTCATTCAAGCCTACGGACAATCACCCTTGTGACACTCATGAACAGAGTAGAGACCTAAGGCTCCACTCGCACGTAGCGGTAGCGTTTTCCGCACAGAAAACTGCGCGCAATGGAAATACGCATACTTTAACATACGTGCGGAATCCGCCATAAGATTGTGCTTGTACTATTTTGCGGGATGCACAGGTTTATACCGCGCAGGCGTCTGCAAAAGTCTAAACGATGCACATTAAAGTGCATTGTTCTTTATGTCTAGAGCAGTTCCGCGCATATTCGTACGGCCAAATACGCGCTGACGACCGCTCCTGTGCGAATGGAGCCTAAAGTGAGAAGCTCTAACAGAGAGAGCTAGGAGAGAAACTTTAATCTCTTAAGACTCCAAAAATATCAACCTGACTGCGTTGTAGACATGCTTAGTATATATATTTCTGAACTGCATATTCCACATCCTGGGACCCCAGACACCGTGGACGCTCAGATATACAATTCTCCACTTTCTTGCCAAAATTTAAGGACTGGCCTGCCCTCTCTCACTTTAACTTCTTACTCCTTGTTGATGGTGATGGGCACCCTCAGTATTCTCCGGTAAGTTGCGGGTGAAGGCCAACCCTTGACATTCGCTGTCAGCCTGTTATCCTGTAAAATTAACTTGTGCTTTGCCTATGTAGAACAACAGGTTACCTTTAATCCCAGCTGCACATATTTGTCTTTTCTTTGTTCCTCCCACTCTGTTCAGCCACCAGGAGTGAAGACAGCCTTGTGTAAGCTCCAAGTCATTCCAGTTGGAGCTTACACAGGGCTGAGGACTCTTTGCCCACACATGACCGCACCGGGCCAATTGCCAAGCACTAATACTGTTTAATGGTGGGAGTTGTATGCTCCTCCAGAGCTGGACAATTTTTGCTTTATAGAGAAACCCCAAATTGGCTTAGTTTTGCAGCTTTCTGTATATTTTTAATTCGGTGCGCCTCTGCTTGGCTCAATCGATAATACAAAATCACCTGCACTCATGCAGCATACAGACCTTGAGTAAGAGGTAGTGCTTGAAGTGACGTCACGTGCTTGGCTCAACCCGCACAGCCGCATCTTCTTTTCACAGAAACTTGTAGTTCTCAAGTTCTCAGTGGAACGCAAGTGCAGTGATGTCACTGCTCTTGCAGGCCATTACATTTATTTCCTCCAGCTCCATAACTGCAGGTCTGTACCTCCATATGGACTTGGTGCTGGAGGAACAGTCTGCAGGAGCCCGTGCATTGCAGCCAGGATCCAATAAAAAAAAAAAAAATCATTGCACATTTTTTCTTTCATTTAATGTGTGTATTTATTCACAAACACAATACAAAAATTTCCCGGAACACTTATCAGCTAACAAGCAAAAAAAACACATTGTTTGCAATGTAAGTTGCACATATATGCAAGTATACGTGAAAGCCACACTGCCGTTTCAAGGTTCTCTGTGACAGTACAGGGACACATGAGAAGTCCAGCACGTCACAATGGCTCCACCAGACCTGGACAAATTTGCTGCTAGTAAAGAGCTTCTTCAGGAAATGAGTTTTTAATATTACCACAGCAAGATATTGTTTTATGCCGTGTATAAAATTGGACTCTACGTAAAAACATTTTCTCTTTTTTTGGTATAGATTTATGTAATTGACAGCGCAGACCGAAAACGTTTTGAAGAAACTGGCCAGGTTGGTATAGTCTTCTCATTTATTACTGTGTCAGTCTTTGTGGGTTGTCGGTTGACTACTTTTGTCCTGGGAGGCAGCCAGGTCTGTAAAACCTTGTAGCACACTAGAACTTTCCTGATTTATAGGGCACCTGCTTCTGAAATATTCATATGCATGCAAATTATAAAATGTAATCTGCTTGTTAAAAAAATGACAATTTTTGAGACTTGCCATGCCCCAAAAAACAATTTGGCCTGACTTGTTGAGTGAGAGTTGGGCATACAGTGTTATTTTTAAGGCATCCCACCTGCATACCTCTGTTCCTCACCATTGGTGAAGTTGGATAAAGACCAAAGGATGTACTTTCATAAACAACTTAGCCTTTTTATCAAGCCAGCTCCCATCGTGTTCTTTTGAAAGAAAGTTTATGGGTATGCCCCTTTTCTCCCATGAATATGAATGTGGGAAAAAAACAAAACAAAAAAAAATAAATATATATATATACAGGGCTCGAAAAATCCACTCGTCCACTCGTCTGTGACGAGCAGACAGTGAAGCCCGACGAGCAGATTCCCGGCCGGCCGTTGTAATTACACGGGAGCTTAACACAGTCAAGCGATCGAGCGTATCTATAGACGCTTGTATCAGTATCTGTCGCTGCCGTGTTCGGTCCCGGGATCTGCTGTGCCCGATGCGGCCGGGACCGGCACGGCTCTGTGACAAGAGATCAAAGAGAGTTCAGTATACGAACTCCCTTTGATCTCGGTAGCAGCATTTGCCCTGTGATGTTACAGGAAACATAGTTTTTTTTACCTGCTCTGGAACTGAACGCTGCAATGTGAACTGGAGCTAAAAATACCATTGGAATACATTGGACGCAGTTTTGCTCCGTTCTGTAACTGCTCTGCTCTGCACCTGCTCCACAGAACAAGGCGGAACAAGGCCTAAGTATCGGGCACCTCCAGGTGCCTAAACTGGAGCTCTAGCACCCAGGCACACCAAAATCCTGTCTGATCCGTAATGCGCAGCTTCCATTGTTTCTGCTCTTGCCACCTCATCATAACTAAAAAAGTATGCATATTTGGTTTGCTGGAGTGTTTGAATGCGTATACTGTAAAGGTGACGAAGAAACAGTGTCTTATCTTGAGGACATGATAACAATTGTGCAATCTATTTTGCCACACCAAAAGTATTCCACTTGGGGTGTCTGTTGCTGCCACAAACATGAGATTGCTGACTAATCTTGCTGATCAGTAGAAAATAAGCTCAAGTCTATGGCCACCTTTTGTTTACCATGCATTGATAAATATATAACTTTGAAACTCAACACAGGAAAAGCGATATACTATTATGATTTGATGTATCCATATTCATTCAAAATGTTCCTGTTAGTCTCTTACTCCTGGTATCCTTAGACTGTCTCTATTGTATTTACTTTTATTTTTTCTTTTCTTCAAGGAACTGGCTGAACTCTTAGATGAGGAGAAGCTTAGTGGTGTCCCTGTGCTGATCTTTGCTAACAAACAGGATTTACTGACAGCTGCACCTGCCTCAGAAATTGCTGAGGGTCTAAACCTGCACACAATCCGGGACAGAGTCTGGCAGATTCAGTCGTGTTCAGCACTCACAGGAGAAGGAGTACAAGTACGTGTGATAGCTTTGATGAATGGGTATCTAGTGGGTGCAGGTCTAATGATCTCTTCTTCTTTCCCCCCTCCCCCCCCATCTGAAATGGAAGTGTGGTTACTATTTGTGGACTAGAAAAGCCTAGGAGTCAGGTGGCCACATTTAGTAAATAAAAATGAAAGTGGCTTCCTACCTTTAAAGTCTCATTGACAGTGGGGAGCACATATTAGGCTGGTGAGGAGGCTTTTGTTCATCTATCTCGTATGGACAAAGGCAACAAATGGGTAGCAAACTGGAAAACATCTGACTAGCATACATTGAATATGTATTCATTTGTTTATGTTGCATGAAGCTGCACTGATTGGGTAATTTCATCTGATTGCCAAGTAAAATCTGTCATGTTTGTTTCAATTGTTCTTTTACATTCATGATGCAAAATTAGGGTGTAAAGCTAAACTCCAGGCAGATTGAAAAAGTAAAACACAATTTATTCCAGATATGTGATCCTTTAGTACTAAGGATGTATAAATCTGTAGGATTCAGAGCCATTTTCAGACTTGTATAAAGCCTGAAGAAGGCATCCCAAAAGTTTGCATGTTTAATAATAAGTGACACTAAACTCAGGAGTTATATCTTAAAAATGTATTCAAGTACCTTAACTATCAACAACAATGTATCTTATTTGTGTATCACTCGGCTGTAGATCCTCAAATCATCTCTGAAATTGTGCTGAAACTGGTCTTCCTTATGGAGGTTGGCTACTTTTGTTCTCCCACGGCTAAGTAAATGTGAGATTGTAGTCTCATCACAGGAGTGAGCTTGGAGCGTTGTTCCCTATGGTCCCTGTGTGTGTTGTAAAGTAGTCATCACTCCAAGCTCGCAACTGCGATCGGGTGCAACCGCACGGGCAGGGCGGTATTTTACCCGCACAAATCTCCCTCCCACTATACTTACCTTTCAGCAAACGGTCCTTCCCGTCCACCATCTGTACCTGTTCCATTAATTCTGAATTTCGCTCGCAAATTGCAAGCACTCGTTGGTCAACGCGGTCACCTGACAGCACTGACCAATGAGAAGCGCTTCTTAGCACTGCTAAATACGGTTTTGGTTAAAATATTTTTTTTTGTATCAGGACAAGTAGATTGTCATGAGGGACAAGTATATTCGGCCCCCGCTTTAGTCCTTGGACAAGTAGTTTTTTCAAAAATGTCCACACCCCTGGTATAATATAAAGGTACTGGAATTCCTGATATTAGTGACTGACACAATACAACCATAAGAATGAATGTGGCTATACCCAAGAAAAATAAAATAATGCATTTGTTCGCACTGTACAGAGCAGTTTAACAATTGATCAAGCATATGCATAAGTTCTTCCCACAGAAGACCCGGCGAGAAGAGAAATAGACAGCTGTTCTAATAATCTGCTCTGATATATGCAGAGACTTGGGAAGCCTTCATTGCATTGCTAATGACCAGCAAGCTGGGAAAGTGTATCCAAAGCTTCAGTATAATAGTAATACTGCTCTTAAAGACTCCGCCCACTTTACTATACAGTATATTTGATCTATAAAACAATTGTTTATGGCCAGTAAACAATTGTGTACATTGTAGATCTCAAGGTGTTATTCTTTTCTGCTTACCATGCTCCGAGATATGTGCACCGAGATATCTAACCTTGGACCTTAACATTTTTAGATTTGAATGATAATCACCATATAATATATTAACCTAAAAAGTGATAATGGATCAGTTAACTAAAAAAGTAGCCCCATATTGATAACTAAATTTAATACAACTATTACAGGCCCATGACTTAACTGTATATTACATTTATCTTTAATTACCCTAACCTGGCTGCTTAAAGAAGAACTCCGGGCATCATTATTCTTAACCCTTGCAGTGGGGTTACCCTGCACTGCAAGGGTTAAGTGCTCGTTTTCATCTAGGGAGGAAGATTAAAAAGAAATATACTCGCCTGAACCTCGCAGACGGACGGCTGCCTCCTACACCCTCCAGCGGTCTAAGGTCCTGCGAGTCATCACTTTCTATACAGTATATAAGACATGATTATGAGGCGACAGGTGGCAGGGACCGGACTAGGAGCTAGCCAGCTACAAGGTTCAGGTGAGTATATCTTCTTCTTCTTTTTTTTGTTTTGTTCCCACCCTAGATGCAAACAAGCATTTAACCCTTGCAGTGTGGGGGTAGCCCCACTGCAGGGATTAAGAATAATTATGCCGGGAGTTCTTCTTGTCATTCATACACTTTCATACACATCCAGGCTAAACAGAATTAATGGAGCAAGCTCCCGCTGCAGCTTTTGTATTTTGACACTTGGCCCTGCTGGCTGTCAAAGTACCTGAACATTACAGGCATCTTATTGAATGCAGGCTCTGTTCAGCTCAAAATTTTATGCTGGTCTCCTTCGATTTTTTTTCTTTTTTTTTTTCAATCAAAGGATATCAGGCAGGAACCGGCAGATAAGGCCACCCACTGAGCAAATTTCTCTCCTTGTATGCCCCCCATCTTTTAGAAGCTGGTTGGCTCAAGCCCTTGGGGCAAAACACAGCACAGACCGTGACACAGAAATGAATGCTCAGCCAAACACACAGTTCATCTCTGTGGAGAAGGTAGGAGACAGGCAGAGGGAGAGGTGACATGAGAGCTCTGGTGCTAGGTTACGTGCAGGAGGACATTTTCTGACCTGCTCAGTCAATCCAGGATAATTGACTGTCTAAAAGTGCCATATAAGTAAGATGGCCGGTCATTCAGGTCTAAATCCAATTGAAGCCACATACACAGGGTACTAACAATCTCGGTTTTCATAGTCTTACCTCCTCTTACCTATTTACTGAACCTATGTACAGTAGGGTCTAAATATGTCGGTTCAGTCTCATAGGCACCAGAGTTTGACATACTGTACTTGGTAATCAGCACTCAGTAACAGAACTGATCAGACTCCCCCCACCCCCCTTCTTTCTCGTCCTGCAATACAAGTCTATGTGAAGAAACCGTTTTGTGCCAGCAGAGAGAGCTCATAGTGAACACATTGACATAAATCTCCCTGTACACATGAAGGGATGTTGTATATGCAGCTCCAGTCTATCTGTCTGGAGAATTGCAGAGTATGCAATAAACATGCACAGTGGGCTTTGTCAGCCTTACTTGTTTCTGTTGCTGGGAAGGGGGGTAAGGACCCACAGACATGAGATCATTGCCCAATCCAGGAATCGCACTTTCTCCTTCTGTCTCAGCATCTATAATAGAATGGAAGGCGATTCAGGGCTATGGCCAGCAGGTCAGTGTATTTTTCTTGCACAAATATCTAATTGATCACGTTGATTGGTTGTCAAGGTGATCACATACTCTGGAATGGCACCATTTGCATTGTATAACAGCCTGTTCTGGGTGATGGAAGCTTAATTTGGTTTTAAACAGAGGCTGTTAATTGTCCCCCTCGTGGAAACAGTAATGTTCCCAGCAGGTGGTTAATTAACATTCTGCAGACAAAGGTGGTAAATAGTAATCATGACCTCCTTTGTGCCGCCATACTTGGACAGGCCCTTGCAGTATCCATTGTAACTGATGGGAAACCATTCAGATTTTGCTTGTTGCAGTTCTAGATAACATTAGACAGGTGTAGACAGAGCCCCATGGCACCAATCACAATGTCAGTATTTCACATTTACACAATGGATCATTCAATGCCTGTACAGACAGAACAAAAGAAGACTGGTAAGAATACTAGTTCTAAACTTGAATATTGTGTTGTCCTGCCTTATCACATCACGGTTATGCATGCCTTAGCATAAAATAATATGTATCTGATGCCAAGAATATCGTTCTGATCTATTACAGTGTCAGGAGTGGGTATTCTGCTTATTATGTGGGTAGCCTCTTACTTTGATACCTATACAATGTGACACATCGGATGCCAAGTGCACTGTGCAGAACTGTGTTTTGTGGCAAGAAGATAGTTATTACAAGATATATTTCTATTACTTGATGAACTTGGGGTCCAAGTCTAGTAAATTTGGTTGCATGTGGAATGGCATACAAAAGACCACTATACCTTTACCCTAAGTTTCTAAACACTTACCATCACAACTATGAGCTTGTTGAACATCCCATGCCAAAACCATGGGGATTAGTGTGTAGCTGTGCCCCCCTCCACCCCCCAACACACCCAAAAATGGTCATACACCATATTTGGCATCACAGTGCACCATAATGCACGCTAACTCATTACCGTGCTTTGTGGATTACACACATGTGCATTGAAGCTGTATTGCCTTGGTGCATTGAAGTGCAGTTTAAAATGAATTGCTCCGTTCCAACCCGATAAGATCCATCAGTCACAACATGTTCAATGATTACTTTGATCTAAGTTTCCAGGTAACCACACACTGTTCCTCAGTTAATTTGTTAACTTGTTAACCTGAGCTATATAAATATTCTTGTAATGCGTGTTAAGAGCACAGTGGCAATCAACATATTGATCCTTACATACTTTACAGAATTTTGATTGCACACTCTGTTATTGCTTTCTTGTTCAAGAATGTGTAGACCTGTTTTGTCAGACTGCATTGTTATGCTCTAGGTTATCTATCATTGTTACAAAGATTGTAATAACTATATGACAACTCTGTTGTAATTTGATCTTCGTTTCATTAAAACCAAAATAAACTTGCAAAAAAAAAAATGAATTGCACTGCAGCTCAGTAACACATTTAACATGCCTTGCTGTAATGCGCGTTCCCGCAACGCATCACGATTGAAATATGTGCTTTGGAGCTTCCGATTCACACGTGCATTGCCATAACGCGCTAGTGCGCCATTGATTGTAAGTAAAGCTCAACGCACAATAGCACACATAACATAGTGGGCTCTGTTGCTTAAAAAAAAAAAGGGTCATTCTCCTTTTTCATTCGTTGCGGTGTTTTCATTATGAATTGGCTGCCTTAACACACCGAAACTGATTAGTTTTATTTTAGGGCTAATTAACCAATCGGAATGCATTTGAAACTGACCTTGAACAGCATATAATTGGAATCTGAGCTATTGTTTATTGGGGTATCTTTTTAAATACATTTCCCCTCTTTCTGCAGCCATGTTTGGTTAAGAGTATTGGAGCAAAAAAAAGCGCGTTATTTTACTGCCGGTCAGAAAATATAAGCAATCTGTTTCCTATTGATGGCTAATAATAAATGCTTCGAATTTTAGTTGTGTCAATCTAAGCTTAGCTTTACACTGAAGAACTTGATTGCCACATGATGACTGTCTCCTGATACTGGCCATCTCCTCCTCTTCAGCCTGATTGTGCTCTCTTCTCTCCAGCTTTGCCCTTCTCTGGAGCCTTCCCAGTATCCAGCATTATAGTATCCCCTCTGGGTTTTGGTGATCTGTGTGTCACTGTCTTATGCAGTTTTTCTGACTCTTCGCAGCCTCAAGGATGCATTTTTTTTCCCAATGTCCCTCTCCAGATATCCTGCCTCCCTCCCTCGCTGTGGTATGCTTGTATTCCTAATACAGTCTCTGTGAAAATGTGCCCTTGTGTGCATACATTGTAATAATTATTATTCCCTTTTGCCCTTTTGTCATCCAGCAGATAGTTTTCACATTTTTCGATCCCCCTTTTCTTCATTCTGTTTCTTGAACTGCCTCTCACTTTAGCTGGCTCCACAGCTGTCTCGGTGTGTGTCTCCCCCCCTCCCTTTCTCCCTCAGCCTCCCTCATCTCCCCCTTCCCGTTTTCACACACAGTCTGTCTTTTGAGCTCCAAATAGGTTTACCATATTGATAAAGGGTTCTGATGAAAAATATATACAGCTCGGCATTTTAATCACTGCTCTCTGGCACTATGCATTTTTCATAAGCGTCTTCTGTTTAAAGTAGCAATATTATAATAGAGGCTGTGCTGCGCACTCTATTCCGGCTATGACTACAGACCTCTTATTGGCCCCAGTGGGCAGCTGGAAGATGCAGCAGTGCTGATTGTTGCTGTAATAGGGATATCTGGGGAATCAGCCCTGAGGCCCATCACATGCAGCCATCTGACCATCCTTAGCACATATTTGATTATTGCACACTGTTTTACATCGAGAAGGTATTTGCTAACAAGTTGCTGCCATGCATTAACCAATTGTAGCTAGTAATTACTTGTAGTGAGTCCGTAAGCTAGCAAGACAATAGGAGCAAGGGCTGTTGGTTATGTTTATGCTTGGAACAGATGAAAGGGCTGGTCATAATTTCCTGCAGTTGAAGATAATTTTATAGGGGTTCTGCAAATGGATTTCTTTCTTAGGGTCAAAACTATACATTTTACAAGAGGAACTTTAGGTAAAAATAAAATCTGCAAGTAGGAGGGTGTTTTTATTTGCAGAAGAGATATACTCGTCCTCTTTTGCAATAAAAGATTATTGTGTTCCTACTTGCAAACTCTTTATAGTGTACAGTGAACTGCACATGTGCAATCCCAACATATGCTGGGTGCTGGGATGAATTAATTCCTACACATTGCAAGAGTTGTGTCATCCTGGTTGGCCAGTCACGATGGCCAAAGATCCGGAACCCAGAAGAAGCCAGTAAGGAGATGTCGGTGCCAGTAAGGGAGCTTGCAGATGTCACATCACTGGAGCAGAGGTAAGTATAGTTGCACTTTAGTTATATATATATATATA
>NW_017306387.1:1121083-1122246 GCF_000935625.1 Nanorana parkeri | reverse complement strand
GACATTTTACAGCACTTTAAAAACCTAAAGAAAAAAAAATGGACCCATGACTATTATAATTTCCTTTTTAAGCACTCAATCTAAATGGACATCTAAATGTAACCCTTGGTGCAGTTTCAGGACAACAAAGCTTTGTCGGTGCCAAAAAACAGTTATGCTTCTAAGTTCTATGCCTGTAGAAACCAAAAATGATCCTGTGTGTGGCCTCGCCTCCACCTCGCAGATCTGAAACTGGAAGAAAAACAACTCATCGATAGATCATGTATTAGAGCCTCACCTCTTTCTACTGTATTGTCTCCCAGCATGATGTTGGAGAGGGTAGATCTCAAACATTTTAGAAAGTCTGCATTGAGGTCTCTCTCCAATTGTAAGGAAAGTATGACGTTATATTTGCCTATTACAGAATTATGGAGCTGATAAACTAAAGAAGAAGAGACTGTTCACTTTCAAATAATATTTTCAATGTGCAAAGTGAATGTTGATAAACCAGGTGGATGTGGTCATGCCTATCGACAGAGGTCGAGATTTATATGCCTTGGCAATAGCTTGCTTTGCGCTGTTAAAAAAACAAAACATGTAACATCAGGGCAAAATGAACCTTGGGATGCCAGGAGGGCGGATATTGAGGAGAGCTACTTTTTTCTGAGGGGTCAGGACATTCCTTAGGGTTTACATCTACTTTTAAACTTAGTTTTTAAGCCCATCTCCAGGCAAGCCAAAAAACTACCCTTGCAGTGGGGCTGCCTCCACACTGCAAGAGTTAAGTACTCGTTTATGCCTAGGGGACAGGAAAAAGCTGTTTTACTTCAACCTTGCTCCCCCTGAAGTAAGCGCTCTCCCCTTCTCTCCTGCTGGCTCCCTCCAGGCTGCTAAACTGGTTCCCACAGCCTCTTCTTTTCACTCCAGTGGTAAGGACACCCGACATCAAGTACAATACAGGCTTCATAGACCTGCATTAGATGTGAGGACACTGACGGACATTCCTCCAGCCAGAGCAGAGGGGGGATAGGTGAGTGCTGACTGCTGGAGAAGTGGGGATCAAGTAAGTAAAGGTGCCCATACACCTTACGACCATCGCAAGACCTTTTGTCTTGCGATGGTCGTAAGCTCATTGAAAGCTCGTACGATCTGCCCATCTTGGATGGGCAGATCGTACATCGAAA
>NW_017306387.1:1119717-1120991 GCF_000935625.1 Nanorana parkeri | reverse complement strand
CGTACAGTAGAAACGGTCGCACGCCTTCCATACACTGTACGATCGCGGGATTTCCCGCGATTCTCGTACAGTGTATGGGCACCTTTTTTAAAGTGCTTTCCTGGGGCATTTTGGCAGCACACCATGGGTTAAGATCCGCCCCTCTTAACCCACAGGACACGTGATAAATGTAGGCTCCTCCAAGCCACACTCATTCTTTTTTTCTGTCCTCACCATAGGACTGTGCAGTCCCACTCGGGTTCAGTGGGAGCACGTCTGCGGTCTTTTACCCCAGCTTGGCAAGACCACCTTTCTTCTGGCAATTACTTCCCTGTGTGATCACTAAATCCCATGGTGTGCTGCCAAGATGCCCCAGGAAAACGGAAAATTGTATACTTATCTTCCGTAATTTTCCTTTCCTGGTGCATCGATTGGCAGCACACCAATCTTTCCCTCCCTGCCATGGCTCGGACTCTTAACTAAGAATGAGTGTGGCTTGGAGGAGCCTAAATTTATCACGTGTCCTGTGGGTTAAGAGGGGCGGATCTTAACCCATGATGGTGTGCTGCCAATTGATGCACCAGGAAAGGAAACTTACGGAAGGTAAGTATACAATTTTCCGTTTTCCACCAGTCCCCTGGGCATAAACAAGCACTTTACCCTTGCAATGCTGGGGTGCAAGGGTGTTTTGTGTTGGTTTATGTCCATAGATGGGCTTTAAGCAATTTACTGTAGATGTCTTTTTTTTTCTTTTTGGGGGTTTTCTTCTCTGTAACTGATTCTCCAAGTTCTTTTCAAAAATACTGATTCCTATCCCTTTTTATTTCCCTTAGAAGTAAAACCTACACACAACTATAGGAACTGCAATCACCCAGACCTTTTGAAAAGTTTCTGCATTTCTTGAAAGATTGTTTGCTGATGCCAAAATGTAATATCGCTTGAACAAAATCAGTGACGTGACAATGGGCAGATTTCTCATGATACAGCCTTACTGCTAAGAGATCTGTCTCCTGTGGCCAGCCACAGAGGAATATATCTCATACTGCCACAACAGTCGCTGCAAAATTGGACAAGCTTTCATTACCAATGTGCGTGCAGTGAAATTAGATCAATTACAACAGTGGGCAGAAAATAACTCTTCCACCAATGGCTATGTATATATGGCCAGGCCTATATTTACGTGTCTAGCATCACAAATCTACATGACATAAAGAATCCGCATTGTGATTTAACGTGATCCTTACTATTTATATACTTTTATCTGGGTACTTTCCATCAGTATCCATAAATGAAGT
>NW_017306387.1:1115778-1119673 GCF_000935625.1 Nanorana parkeri | reverse complement strand
GATTAGATTTATATAGATAGATATTTTTTTTATTTATAAAATGCGTTGATGTATTGTAATCACTGTTATTGTGTATAGTTTTGTACTTCTATACAGAGTGTACATGAGGCAGCCATATTTTTCTATTGCATATGCAGGTTCTGCTTCCCGCTTTGCAGTCTTGCTTTACTGCCCTTTCTCAAGTCGAGTCAATAAGTCAGTCGACTCATTGAAAACCATGCACTCTGTGTGTGGCTCACACAGTTGTCAGCCACTTCCCATTGGTGTCACACAGATATGTGGCAGATGTGTGACCTGCTGCATATGCATCACTGTGTTGTTCTGCAGGTGCACCTGGAACTGTGACCGAGCCCTCACCAACAGCTCATGGTCAACTACTGATGATCTGCTGCTGGTGATTGCATCACAGCCCACTGAAAGGGACAGCTGCAAGGGGTTTAAAGGTGGCCATACACTGTACAACCATCGCAAGACCTTAGTCTTGCGATGGTTGTAAATTACTTTAAAAAAACGTACGATCTGCCCATCTTGGACAGGCAGATCGTACTCTTTGAGGGGCGGGCTTACGAGGACTGTAATGAGGGGCGGGCTTACGATGACTGCAAACGGGCAGTGTGCGCGTGCGCACACCGGCCCATTCGGCAGTTGTCGAACCAGCAGGCCACTAACTCGCCGAGAATCGTACGATTCCCGGCGGGTTTTCTAGCATGCTGGTTCGACGGAAGACCTGCGACCGTACAGTAGAAATGGTCGCACGCCTTCCATACACTGCACGATTCTCGTACGATCGCGGGATTTCCCGCGATTCTCGTACGAGAATCGTGCAGTGTATGGGCACCTTAAGAGAGATACTGGACCCTCTTCTAGTGGCCAATTTTCAAGTCTCTGTACATTTAATGCAAAAGTCATCAAATATTTACTTTAAGGTATAACTAAACTCTCAATAATAGATCGGTGCAAGTAGAGGACATTACACAAATAGAACAATCTGGCTTTTCAGAAATATTACAGTTCCTAAGCTTACATTTTTGCTTTTTGAATTTAATAGAGCCATGCATGACCCAGAGGTGCTCTTCTCTACTTCCTGTTTGTGCACAAGTGGCTTAGCCACATTCTAAAGCAATGATGTAGATGGCTGGCACAGGACTACATACCCCATACTTCCTGACTGTTAATCTCTCGGGTTCTGGGTGCTACGAGGGTGAAGGTCTCTCCTGAAAAAACCCCGTACAGTAACACTAGCCATACAGTTAGAATCTCCTTCCAACCTTCGTACAAACTTCTGTAAAATTATTTGTCATACCATTTGATGATTCCATCATTGAGTCAGCTTGTGTTGCTTGAAAGCCCTTAACAATGCTGTATAATTTTTTTAATTTTTTTTTAAAATATGTGTAGGGAGATTGTTTTCTAACCGTATGTAATCATATCGCTACATGTGGCGTGCAGGCGTTTACATGCAGCTTCCTTCGCATTATCATTAACTTGAATGACAGCTGCCACTTGTAAACGATAGATTAGGTTTTCCTGCTGCAGGAAAACGCAAAGTCCTGACGCAGGAATCCCCAATTGCACCTAAACTCAACAAATATGAATAGGGCCTTGTTGTGTGTGTGTGTATTGGTGTCCGCAGTACCATACTGGATATAGTTACATTTTTATTTTGAAGTAGGAAATTTGGCAAGCGGCCCCCATGGGAGAGAAAAATGTGTGGCCCCCTCGAGTGAATTGAGTTTGAGACCCCTTATGGTAAACACTTGGGGGGGAATTTATCAAAAGTGGAGCAGACAGAATCTGGAGCAGTTGACCATGGCAACCAATTGGCATCTCTCCTCAGTTTGCTCAGGTAAGATTTGAAAATGAGACAGAGAAGCTGATTGGTTGCCATGCAAATCTGCTCCAGGTTAGATAAATTCCCCCCTTAGTCTCTTTGCAGTCTCTGCTCCATGAAATTTGAAGTGCAAGCTTAATCTGTTCTGGTGGTATCTTAATTGGCTTTGTGTTCCTCTTTCTTTCACATGGGCAATACTTTCTACATTTTAGAATAGTAAATCTGAGCCGTTATGAAATACCTGCAGTATAAAGTGAAATCCCCTAACTCAAAATATGCATTTACTTAAAATCCGTACACCAATTTGCCTTTAAGAATCCAGCTCTGCTTACATCTCGGGAAGAGTTGAAGGCGCTGCGCGTCAAGTAAAATGCATTGCAGGCCTACAGAGAGGAACTGTTAAGAGCCAGCTCAGTGCACTCCCGCATCTTCTTTCCACCCCATTGCTGCAGTGATGAGATTCTTGCTTTAATGTCTACTTATTCAGAATTGTGCTTTCCACACTTTCACAGCTGCCTCTTCCATCTGACCTCTGTAAATGCATCCTTCCTTCATTGCCAGTGGGGCTGCCCCCTCCCATTCCTTCCCTGTCCTGCTCTAGTATTCCTATCAGGTTATCTGAGGGAAGTCTGTCTTTGCCAGGCCTCAGATTCCTCCCTATCATACCCGAATAGTAGGAGACAGCCGCAGAAAATTAACACCATCAATCCCAATTCCTCCCACATGAATCTTCCCCCATCTCTCGCTGTCTCTCGCCCTGGATGGTTGCTATGGTTTGCTCTTGTAGCTTAGTGATATCAGCTTAATTCACCACTAGATGGCAGCAGAGAGAGCCTTGGAGCGTGCCCATTTCTGCCTGTCACTTGGCGTGCTAGTCTCTTTGCAGTCTCTGCTCCATGAAGTTTAAAGTGCAAGCTTAATCTGTGATGGTGGCAGCTTTATTCGCTTTGTGTTCCTCTTTCTTTCTAATAGGCAATACTGTCTACATTTAGAATAGTGGAATCCAGCCGTCATAAAATACTAGCAGAACAAAGTCAAACCACCAAAACTCCACTGTCCTGAATTAGATTGCAGGCTTTGTTAAAGATCAAACAAAGAAGGGAACATATATCTTAATGAGTAAAAAAGTTTTGACCTGTATCTGGATATTGGGTGCCACACCCCTGGTAAATAGTGTACAAAGAAATTATTTTAAGGAAAGAAAAAGTGGGGTTTTGAATAAGATTTATTTCATATAAATCTTAAAAAGAAGCAAAGAAGGCTTTAGGCCTTCTTTGCTTCTTTTTAAGATTTTAATGAAATAAATAACTATATTTTTACATATTGTGGTTGGAGTTGTCATTTTCTGGTGCTTTCAAAACCCCACTTTTTTTCTTTCCTTTAAAAGAATTTCTTTGTACAACATATATCTTAAAGTGAACCTGACCCCATGGCTAATAAGTGCCTGTGGAAAAACATTGCTGCAGTGCAGGGACCTTGTGGTGTGTAAACACATCTGCGTTTTGTTTTCAATTTATCTTTATGTCCCTGTGGCGGTTTGTTGGATCCTTGGTCCAATCTTTCCACACTGCCTTGACTATTCTCCAGGTTATAAATAAGCCCCGCTCTCTTGTCATCCGTAGGCAAAACCTTGGTACGTTATAATGGATCTGGTATTTCACAGTCAGGGTTTAATTACACTTGTGCATTGTCACAACACATGGCAACGTACCTACTATTCCACTTTGATCATTCTTGCCACATTTCCAAGAAGTCCTTATCTATACACCTAAAGCAGTGATACCTAGACATTGGAAAGCAATACACCTTCTGACTATCAAAGAATAGCTGTCGTCTCCTGTAGATACAGTAGCGAACATGGAAGAGCTCATTTCCGGAGATAGAGGAGTCATTCCCAAATTCCTGAAAAGGTGGACGGCTTGGCACCTGTTCAAAGACACGGACACTTACGCCGCCCTAACTCAGTGATAAAACTCCCATGCTATTTTAGAACCCTACCTACACTCTTCTGTTACACCCAGGCACAGTCACCTTTTACATTGTGAGTAGCGGACAGGAGCCATT
>NW_017306387.1:1076637-1115738 GCF_000935625.1 Nanorana parkeri | reverse complement strand
CTTCCTCCTCCCACTTTCTTGACTCCATTTGTACTATTATTACTATGTATCCTTAGAATGAACTTTGGTAGTCTTACGCAGTAATAAGCTTTCTAATATGCAACGGACACCACCATAAGCCGACCCCTCCAGGCCCCTAATTTCCCCGGCTGCCATACACACTAATACACGTTAAGGCAACTTTATAGCAACATCTGAGCTCACCTGCTACGCATAAACCACACTTATCCTCCAAAATCGCATAATCAATCCTCCTGAATTCGCTGGATGAGCCTCTGACTAACTCCCTTTTTTATTTTGTTATCTTTGGTCTGTTCCTTGGAAATTCTTACTTACCCATTTCCCTCTCGGTGTTGACTATCGATATTGACTTTTTGCTATGCCCATTTTACCTGTCGGATTTTCTTTTCTGAAAGGTTAATGCTTGTAAGTCTGATACTTGTGAAAAACAATCAAAGAAAATTTACTTGTGTAAATGAATGCAGATACTTTTACACTTCAACGGTATTGTTGGTCAAGACATGTTTTTGGCCAAGTCAAATTTACTATACAGTTTTTCTGTAGTTACTTCTCATTATCTTTGTGTCCATATTTTTGGTTTGTTTACTGATTTCTTGATGTTAGATGGCTATGACTGCTGGTGTGTCCATCTACAGGTCACTCGCTTTTTCCCTGCAGAACAATGTTCCTTTTCTTTTTTTTTCAAAAGGTTTTTTATTTGTTTTAAATGCAGATAACAATGATCACACTTGCACATTCAGTGTGAGATCCAATGTAGAATCAAATAAAACGTACAAACTCAGGTTTCTACAGTATGGTGGTATCATCAAGTAGTTTAGTCCTTGAGGACTGCATATATACATTTGTTAGAGTAGAACGTGTATTGTTCTTTAAGGGGGTGAATCTCCCTCCAGGAGTCAACTAGGTGATATTGAGTCAGCAAGGTCCTGAAGCGCTTAGCCGCAGATAAGTCCTTAGAGGAGGTTGCCGGGTGTTTGGGATCATGTCGATCAACATGAGGGTGTAGCAATAAATTGGAGTCCCCACACATGATCAAGGTCCCTTTAGCATGGAGATCAAGAATCTGGAGTAGATGGGTGAGAAATCCTAGTTGGCTCGTATTAGGAGCATAGTAGGATACCATTGTAACTGTGCAATCATGGATCGAGCCCACCAGTATAAGGTACCTTCCCTCTGGATCCCGGACCTCTTTCTGACAGATGAAGGGAGTAGAACGACCAAACGCTATCAGGACTCCTCTGTGCTTTGTAGATGCAGAAGCTGAAAAAAATAGAGGATAATTAGAGTGCAGGTATGACAGCTGGAACGACTGGGGGAAGTGGGTCTCCTGGAGACAGATGATATCAGCTTTGATTTTTTTAAAGTGTCTAAAGGCCTTATTCCGTTTGTTGGGGTGGTTAAGTCCCTGAACATTGAGAGATACTATCTTGAGTGGCATGTTCACTTCAATATAGGGGACAGAGGTGGCGGAGGGGGGAGGCAGGGGATGGGATAGGGTAGTGGGAAGACAAAGGCACAAACAGGAGGGAAGACAGGGGAGGTGGTAGGGGGGAAGGGAGTATGAACTATACCAGTTGAGTACAGTACTAGCGGAGCGGTTAAGACTTTGAACCTGTGTGAATAAAACTGTTCACCCCACCGCATCCAGGTCAAACACCTGGGTCGAGGTAGTGAAATGTGGAGCGCATGGGGAACGCCAGAACGGGAGGCTGACTTTCTAAGAACAAACAGAACAAGCAAAATAAACCGGAAAACAGTGCTACAATGTGGACATCGTGTATGGCTCTAAGGGTTGCTTTATGTCTATAAAAGTGGTATGGTTGTCACTATAACCAATAGGGTAAGATGTTTATGGTGTGCGTGCTAACATTAACCGGTTATATTAGAAATAATCAAAGTAAAAAGAAAATGCACATTAGAACAGTTCGAACAGTTCCAAAATCTTCAGGGCGGGTGTGGGTTTCTCCAGGGTCCTAATCCGCCAACCTGGCAACTGTCACTTCGTGGAGACTCAGCGTACCTCAACATTGGCCCTTGGGGCGAGGCATAACTTCCCCAAGTGGGGTGCGAAAAGAGGAAAAAGAAGGAAAACAGGAACCCTGGTGTAAGATCATCCATTTGAGCCAACGGTGGAAGGGAGTTGTCGTGTCATCCGTAGCGCTTTCGGAGAGCCTGTCGGGCGGTCTTTGCCAGATGACAGTCGCGGCATCTTAGGTTCATCGTCGTCAGGGGCTACATCCGTGCGACCCAGTAGATGTAGAGAATCAAGGCATGCCCTCATTTCATCCACGGTGATAAAGGTGTGGGAATGGCCATCATAAAAAAATTGTAGCTTAAAGGGAAAGCCCCAGCGGTACCGTATCTTCTTGGCTTGTAGAACTTGCAGCAGGGGTTTAAATTCCCGTCGGCGTGCAATTGTGGCTGGTGAAAGGTCTGTATAGACTTGATACGAGTATCCTTGGAAGTGCAGGGGTCCTGCTTCCCTAGCCGCTTGGAGTAAACGCTCCTTGGTGCGATAGTAGTGGAGACGCACAATAATGTCCCTCGGGGGACCATCAGGCGTGCGTCTCGTCAAGGCCCTGTGGATCCTGTCGAATTCCATTCTGTCTATGGGGATATCAGGTGCCAGTTCCTGAAATAGTGCAGTCACGGTGGATTGGAGATCTAACACCGTCTCGGGGACCCCCCTGATGCGCAGATTAGATCTGCGATCCCGGTTCTCAGTGTCTTCCAGTTGTGTGAGAAGAGTTAAGTTCAAGGAGCGAAGCTTTTCCAAGTCTTCCTCATGACCCTCAATGATGGTAGTGATATCATTGCAGCGGGATTCCAATGTGGAGGTTCGTTTGCCCACATCCCTGATTTCCCTAATGAGCTGAGAGGTGATCTGCTTTGAGACCTTATCCAGTGCCTTGTGCAAGGTTACCTCAAATTGGGCCATCAGGGACGGTATCAACTCAGGGTCCGACGGAGCCGTTTGCAAGCTATCTCCCTGTGGGTCTTGGGGCTCCACTGAGGAGTTAGAGTCCTCTGCCTGTAGTATTGCTGGCGCTGGGGCCAGTTTGTGAGCCGCGCGGCCCAAGGCCTCATGGAGGGTTGGTTGATTCATCTTACCGCCCCTACTTCTGGTTTGCGACATCTCGGTATGTACCGATCGGCGTCGGAAGCCCGAGGCTAGGAATCAGTGTTTGGAGCGAGAACGAGTCCGGTGATCAGCCGTAAAAGTCAGTTATTCTCCCGGTCAGGCGCGGAGCTGGTTAGTGTGCGGCCATCTTGGTCAAGCTCGCGCGTGCGCCTACAATGTTCCTTTTCTATGTCCATGCCTTCAGCAGACACCCAGTGCTGGTTAAGCTTCTCTGCAATGAAACTTCAACCTTGGTGGTTGTCTTTTCCCCTGAAAACATGGCAGCTGAGACTGTATATGCCAAGGTCCAAGACTGGTCTGTGCCAGTCAGGTTAGACAACCATGATCTAATGTCTATGTGTACCATTGGATTACTGCTTCTTAAAGTCCTCATGTGTGGGTCATCTAAAAAAAAAAAAGCAAAACATCTATTATCTAAAAAAAAGAAAAGATGCATTTTTCCACCTATGTCTATATAGTCAGTTGTGCCTCTTGGGGGGAGGGGGTCTCCTTTCTTCTCAATGATTTTATATGCTGTTCTTGCTTTCCTGGGGAGCTTTACCATACCTTCACATTGCATTTTAAGGCTTTATACACACTGTTTTGCAATGCTTCTCTCTCTTGTTTTTCCTTGCTAAGATAATGCTGCTCTATTGTTTTGCTAATCCACATGGCTGCCTCGCTCTGTCTTGTGCAGCTGTCCCTACTTCATATAGTTTCCCCTCTGTGTTTTGCTCGTTTATTATATCCTTTGCCACGCCTTTCCTATTTTATTTTTGGACACGATGTCACTGTTCAGACCTCACTCTATAGAAATGCTCCTTATTCTCCACCCAATCTCCAAATAACACTTCTCAATCCTTGACAAACGCTACCCTTCCAGACTAGATAAAGGTGTCAATGCAACTTAATGTCAATGCTGAGTTCCTCCTTGGTGTTGGCAAGAAGTTTTGATTATTATTAAAATGGTGCCATTGTACTGAGTGGAGAATTATTGTGGCAGAAAGTCTTTTCTTTCGCTAGTTTCTTGGATAACATCATGTGTAATGGCGCAGAAAAATGTCATACTTGGTCCTAGTAGGGTAGAGGGAAAGCTGTAGCTGTAAATGCTTTACCTGGCTCCTGCCGTATGGTGTAGAAATTCCCCAGACAATCAGGAAATAAAGTGAAAGAACAAAAAAAGGGACAAAGACCCACGAGACAGATACATGTAAATGTAGTGGTGTATTTCAAAAGGTGAAAAAACTGCAGATAGGTGTACCCACATGGCTTTCTCTATGCAGACCATGATGGTGGTCATGTTCAATGCTCATGGGGGGGAGTTGGGTTATCTGGATGTTCCTGCATTGTGTATAGGTTGGGTTCTAGTAGGGATGTTCAGATACCAAGTACCATACTCTGTACAAGTGCAGATACTTTTCCAGCTCCAAGACTAGACTAGATAAAAATTCAAAAGTTAGGAAGCAGCTGTCATTTGTAAGGAGCATACGGAGCTCCTGGGATTTGTACATCTCTGTTTTAATGTAGGATTTCGTTTTTTTTTTTTTACAAATATTTATAAGTGATGCACCTATACACTTTTTTCAAGTACTGATACCTGTCCAATACGGCACAGATACAAGTACTGATGCATTTTTGTTGTCATGTGACAGTTTTTCTAAAACAATACAGACTAATGATTTGAGGACAGTGGTGGAGCGCCAGAGCCAGGTCCCAGCTGCAACCGCTACAACCCTCGTAGTTCTCGTGAAAATGCCAAGTATCGGCACTGGTATCTGAACATCCCTAGGTCCCAGTATATGATAATATGGAGACTAGGACCCCAAAAGAAACCAGAAGTGAGGTTAGCAGAGGCGCTTATGTGGAAATGAAGTTTCATCTTTTATTATGGTAGGTTGGATCATACAACTAGGTAAACGCATTGTCAACCTATTTTGTGGCTCGTAGGTGGCCACTTCATCAGCACATGTGTATGCCACGCTTTAAATTGAGTGGGGCTGTCACATGCTCTTGCAGCCACTAGTGTATTAATCCTCCAGTGATAGCAAACTTTGGGCACGGTTCACACCTGGGCGTTTTGTAGCACGTTCGAACGCTCTGCAAAACGCTCAAACACCGAAATCCCATTATTTCCTATGGGTATGGTTCACACCTGGGCATATTACAGGCCGTATGAACGCGCTACAAAACGTCCTACGCACAAAGAAGTACAGGAGCTTCTTTGGGGCGTTTTTGTCACACGTTTCCATTGGGTTACAGCCAAGTAGCCCTCGGAAACGCGCGTTTGGTACACGTTTTTTTTACTGCAAATCGCGCGACAAACGCACATATTCGATACGCCTATGAGTGTAGGCAACAGCCATTATATGCCCATTGACTACCAGTGCAGCACCAGCCACATTATGAAACACACACACACACACTGCTTTGGACCACACTACTAATTACATAATTAGTCTGATTCGAGCTGCCATTAAAGCCCTGTTCACATCTGTGAGGTTTTTGTGCATTGCAGGCATTTCATTTTTTATTTTAACTTGTGTTACCATTGAACTCTTTATAATGTGTGTTTTGCTGGAAACCACATTAAAGATGCAGCAAGCAGGACGGTTTCCAACACAAAACACCCACAACACATCTAAACCATGCATATGTGAACAGAGCCTAAGATTCGAGAGGAGACCAATATAGATGAAATAACAGGAAGACGTATTGATTGTAGATTGTATTGCTCTAGATAATGGGCATGAGTGGAAGAAATAGGAACACATTCATTCGTCTTAGGGTGTAACATGACTAACTGCACCTATAGGCATGAGATGATTGTTGCCCAATTCAGACGGTGTGAATGAAGAAGTGAGGATTGCCATTTCCGGAATTCTGTGCAGACACCGCTAGCTAATCATTTTTAGGACATCTACACCGATTGTTCGCCAATAGAATTGTACGGCCTTCTCTTTACCTAAGGTGAAATTGTAAATCACAAGGCGAGAGGCTGATCTGTGTCAGACATTTGTGAAAACGGTCAGGAACTGCACAGACACCAGGATTTATATAAATGTATCATCTGAGTCAGCATCACTGTCCAGGAAGTCGATTTCTGACCCTAAATAACGCTTGAACAAAGATTGCACCATCTTCCTAGCAGATAAAGGTATTGTCAGGTGAAGTACTGTGATCTGTAAGAAGCAATAAATACATGCAAGTGTTGTATACTACTATGTGTTACATTACTTAGCATGAATGGACATAACATTTGAGAAATATCTAATAATGTACATTGGTGTCAGGACATTTTTATAGTATATGTTTAAAGGGGATGGATGTAATGTAGTTTTGAGTACCCCTTTCCCTACAATTCCTGATCCCTCAGTGGCGAGGCTATTTTTACACTGTAAGCAGGATATTGCTCTGATGTCTCAGCAAAATATTTCACTCTGGTCGTATCACTGTGTGGGATGCCAGCATGGCTTGCAGATTAAAATTCTGTAGAGTTCAGGCTTGCCTGTCCAGCTTTTCACACAGTCTTCTCAGCAGCCTCATCTACAGAAATGAGGGAAGAATAGTCCGTGTCGTTTATAGCAACAATTCGATTCTTTCATGTTTCTAGTTCAGTTTGCGGTACACATGTAGAATGATTTGTGCCTAGCTTCATCACCATGAATTAATAGGAGACTTGCTCTGTCTGTACCCATTCCACATGTAGCTGGAGATAGAAGGTGGCTCTTATTTTGTTGAATGCTTTCATATATGTATGGCAGTTAGGCCTCGTTCACACAGACTGCAATGGAACGCTAAAAACAGGTTGCTTGATCTGTATTTTTACCACCTGCCTATAACCTAAAATAGCAGGCCCTCAGGCCTGTACATACGCTGCGGGCATGTTACGTTGGCAGGTGAACCATTGCAGTCAATGGGACTGCACCGCAACTGTGTGCCAACTATTTGGCACTAGGTTGTGGCACGGTATTGTAATGTAAAATCCCCATTGGGACAAAAACAAAACCGGTATTGAAGAAGCAGCAGTATG
This sequence comes from Nanorana parkeri, assembly GCF_000935625.1. NCBI lineage: Eukaryota > Metazoa > Chordata > Amphibia > Anura > Dicroglossidae > Nanorana > Nanorana parkeri. The sequence continues at coordinate 1,108,566 of NW_017306387.1, read as the reverse complement.
GCCTCCTTAACACCTGTAAACTAGCTTGTCAACTGCCTTCTGAAAAAGCCATCGCCATAGATTGCGGTAAAGTCTGCCGCCCATATGAAATTAGCCTTAGACATATGCTAAGAACAGTAAGAAAAAAAAATTATTTTATAACAGAACGGTGTTTTTATTCTCTGAAGTTACTTTGGGGTATTTTATGTGATTTAAAATTCAATTCCAAATGTGGTCACTGGATGGTGACAGCACTGAAGCCCAGCAGCCAGGAATTCAAGCTGAACTTGAATTCAGAGGCCGTTCAGTAAATTAAATAAAATGCAACTTTTTAGTTTGTCATTTATTGTGGAGTTGGGGAGGGGTCTTGCTGAGGACTAAGGGCCACTTTAAAGCTCCACTCCAGACAAATAAAAACCACACACATTATTACAAATAAATATTCAATAATCAATAAATGTATTTTTAAAATGCAAGTGTAACTTTCTGAATTTGACTTGGTATCAGCCTTTTGCTTATCCCCTGTACAGTAGCACTAGCAGAGGCTAGGACAGCACTGGGAGCCAATCAAATGTTCTGCGTGCCAACAGCACTAGAGAGCAGAGTGCGTAGAGAGATTACCTCTACATTTTTCTGCTGCTCATTAGCAATATAGTCAGCAGGCTAGAGGCAGGGATGTGATCTCACTGTATTCCTTAACTGTAACAAAGAAAGTGGTGTCATCCTCCTGGCAGGACTGTAACAGAGCTCTGTAAATCTCAGGACTGAATGAACAGTGATGACAACCTTGTTACTAAATCAACTCCATTTTATGAAGTTAATCGGTGCATTTAGCTTGTTTGTCTGCAGCTTAGCTTTTATATTGCTAAGGCCAGTTTTACTTGCTTTTAAAATTTGAGTAAGATAAAGATTGACTTTCTCTGGCTTTGATAGTTTGAGTCACTGACCCAAAAGAGGCATGCGGCCAGTAAAGTCAGAACTTGTGATCTGCATGCTTGTTCCGTTCCTATGTTCAGTTACAGAAAGTAATGAAGCAAGAGAATCCGCAAGACTGACGGGCAACTAATAATTTCAGGTTTACTGTAAGAACTCCGTTACACCTTTTTGTGCTGTGTCTGCCCGCTCATATTTTATGGGCCCTGAATGAGGTTTAACGCAGGAAAAAAATGTACCTGTCCCATTTTGGCCCCCTGCACAGCAGCACACTAGTATTCCCATGTATTTTTTTGTCTGGACCAGGTATATAATGGGGAATGCAGTAGGTGAGGGTAGAACCACTGCCTAAGAAGAGTAAGCCTACAGTGTGTGTGAGAAAGCAGAGCAAGGTATATGAGAGACCAGGATCACTTCTGGAGCTATAAGAAACGTAGACTCTCCCATTAACTAAAGTCTTCTTTCGGGGTGGACTTCACCCTTTGAATGCCAAAGCTGCCCTCCTATCATGCCGCCTCTCCACTGCACTGCCTGCCAATAACTCTGTTTCTCTCAGCCTAATGCACAGCACTCGGTAGATTTCATGCTGTTTGAACAGGCCATATTGTTTAATAGCTCTGTGTGTATACAATAGATAGATGAGCCAAGGATGTTGCATGTTTATTGTGTCGAGAGGCCAGTGCTGTTTATGGAATAAGTGCACCGAGTAGGAAGAAGGTGTCAGCACATCGTTATTGTTTTAAGCTGCCTCAGCTGTTCTGGACGAGCCAGTGAACCCACATAGAAAATTAATGAAGGGCCTTGTCTCATGTTTGGCATGATGGCTGTTGATACGGTCAGATGGATATCAAGCTACACAGCCACAGGATGACTTCATTCCAGAGACACATCTGATACTCGAGCAGTTTTCTCTGCACTCACATAGCTCACCGCAATGAGGTGGTAGCTGAGAAAATGCGTGCGACATAGATAATGTATTGATTATAATGCTGGGTAATGGGGAATGCAGATATCTTGGTCTTAAGGATGAGGTCAGTATTTAACTACTTCCTGGGAGGCCCGTTTCACCATGTGGACTGGAATATGACCAGTTTGTCGTAAATGTGTTTTTATAAACAAAATAGTTGGAAGGATATGTCCAAAAACTGTTTACACACTTCAAATGGAACGCCGGCCTGGTCGGACGTGTGCAGGCGGTAAACCCAAATGCACATACACTGGGCCAGTGTGGGTCAGGCCAGTGTTTGCTGTGCAGTAAAGAAATTTCCACGTTCTCAGACACCCCAAATCTGACCTAGTTTTATTTCTTAATGTCTTTGTATTTTGAAAAGTACCTCCAATCTATCTTTGTACTAACCTCCTGCAGTCCATTGCACATCAGCATTGAAACTAAGAGAAGAAGGGACAGCACTGAAAGCCAATGAGATATGGCTGCATAACCCAGTGGAACTTGCACATTGGAGGAGAGATTTCAATGATAATCCTATCCATGAGCTGATTTTTTTTTACTATCCAACCTCAGTCTTGACCAGGCCACATTGATTTGACTGCAGTGGGGAAACGTAAATGGTCAGGACTTAGTATAGTGTCAGGCAGGGGTGTTAAGAAAAAACTGTCCGAACGCTTACAAATTCTTTGGTAAGTAAGACCGTTTACACATTTCATGTATTTCAGTGTTATACTTATGAGAATAAGTTTCGGGTCCGCACAGGGATCCTTCATCAGAGCGACAGTGACACGTGGCTCTGATGGAAGGATACCTGTGCGGACCCGAAACGTTAGCACCGTATGACAGTATGTGACATTGGGTATTGAATAAACATATCAATACTTTAAAAACCCTTCAAGTGGGTGAATTACTTTTATATACTTATGAGAATGACATCATCCTAAAATTTTGGGTAAATATAGTGGTTCCATTAGTATCTTGAAAACACGTAAATATTATGCCTCCCCAGTCTTCGTGTTGAAATTGTGACCTCTATAACTTTTGAAGCTGTCGCAAGATCACAATAAATCACAACTTCAGTAGTGTTGGCAGACAGTTGACTCAACCAGAATGACTAGAAGATCATTGAGAAGTATGTTAAAGTGACATTAAGCTCCGGAATTGATCTTAAAGATGCATTCAAGAATCCTATTAACAAAAATGTATCTCATCTGTGTATCACTCCGCTGTAGATCCTCAACTCCATTCCATCGACATGTATTGATGGAGTGTTGATTTTTTTTTTTACCTAGCTGGATGTTCACTTTTGTCAAGATCTTCATAGTTTAAAGTGACACTAAACTTCGGAGTTAAAGTGACATTAAACCCTCAGATTTTTTTAACATAAAACAATACTCTAATCCATGGTTGTTTCCCTTCTCTTTGCTGCTCTTCCTTTTAAATCTGTATCTGTTCTCATGCTGGGCAGAACTTCTGTTTTGCAGCAGACTGCCCTGTCACAGGAATGGATACATGGTGTCTGTGTGAAGGTTCACAACCTGAGCCAGCACTACAGGAAGAGGCACTCCGCTGCAAAGGGAAGTTCTCCCCAAGCATGAGAAGAGATAAGGAATTAAAAAGAAGAGCAGCAAAGAGAAGGGAAACAACCATGGATTACAGTATTGGTTTATGTTAACAAATCTGTGGGTTTAATGTCACTTTAAATCTTAAAAAAATGAATTCAATTACCTTGACTATCAACAAAAATGTATCTTATTTGTGCATCACTCGGCTTTGAATTGGTGCTAACACTGTCCTTCCTTCTGGAGGGTGGCTACTTTTGTTCCCCATGGCTAAGTAAATGTGAGATTGTAGTCTATCACAGGAGTGAGCTTGGAGCGTTGTTCCCTATGGTCCCTGTGTGTGTTGTAAAGTAGTCATCACTCTAAGCTCGCTCCTGTGATGGACTACAATCTCCTATTTAGTTTACCAATATGTATGGAGATTGTAGTCCATCACAGGAGTGAGCTTGGAGCGGTGGCTACTTTACAACACACACAGGGACCATGGGGAACAAAAGTAACCACCCTCCAGAAGGAAGGACAGTGTCAGCACCAATTCAGAGATGATTTGAGGATCTACAGAGTAATACACAATAAAAATACATTTTTGTTGACAACAGTGAAAATCCAGATAGGTCGAAAAATCACCACTCCATCAATACATGTCGATGGAATGGAGTCTAGAACATACTCCCAAAAGGGTGGAGCCAAAAGCAGAGAGAACTGAACTACAGGGGGCGGTAGGGACAAAATTCTAAGAGGCAAATTATGAAACAAATAATGCGAAGTGGCAAGTCGTGGTGCATGTGTAACATGACACTAAACAAGTATTGATTACTTTTTAGGGCCCATTCAGACCCGTATGTACCCATTGCATTGTATCTGCTCTTTCTTTTCCTATGGGCCCTTAATGAGGTTTAACGCATAAGAAAAAAGTACCTGACCCATTTTTTATTCTGGTGTGTTGAAAGGAGAGCTGTTGTTTACTGTGATGACATACACTATGGGCTTATTAGAAATAAATGGGGATGTCCCCAAAAGGAATGTACAGGTATTGCCAACACAGTTTATTAACACATGAATCCATGCACACATCCATGCCAACACCGTTTAACACATGAATCCAGCCTGATCAATACATAATCATATATATATAACTGTTACTGAAAGTAAAAACAAGAAAGGGATGGTATATTTTTCACTGAGTTACCTGTTTGTGCATATTGATACATTTTGTGGGGACCATCGGCAGTATTATCATTATCACAGCAATATCTTTACTAAGGCACCATCTGTCACCTCCTACATCCATCCGCCTCCATAATGGCTAGAAAGCTAGAAAAAAAAAAAGAAACCTTTTGAATTTGAACAAATTCTCCCATGCTGGCTTATGGGTCTGGTTTATGCAATGTGTCTGTGATGCAGTATTAGCCCTTTAAATGTAGCAGACATTGACGTCCTGGTGAATTCCATCTGCTGCAATAATTCAGAGATGTTATCTGCTGTGTACACCTGTGTTCTGACTGCTGGTCACTACTATGTATCCGGTTCAGTATGGCTGACTACGAGACCTTTTATACTGTTCCAGAGATATTATCTCTGCCATGTACACCTGTGTTCTGAGCAATGATCTAAGTGGGGAGGTTCATAGAACTCACTGTGTATATTTTTGGTGAGTATTATGTATATGCATGATAACAGCTGTTGTACTGTCGTACATTGAATGGTTAGAAACCAAAGCCTGGCGGCTGCAACTGCTGGCCTTTCTAATGGCTTCAGTACATTTGAGTTGTTTACATGAAGCAAGTATGCAGATCCAAAGTTCTGCCTGCAGTGTGAACGTACGCATCTGCATTCATGTTCCAGGTCAGAACTCGGAAAGTACTAGAGCCAGGGACAGCCAGACAACTAGCATTTCTAAAAGCTGTTCACCGTGCCCGTGCTCTTGTTTTCATTTACTGTGATCTGCAATAGCTGAGCGGCTCATATCATCAAGCTGCCCAATCTGTCTCCAAGCTTTAGCATAGCAAGCCTGTCTGCGTGCCCACTCCCTCTGCCCTCTGTAGGAAGCCTGTGTGTCCGCCCCCTCTGCCCTCTGTAGTGAGCCTGTCTGTGTGTCCACCCCCTCTGTAGGAAGCCTGTGTGCCCGTCCCCTCTGTAGAGAGCCTGCCTGTGTACCCGCCCCATCTGTGGGAAGCCTGTCTGTGTGCCCGCCCCCTCTGTAGAGAGCCTGTCTGTGTACCCGCCCCCTCTGTAGCAAGCCTGACCGTGTGCACGCCCCCTCTGCCCTCTGTAGAAAGCCTGCCTGTGTGCCTGTCCCCTCTGTAGAAAGCCTGTCTGTGTGCCCGTTCCCTCTGTAGGATGCCTGTCTTTGTGCCCTTTGTAGAAAGCCTGTTGGTGTGCCCACCCCTGCGACTTCTGTAACAAACCTGTCTCTACATGCCCACCCCTCCTCGCTGTAGCAAGCCTGTCTATACGTGCCCACCCTCCTGTAGCAGGCCTGTCTCTGCATGCCTGCCCCTACACCCTCTGTAGGAAGCATGTCTGTAGGCCTGCCCTCGTGCTTTCCCGTTTTGGTGTGCCCGCACCCTCTGTAGCAGACCTGCCCCTCTTGAGCTGGTAGACTCACAATACAATAGGTGAACCAGCTTAGGGAGGGGTAGCACACACTGTTCAGTTCACACGCATAGAATTAGATTTCTTAAGACACTTCATATTTGCAGCAGCACGCTATACATGCCCCAAAACAGGTGGCAATGTTAATACTTTAAAGGTTTTTTAAAAATGGGCATCAATTGATAAGAATATTTTACATAAAGCTGATTTCATATCTTTAAATATCTGAAAATGGGCTGTAGATTGCTTATAACTGGTTGGAATTGGAGGTAATAATAGAGGATGTAATTTTTGTGTTTTCTTTTGTTGATGTGGGTGTTATATATTGTAATTTCAGCCTTCTATGAGGTGACTTGACATATGATTTCCCTGCCTCTCTCTTTCTCTAGGACGGCATGAACTGGGTCTGCAAAAATGTCAATGCAAAGAAGAAATAACGAACTGAGAAGAGCCATGGCAACACACAAGACTGCTTTACCGCCGACATTTTCACGTGCAGAGCACTCTGAGGTCACAGCAAACGCCTCCCTTTCTATCGGACACAACACAAACGCTCTCTGTTGGCCTACAGTAGCTCATCTGAAACAAAGCATGTCTAAACTGTTTTTTAGCCTACTCACCATGTATTTACTATTCAACAAAGTAGTGTTGTATATTAGACTCCTGTGTAACCGAAGATCTACTGTAGGTACAGAAAAGGTTACTTGTTGAATGCCTTTTGTATATTTCTTGGCATCCGTGAGTTATGTAGGAATACTGTTCAATAGAAGCTGCTCTGTATTAATGCCCAGGTGACCTCTATTCACTGTACAAGCACCGCAGGTGTGGAAGGACTGGAGGGAAATGGCATTGCCGGCTATGTGTGTGTAAATCTACCGCAGATTCTATAGAAATAATATTTATAAGGGACCAACACATTTCAGCTACCCTCTCTGACCGAAGGTTTAATGTTCACAGGGGTGTCCATTTACACTAAATCGTCTTCTATAAAGGCCCAGTAGCAACTGGATGCCAACAGTCATTTTTTTCTAGTACTGCTATGAGATTAAGGGAACCAATTGGCTGCTGCGAATAACAGCATTCATTTGTCCAGTCTTCGTAAACTATGTTTTTCCTGTAGGCTTATCTTGCAGCGCTTGGGGGCCATTTATAAAGCTGGTACATTCTGAGCTGTGCAAAATAAAATATGCAATTTTGCTAAATAATTTACAAACCTGCCACAAATTAGTGAAGAGTTAAGAAAAAATCTGTGCTTTTTAAAATATGGAAATTGAAGAAATTGGCCACTTGTCAGTCAGTGCTAGACTATAATTATTCCTCAGTTAATGCAACTGGCAATTTAATGAAGCATGTTCTGATCTTTTCAGTGGGGACTGCATGAACTGTGCAGATTTATGCGGTCCTGGACACCAGCCTGACCACAGATCTGTCAGGATTTAATCTAGTGCAATTGGTGTTCATTGCGGCATGAATATGAATAGCTCATGGGTACCCCATTGCATCTAATAGGACACAGGGCAATAGTGGAGCGGACACAAAGGCCTAATTCACAGGCTTCAGCTTGTAAACACTAACCTTGTGAAATGCTTTGTAGATGATTGCTGTATCTGTATCTCAGCAGAACGGTGTTTATAAGCTAGAGCCTGTATGAGCTTGGCCTCATATTGGAGCCATTGTGTACAGGATCCATCTATGTTTTATTGTCCTTTTAACATTAAACTAGAAATCGGGTTACAAATCAATATTCACTTCACAATTACTGCACAGAAAGCCGCATATCATTTATAATATCATACATTGTACTACTACTACTTGTACTTGTGAGGTAAAAGGGGATCCAAAGCCGAGAAATAGCATAGACTTGAATTTTTTAAATGGCCCCCGTCTTGTGTACATGTAAAGAATCCACCTGGTCACTTTCCATGTTCTTCCTTGGTGGGGCCATTGATAAGATCAGGGAAATTCTAGTACTATGGATATGTATTGTTCTGAAGTGCTTGTTATTTTTGGCACGCTTTGTTCCCGTTTAATGAGGTAAATTATTAGCCAAATTGTATAGTGTTTGCAAAGAGCAGAAATTTCCACACTTTCAGATTCCCCTAAAATTCCAAACATTCACCAATGTGCACTACAATATTCTGTATCTGTACTCCTCATGGACCCCTAACTGGTCCTGCTTTCCTTACTTCTAGGTCAAAGTAAAGGTTTGGAGAATGACACTAATATTCTATCACCCGTGATTCTGTGATTTCATTGTCCTCTGGACACACCTGTTACAATCTGATTATACAATCTTCTTTTTCTATTAGCTGTGTAGCGTGAGTGTCTGTACTGATCTAAATTGAATAACCTGTTTAGGTACAACCTTGCACTACATAGCTTGGGGTGAATCTAAAATAGTTTGCACAGACAAATGATGTTTTTGATTTTCCTAATTATATGTTTGTTCAAGCGTGCCCAACACCCTCCTCGTGGACAGAATATAAGCTTAGCCTGGGGCCGAGTGCGAGACCTTCTAACGTTGCATGCGTTTTGGGTAAAGCCATGCTTCTCCACTCTTTAATGCCCCAGGTATGTACCCAATGGCGTTTCCACTGCACTTGTTTTGCATGGCTGGAATTGAGCTTTAAATGTCATGTATGGAGATTCCTGTGTTGTTTAAATTGTAATACAGTAAAAATGGGGCATGCCATGTCTGCAAAAAAAACAAATCAAGGCAACTGGACTCGCTGTATTTTTCTTGAAGACGTTTCGCTGGTCATCCGACCAGCTTTCTCAATTCAGAATGACCTTGTACAAAAAATTATCTTCAGCAACATTCACCATATTTATTCCCATTCAACATAATCTGTTCATCATAACCAGCATGGGGTCAGAGACCTCATGGAGGTAAGGTGTTGATTGCATTTGCATGATTGGAGCTAGCAGCAAATACAGCAAGTCCACTTTCCCTGATTTATTTTTACAGATACACCACCTGGATGAATGAGAACCTTCACAGACACGGCGCATGCTATGGTTTGGGCACACTTCCATGCAAGCAAGCCTCCATAATGATGACAAGTAGTGTGTTTTAACATGCATGTTAATGCTCATAGCTGCACAGATTAGAGGGATCATGGAGGCTGCTGTTGCTGGCCTCTCTCTCTGCAATGTAGCCTACATGTTTTTCTTAGTACATGTGTACTTTAATTAGGAAGTACCAAACAAATGCAACATGGTAGAATGAAGGCATTCCCTGTTAGTAGGTCAAAGTGTAATGCCAGCCATTTATTTCTGAAAAGGTGGGGAAGGGTTAGTACCTAGGTTTATATTGCTGTTGGGTTCTCTGCTAGATTGCCCTCACTTCACGTCCCAGTGGCCATGGTAGGGGTAACTCACTTCATGTCCTAGGGATCATGGTAGGGGGTAACTCACTTCATGTCCTAGGGACCGTGGTAGGGGGTAACTCACTTCATGTCCTAGGGACCGTGGTAGGGGGTAACTCACTTCATGTCCCAGTGACAATGACAGGGGGTAACTCAATTCATGTCCCAGTGACCATGGCAGTGGGTAACTCAATTCATGTCCCAGTGACCATGGCAGTGGGTAACTCGCTTCATGTCCCAGTGACCATGGCAAGGGGTATCTCGCTTCATGTCCCAGTGACCATGGTAGGGGGTAACTCGCTTCATGCCCCAGTGACCATCGTAGGGGGTAACTCGCTTCATGTCCCAGTGACCATGGCAAGGGGTATCTCGCTTCATGTCCCAGTGACCATGGTAGGGGGTAACTCGCTTCATGCCCCAGTGACCATCGTAGGGGGTAACTCGCTTCATGTCCCAGTGACCATGGCAAGGGGTATCTCGCTTCATGTCCCAGTGACCATGGTAGGGGGTAACTCGTTTCATGTCCCAGTGACCATGGAAAGGGGTAACTCGCTTCATGTCCCAGTGACCATGGTAGGGGGTATCTCGCTTCATGTCCCAGTGACCATGGTAGGGGGTAACTCGCTTCATGTCCCAATGACCATGATAGGGGGTAACTCGCTTCATGTTCCAGTGACCATGGTAGGGGGTAGTACCGCTGCTAGATTTATATTGCTGTTGGGGTCCCTGCTAGATTGCCCTCACTTCATGTCCCAGTGACCATGGTAGGGGGTTGCTCACTTCATGTCCCAATGACCACGATAGGGGTTTAGTTGTTACTACCTTTTTTCCAGATTTATATTGTTGTTGGGGTCCCTGCTAGATTGCCCTCACTTCTTGTCCCAGTGAGCATGGTGGGGATAGCTCACTTCTTGTCCAGGTGACCGTGGTAGGGAGAGCTCACTTCATGTCCCAATAACCAGGGTAGGGATAGTTCACTTCATGTCCCAATGACTATGGAAGGGGGTAGCACACTCATTGTCCCAATGACTATGGAAAGGGGTTGCTCACTGCATGTCATTTCTAAACCTTCCCCACTTTATGCAAAACGGATATTGACTGGTATTCTACTTTAAAAGATGGAGGCAAGATTACATACAAACAAACAAAAATACTCCCACCAGTAAAAAAAAAAAAAACATCTGGTTCAGAAGCCATTGTATGCTGCCTGGCCAATCAACAATTGGATCTCCATATAAACATGAGCCTTAGATTTCCACTTTAACTTGGGGCATGTGCCCTGCAGCCACGTTGACTGTAAATGGTTCTCGTCTCTTCTGTCCATTTACAGGGAGCCGGGGATCGGTTACAGCGTATGATGCTTCAGGTCACATGCAGCAAGTTGAAGATGGCTTTTCAGAGTTTGTGTTTCTATGGAAACCCAATCACTGACTTGCTGGGTGACATACAGAGGCTTCTCTATCAAAGGGTATTTTTGACTCTAAAATAATAGAAAGGCCCTAGAGGGAGCATATTTGTTTGTATGTAAAGGACAGGAGCTGACCACCACTGAAGACAAACATTCCAAAATACCAGCAGCCTTGGTGCTTTCCATCTTTTATTTTTCCTGCTCAGCCACAGTACTGGAACAATGGTGAAAATAATCTGATTCTTTATAAACAATCGGTACGCTACACTGACAATCGTTACGCTACACTGCTGCACAGTATTTTCAGTTGCTGTTTTTAGAGTATGCTGTATTACAATCCAAATACAAGATGAGACTGTCAATTCAATTTATATAAATATTTATTCATATGTGTGGTTCAGTTTTTCATGCTGAGAAAGGTCCATTTATTGTTTAAACCAAGTCAGTTCCTATTTGCACGTCTGTATATTATTTACATGGATTAAAGCTTCAATATTTCCAAAGTACTCCATGCTTCACAGTTTGTTTCATTATATCTTCTAAGGGTTCAGTCACAGCATCGCACAGGTTTGGACCGCAGGCACAATGTGCCTTGCGATCCCGTGCGGCGGATCGCATTGCGGCCGGAGGGCGTGGCTACGGCGCCATTCACTTGAATGGCCCGCCACGCCCCCTCCCACACCACTAGAAAGTGAGCTGGCCGCAATGCGAGGCAGTGCGTTCCAGCCAAAATCGGTCCGGAACGCACTGCATCTAGTGTGACTGAACCCTAATATGTGTATTTTCGTAAATTCCTCTCTACTGCAAAAAAAGTAACACAATCTGCCTCATTCTGTAAAGAAGTGCTTGTAGGAAACCTGTATGCTGACTGCCATGGCTTCCTATTGAAAATGCTAGTTGCCTAGCTGTCTCTGTCTTCAGTACTTTGAGTCGGTGCCCCATCACAAGCATGCATCAAATGAAGTCAGAGGACAGTCCAAAGTTAAAGTAGTATTAAGGTCTGGGCTTTCTTTACCTTAATGCATTCGGGTAAAAACCACCTAGAACCTTTTTCTCCCCTAGTCACCCCCCACACTTACCTGTCAGTGATGCTCGTCACTGCCGCTGGTCCCAGTGATCCTCCGTTCCCCGTACTTCCTGGGGGGATACTGATAGAGGAGCCATAGGCTCTTTCTGCCGTCAATCAAAGTGTTGGTCAGAGAGGCCTGCCACAGGGCTGTGTGTGTCTATTAGACGATGGAGGAAGAGACTGCCTCCTATATAATCCAATGTTTTTAGAAAACATCTTTTATTTATAGATAATTACAGTTTCTCAAGCTCACGTTTTCTACTCGTCTCTCACAATTCAGGAATGCATGTCTGGTTAGTACAAACCTACCACGAAAGCAATTTAATCTGTAGGATCTATGCTTTTTAAACCATGACACACTCTTGATTATGACTGAAGTGCATACAGCTCTATGTTGTTTTGCTGAGATTCTTTAGCCTGCAGCCATCATATTGGAAAAACAGAAGGACGGGAACCTCCTTCAACTCTCTACATTTGTTATTTTAAGCGTAGAGCAAACAAAAAGCTACCTGAATTTGTGCAGATACCACAACTTTCTTTTAACTCCGAGAAGAAGACTAATTGCTGGAGCTTTGCTTTGCTGGCCTGCGACTTTGTGATAGTTAGGTATGGATGACTTTGTTCTTCAAACATTAACTGGAGAGGCTGCAGATGTAGAGCTACTTAATAGCCAGAGAAGAATTTACTTTAACAGGCCCAGACACAGCAGCTGATACCATTGCCCAGAGTGATGGTGTCATCAAGCAATACCATCAAATATTCTCTTTTGTTTTCTTCATCAAGAAGGTCTCTCTTCACTATCATTTTGGCTTCTTATGATCTCCGCACAGCTGCAGCCAAGGATCAATTCACCTCCGTGGTCTCAGACTTGGCTGTACGCCTATGGTAGTTCCACCACTGTCAAAACAACAAATACTATCTAGTACCCTGAGACAGACAGCTATGCAACTGCGCCATTTACTTTTAGGAAATGCATACCGGTTTTGCACATTTTATTTGATTATTATGGTTAGGAATAAAAAAAAAAACATATTTACAGTGCATTGTTTAGTCAGATATTCAGCTCCTTTTCACACAATCCACTCTGTCTAATTTGCTCCTTTAATTTAAAGGTAGTAATCTGAAGTGTACATATTACAATGAAGCAATGGACATTACAACATTGTTTGTTTGCTTACGACAGCTTTGTGGTGAGTCTATCACAGCAAAGCAGCGGCTATTTTGTCGAGAATTCAATGTTGAAATCAATGTTTAATGTTGGTTGACATGGAGCCATTCCCAGTCATAACACAGTCCTCGGGTTTGTTGAACATTTCAGAACAACCGGAAACATTATGAACAAGAAGCCACCAGGCCCCGCCCGCACTGCGAGGACGCCGGAAAACATTGCACGGCTGAGAGAGGCACTGCTTAGGAGCCCGGGACGGTCTGCTCGAAGACATGCAAGTGAGTTAGGGTTGAGTCTTGAATCAGTGAGAACCAAGATCACGTGCATTCACACAGCAAAGTCTTTTTGTTGCTCGTAATCTCTCACATTGAGCATTAGAACAACCTGCATTTTGTATGGATGTAATTCTAAATCTCTCTGTAAAATGGTTCTCACTGATTCACGACTGAACCCTAACTCACTTGCATGTCTTCGAGCAGAGCGTCCCGGGCTCCTAAGCACTGCCTCTCTCACCCTTGCAATGTTTTCCTGCGTCCTTGCAGTGCGAGCGGGGCCTGGTGGTTTCTTGTTCATAATGTTTCCGGTTGTTCCTGAAAGGTTCAACAAACCTGAGGACCGTGATGGGACTGGGAATGGCTCCATGTCGACCAACATTGAATTCTTGACGAAATAGCTGCTGCGTTGCTGTGATAGACTCACCACTTCGTACAAAGCTGTCGTAAGCAAACAATGTTGTAATGTCCACTGCTTCATTGTGACTGCATTGGCATTCCAGTGGGGGGAACAAGACACCTAGCATGTCCCCCTCCCATCACCACTTACTGTGTACTACCTGTTCTAAAAACGTCTGCCTTGCGTCGGTCACCCTGTACATCAATGAATAACATTAGTGACTCATCTCTTATCAGACGGCTCAGTCCAAAGTCTCAGTCAGACAAAGCAAGCCTCAAGGCTGGTGGCTTTTGCTGTGCTGTCTCTTTGGTTAATCCGTAGTGCTTTAGGAATCCTTTGCCATGTAATAAATATGTATATGTAAAACAAAGGTTGTATACATACAGTATAGTAAAAACAGATATAAAACATTGTTTAAAGACTTACAAGTATAAAGCACAAGTGCAACTGATACCAAAACCTTTTTTTTTTGCATTGGCTAGAGCAGAGAGGGATTAGAACACTTGTCATGTTTTTATTGCTAACTGTGTACCCGTCACCCTCTCTGTTTGTCCTGGTGACCATTATAACTAAAAGTAAAAGAAAATCCCAAATTTTGGGTTGTGAGCAGAACAGGAATAAATGGGAACTTTTCCAATGGGGACACTAGTTCCGGTGACCCTGCTGGCCACCATTCTCTTTGTAGGGATTCCCTCTCACTTCCTGTTGTGGCTGGCAGGAAGTGGAGCTAAATCTCCCCAATGGGACACAGATGGAAAAAAAAAAGCTGATGGGGTTTATAACCCTCACTTACTCTATCCAAAGCAAAAAAGTACTTTGAAGATAAACTGGTACCCATGCTGGCCTATGCTCCCATACCAGATCAATCATTGTGGAGTGTGAAAAAGGAATCCAGCATTCTAAGTGTGTGTCTGACACTGCGGCATATTCTCTTTACTTGTCAGGATCCATTGACAGAGGGGCTTGTAATTCTGTATAGAGTGTCTCTGTGGTTACAGACTGACAGCTGCAGGGAAGAGGAGGAGGCATTGAGCAGCCCAGACTGAGGAGCTATAGCTGGCATTAGCAAAGACTCATAGTACAGACACACAAGGCATGTTGGGTCCTGTTGTAGTAATGCCACTTATAACACTTACTCTCACACCTCCTAGGGAGATAATGTTGTTAAATAAATAGATTTTTAAAAGTATATAAATTGCTTAGTGATTTTTATGTAGCAACTCATCAAAAAACGCTCTTATGGATACTTAGAGTATTTGGTAAACCAGAGTACAATATACAGTCCTCCTCCAGTCTGATTCTTCTCTCCTAATGGCCTTGATCCCTGTTGGGTTTTCGTTGTTGAATGGCACTGGAACCCTGAGTTTTCTTTGTATGTTTCTGTTATATTATTGATATCATTCAATAGTATTATGAAGATGAAGATATAGAGAACTGGAATAATGGGCTGACAAAAAAATGAGTTAGTAAAGGCAAATGTCTGGCCATAGGCTGTTTTAACTCACTGTATTATTACTAGTATTTAATACACTCCCCCCCCACTCATTATTTACCATAGTTGCTAGTGCCACGGTCTTCCTCTACACACTTCTTGCATTGGATCTGCCATAGTTCATTGTTCATAGTTCAACCCAAAAAAAATCCTTTCTTAAATCTATCCAAGACTACATATTCCATAATGCACTGCTTCCAGCAAGCAATAATAATGTTACATTGTTCAGATGTTGTGTTGTAGCTCAAAAACAGGCTCTGCAAGAGTTGTGACGCAGGAAGTAAATATTCACAGGGCTGAGTGAAATGGTGGCATTGAGGAAGTACATCTATGGGCAAATTCAATAAGTTTACAAAGGTCTAGATCAATATGGCTATTAGGAGTGGGATAGAACTTGTGGAAATTAAATATAGAAATACAGTTTTATTTTTTGACCCTAGATACCTTTTAAATACATTATCTGCCAAACACTTTGTATTTCTGTTCATTCAGTCCTGAGATCTACACAGCTCTAAAGGTGCCCATACACTGCTCGATTCTCGTACGAGAATCGCGGGAAATCCCGCGATCGTACGAGAATCGAGCAGTGTGAACGAAGACGTGCGACCGTTTCTACTGTACGGTCGCACGTCTTTTGTCTAAGGAGCATGCTAGAAAACCAGCCGAGAATCGTACGATTTTCGGCTGGTTTGAACGGCGCTCGGGAGACAAATGCCGAACGGGCTGGTGTGCGCACGCGCACAAAGCCAGTTCAGCATTGCGGTCATCGGAAGCCCGCCCCTCAGGGGGGCGGGCTTGCGATGATCAAGAGTACGATCTGCCTGCCCAAGATGGGCAGATCGTACGCTTTTTTGATCACTTTACAACCATCGCAAGACTAAGGTCTTGCGATGGTTGTACAGTGTATGGCCACCTTCACACACAATACAGCCCCCTCCGACAGGGCAGTAGACCTGTTTTCTCTGCTGGGTGGTTCAGTAACACTTACCGGTCTTGGCCCTCCCCCACCTTGAGCCTGGACATTGAAAGGAGAAGCAACAGAATTATGTTTCTATCACTCTGCTCTCTCCTATCAACATGGTCCTTACACTGCAGCACAACCGATTGGCACCTTGTGCTTCCTCTCCCGTCCTCAATCTAGAGCTCTGCTGTACAGTCAGGAACTGTCAAATGTAGGTACTTATACGGCTTGCATTAAAAAAATACATTTAATGATGTAGCAGTGGATGCAAAGCTGCCTTTTATATCTGCATAGAGTTCAGTAAGAAATAGAAATAAAGACAAACCTGAAATAAGTGATAAACTGCCTGTACTTGGCTTGGGTATATGACAGCAACATATTTCCAGCATGCAGTATGACTCAGTCGTCTCTCCTTACAGTGAGAATTCTTGAATGCAGTGTCAGTGTCAGTGGAGAATTCATAACCCAGCCAATACTGCTCTGAAGGCTGAAACCAGTGTGTGCAAAGAGGCTCCTCAATGAATGGAATTGTTACCGCCTGTCTGTTATCCAGCATTTTGCCCCTCATCTAAACTTTTACTTTCCCACTGTGCAAAAATCAAGCTCTTCCTTCGCCAGTGAGATCCCACCTCCAGCACACACATATTGCTCTGTTCCCATATTCTGCCCCAGCACACACACCTCACTCCATAGTATCTACACCAGGAGTGAGGTGGCCCCTTCAGTACATAGAGCTCTCTAGCCAGTTTTATACACAGCAGAGTTTGACCACTGATCCACCAGTGACCAGAACAGTGGCTTAGTGGTTAGTGCTTACAGCACTGGGGGTCACTGGTTTAAATATCAGTCAGAACACTCTCTATATGGATTTTACATGTTCTCCCTGTGCTTTTGTTGCTTTCCTCCCACACTCCAAAGCAGGGCTGTAGCTACCATGGGGCGAGTGAAGCACTGGCCTCAGGTTAATCTGAGAGGGGGCGCAGCCAGGCGCCATGGCAACAGGGGCACCCGGTGGCCAACACAGCCATGGCTCGGCAGGGAGAAAATGGGTGGCACAGGCTCCAGCTTCTCCTCGGATCCCCACTGCTCTCCCCTGCCTGTATTGGCAGGGGCAGCGGGGATAGGATGAGAAATGGGGTGCTGCAGCCAGCAGGGGGGGGAGGAGGGAGCTGTCACTTCAGAAGGAGAGTGAGAGCCACTCGGCTAGGATCTGACAGCCGGCGGCTCTTTCTCTCAGCCATCCTGAAGTGACAGTGATCCCTCCTCCCGCTGGCTTCAGCACTCCCTCCTCAACACCCCCCACCCCCCGTTGGCTTCAGCACTCAGGATGGCAGAGCGGAGGATCAGTAAATATCACAGATATTTACCGATCATCTTTGTGCAGAGCAAACACTGGGGTGATCGGCTGATCACTCTGGTATATTTGTAAATAACTGGGGTCATATAGTAGAATGCTATTTTTATGCTATTTTGGATTAGGCCACCAGCTGCCATCCTGGAGGCAGGGCGCATGATGTCACATGATATTGTGCATGTGCGGCATGGGGGGGGGCACAATTTTCTGTTCATGCCTTGGGTGCAAAAGGTGCTAGCTACAGCTTTGCTCCAAAGCAGAGGCGTAACAAGAAATCACAGGGCCCCGTGGCAAAATTTGGTATGGGGCCCTGTGATTTCTAATTACACCCCTTGCAGAGCCCACTTGAGATCCCACACAGCCCACCTGTGGGTGATCCTGCAGAGCTCACCATAGACTCTCTATGGTGGGCTCTGCAGGGTCTCAGGTGGGTTGGTCACACTCAGTGATCACTGTCAGTGATCTGAACAGCGGCACGTTCCTCTTTACAGCCGCCAGTAACAGCCACCAGCATGAGATGCCATAGCAACCCAGGCGACCCGCATGGCATTAGGGATGTCCTGGCTGGGCCCCCCTGTGCCCCGGGCCCCAAAGCGGCCACCTGGGTCGCTATGGCGATTGTTACGCCACTGCTCCAAAGACATGATGGTAGGTTAGTTGGCTTTTGTCTAAATTGGCCATCATATGTATGCATGTCTGGTAGGGACCTTAGGTTGTAAGCTCTTGAGGGCAGGCACTGATGCGATTGTGCACTATGTAAAGTAGTGTGTAAAATTGTTGCCACAATATAAATACCTTAGCCAAATAAATATGCAGTGTTTGTGCATTGACCTAGAATTGCTACAAGTAAGGGGAAAAAAAGGTAATGCTGGAGTTCAGCTTTAATATATTGCTGAATAGTTGCTTTACTTGCTGTAAAAGACGGAATATTAAAGTATATCTGTTTCAGCTTTCTGAGTTTTCTAACTACCTCCATGTTAAAAGAAGAGTTTGACCAGCTGTTATGCTAATCATTGCAACATTCCAGCTTGTCACCCCACAGCATTGCACACTTTTCATGTATAACACTCTGTCAAGTCAAGCAACACCTCGAGAAAACCCTTATCAGCAGACGTGTATTCTGTCATGAGTAAGGTCTAACCTATAGCTGCTAATTGCCAAGAGAGCGAATTCTGGAACATCGCTGAATACTTCTACTCTTCTCTGATTTTGTTAGAGGAAATGTTCTTCAAAATTCCCCAGTCAAAACAGGTTTTGTCTTTTATCTATTGAGTATGATGAATTATATAATGGACACTTAGTATACATTGTATGCTGTGTAATGTATAGCTTAGACCAGTGGTTGTAACCTCAGGACCCACATTTGTCCTTGGTCATTAAGTCATGACCCAAGTTGCACAGCAATGGAACTCACGGCATTGCGGTACCGCACTTTCTGATGCAGGAGAACTCTCGGTGGGAGATGTGTTTGGGGTGTCATTTAAATTAATGGCAATGCACTGCACCTCCCACACCTGAATGTGCGGTAGGTGCCATTGTGTGGTATAGTGTGTTAATCGCATGGGACTGTGCGATTAACGCACTGTACTAGTGTGAATGGGCCCTCAAAACTGCCAGACACACACACAACCACAGACACAATCTTACACACTCACACATTTTTTTTTCTTTTTTTAAATCCACCCTGTCTCCCTACCTTATGAGAACTGGAGTGGATCATCAGCCTGTGTTGTGGCGTAGCCCCATCCATATGTGCATCCACTTGTACAGCTCCCTTGCACACACCGTAGAGGTGTTGGGAGCCAGAATGTGACGTCACTCCGGTCCAGGCACTTCTACAGGACACGCAAGGTAGCTGTATGTAATCCACATATGGATGGAGCTCCCTCAAGGCCATAGCCCTAGCCCACCCCACCTCAAGCTGACACTTGGCATCGGGCAGCATATTTTGAATGGCTGCTCGGCGCGAGAACTGGCATTACTCTCACCTAGAAAAGTGGAAGGCATGCGGTGACCCAATAAACACGGGCGCGACCCACCAGTTGAGAACCAAGGGCTTAGACTGTATACAGTATAGATTGCAGTATATGTAGTACACAACAAAGAACTGCTATTATTAAGTCAATAAGATCTGGATCCCCATGTCTTTTCACTTAAAGACCACCTGTGCTTTGACCACACAAGGAAAAGCAAGGGGGGTAATTTTAATGACAGCCCCTGAAGCGTCTTATACTTGGCCATGTGTAGGCTCCAAGTCTATGTGATTGGAGCTTACACAGGGCTATTGACTCCCACCATGTGACAGTGCTGCGTGCCTACACTGCCAAGCAGTAAGTACCAGTGATGTCATGTGGGAGGAAGGTGAACCAGTCATTTATTCTACATACCTGGAAGTATGTCACCTAGCTTTCCTGAGTGCACTCAGCAACAAGGGAGCAAAGGTTAGGGAATGTAAGCACTTGCCACTCCCTGAGCCATCCTTAACTATAACCTGTTGCTTTTATGTGCTTAGGCAAAGTGCAAGATTCATAAGAGCTGCATAACTACAATAATTAATCAGCATTTGTGGATCAAACTCCATCATCAAAACACCACATCCCCTAATTATTGCATTATACCAAGTAAAGATATATAGGGCTAAATATTGTTTTATTTATCACAATTTTAAAAGTTGTATAATAGACTTGCAAAATAAATACCTAAATCCAAACACTGATATCCTATACAAACTGCTCACAAAATTATTGACCGGACATCTCAAATGACTATAGTTCCTATCTTTGAGTAACTACCACCTAATGTTTTCTCCCCTTTTCCACAAATCATGAAAGGATGAATCTGTTACATTCTGTCTGATACTGGACCGTTTTTCATGCAATGGGTCAATTATATCCAATGAGTGGGGGACAAGGACACTACAATAGCTTCAATGCATTTCGCAGACTGGAATGTCTGCTTCATTAGGAAGTGCAGTCGGTATATCTAAATATATTATTTACAATGATTAGTATATCTGAATAAACATACATTGAAAATGTCTAACTGAAAGGTTTCAGACATTCAGTATACCTCATTTGTATAGAACTACTTACATCCAAACTATGGTCAGTATATCAGAAAAACTCTGCTCAGAGAACCCTTAGCAACTCCTGGAGGAACCCTAGGGTTGGTTGAGAAAGGTTTCTCTAATGGAATGGAACCAACAAATATGTTTTGCATGAAATTTTGGGTTACTGCTTTCTATGAAACATATCTGTAAAAAAAAAAAAAAAAAAAAGTCAAGGCAACTGCACTTGCTGTATTTTTCTTGAAGACGTTTCACTGGACATCCGACCAGCTTTCTCAGTTCACAATGACTTGAACAACAATGTCGGGGAATACATATGGTGAATGTTGCTCCAATCCGCATAATCTGTTAGTCACAACCATGTGTTCATTTCATTTGCATAATTGGAGCTAGGAGGTGTCATTAACCTGCCCAGTGAGAGGTGTTAAAACAGCATTGTATGTGGCAGACAATAGATGTCTCACCACCCCACCACCACCTCTATTCAAGTTTGGCTTCTCCATTTTTACATAAATGGCCTCTTTCACACCTCCTTTAATCCAGTCCTCCTTCCTGTCTAGGATGCGTACTTGACTGTCTTCAAAGGAGTGATCTTTTTCCTTTAGATGTAGGTATACTGCTGAATCCTGACCAAAGGGTTTGGCTCTTCTATGCTGTGCCAAATGCTGGACTAGCTGCTATTTTGTTTCACCGACATACAATTCTGAGCATTCCTCACTGCACTGGACTGCATACACAATGTTGTTCATCTTGTGTTTTGGCGTTAGGTCTTTTGGGCGCCTTCAAGAAAAATACAGCAAGCCCAGTTGCCTTGACTTATTTTTTACAGATATACCATGACCTAGATGAATGAGAACCTTCACAGACATTTCTATGAAACAGTTAACAATGGGCACGATAAAAAAAAATACACATTACAATCCCATTTTCAATTATTGCTGACCTTTGTTTTTACTATCTTAAATATACAGTACTTCAGTGGAGGACCAGATTCTTTGTCCAGAAGTGCAGTTCTGGATTAATCTAACCACATTATACATTGCTGGAGTTATTTTACAGGCACTCAAATAAAGTCAGTCCTTCTATAATAGTAACCACTAATATTTCTAGGTACAATAGCCAGCGGAGAGATGGAGATACTATTTACACCACAGGAAGGTAAACCAAGTTATAGCCATGATTTCCAATACATTTTATTAAATATAGTCTAGAAACGAGGAGTCTGTGGTCCACAAATCATTAGATATGATACTACATCTATTATAGTCTGTTGGAAACAAAAATGGCAAACTGACAAAGCCCCAGAAAAAAAATAATTTGATCCTGGCAGGTCTTATCACAATACAATTCAAGACAAGATGGTAAGGAGGGCCCTGCCCGTGAGGGCTTACAATCTAAAACACAGGTAAAGGTGAGATATGCAAATAATTCCAGCTGTCTATATGCTCGGATGAATTGTTGTGGAAAAGTCGTTTTTAAAAGATAAATGCAGTTTAAAACAAAATCCACTTATTCTTTTTGCCCTTTCCCTGCCCAAGCATAGCCCCCCTCCCCAGATGCATACTGGAACAGCATGAACTTTGGTGTTTGTTTACATCCCATGCCACAGGTCTTTGGTGTCCTGGCTGCACCTGAAAGTAGATTCCCATAGGTTTTTTTGGGGCTATATGCCACCTGTCTCCTTCTCTGGTAGACGGCCCTACTGAAGTCTATGGGGATCTGCTGCGCAGTTGTAATCAGGGCATTGACGACTAGTGGAAGTAAACAAACACCAGAGGCCGCAGCTGTCAGATCAAAGTAAGTATGCACCGGGGGGCGGATAGTGTGGTCTAGGTTAGGGAAGGGTACAAAAAGGTAAGTGCACTTTGTTGTAAATTACACTTATCCTATATTGAAGGAAAATCTGCATATGTTATTGGGCATCTTGTGTTCAATTTAAATTATCAAGGGTATAAGAGGTTTACTTGTTTGCTTTAAGACAAACACATACATATAAAATCAATCATATGGAGCAATGCATATGCATGTAGCTCGGCACATTTAGTTATTCATTTTTCATGTATACACACTCACAGTGGATGTACATTCCAGTGCTTTGTAGCTGTTAGCTTGCTTATTGGCGCAGTTGATTTTCTATATATATCATATGGGGCAATGCATATCTGGTACAGCAAAGGAAAGGTAAAGTCATGTTTTATGGAAAAGCATTCCTCCTAGCTTTTGGAAAGAGATACAAAGTTAGATGAAAAGAATGTAATATAGCACTTACAGTAGTTAAATAATAAATTAATGTATAAAGGTTTCTACATCAAACCAAAACAAAGGACAACTGAAGAAGGACAGAGGGAATTGGTTCTAAAAGAGGGACGGAGTTATGGAAAAGCCATGCATGGCAGGTGCCTAAAGCTGGCACATACACTGTGGCTATGGGGGTTAAGATATAAATTCAATTCTCTTTCCAGCTACAATTTAACTTTTGTCTCCTTTCCCACCACAGATGCTGCATGTATCCTGATTTATATATTTACAGCTTTCCTCCAGATGGAAATCAGCTCTCTGTCTTTGCATGCAGTGCAGCAGAACAGACTGCTTAGCTACTGAAATGGATACAAAACCACAAAGACAGAAAGTAGCAGTTATAATATATCATCCAGTGAGTGAAAGAACAATGTTCAGAGTGTTCCATCTGGCAGGCAAGACACATATAGGTCTAGCTTAAGCCTAGGGCAGCACAGCGGTTCAGGCTATGGCACAAAAAAATTACTTCCCGCCTTCCTATTTTGCCTTGTTTTTGCTGGTTGCATGCTAATTCCTCATTTAAAGGGGAATTGATTAAAGTAAACACATCTACCCACCAATTGCACCAAAAGACAAAAAAGTAAGAAATTTGATCATGGGTACATCAATGCAAAGTCTCCACCCAATACGTTCAGGAAAGTGCGGAGCTGAGCCGACACTGCTGCCTCTGGCCCTTGTTGAGCCCGGTGGATGCACCACCAGATGTCAGTGTATATGGGCAATTGGAGACAAGCACAGCTGACTATTCTGCTTAAGAATTCGTATGCATGAAAAAGGTTCACTTCCTGTAGGGATCAATAAATCCTAGTGACAGCTCAACCCCAGCAAACCTGATATAGAAGCACACTCAGGGCTTTATTGAATGAAAATCAATACAAAAAAATGACAGTATCCCATAGCAGCCTGCACAATAGCATTATATTCACTGTTCTGACTGCTCTGGACTAACAAAAGGTGAAATCTTTTTGGTGGCTATTGATCAAGGTACATCACTGCTTCTTGTACTATCTTGCTAAAATCCCTATATCATTATTGAAAAGCTAAAAAAACATTCAAGTCCAGCACTGATCATCTAGCGTTTGAGCAGTAGTGGTGGCTGTGTTAGTGTTAAAAGAGACCCTGTACCAGACCATTTATGTATACACCAATACAGAGTGGGGTTTCCACTGAACACAATTGTAGAGTGGTTCCTGCACTGAACACCAATACAGATGTCAGGAACCAGATCTGATCCCAGAGCCTCTGCTGTAGCTGGCAGTGGTTCTACCTGCTGAGCCACCTTAGAACCTTGAAAAGCTCCTTGCCTGTGTATCCCCAGTTATACCTAATCTCTGCTGAACTCTGAACTCCTTGCTCCTCCCTTGAACTTCCTATTTAAGCCATGCCTCTGCACTTCCTCCTTGCCAGATTATTGTGCTCCTGCATTGATCTTGCGTCCTGCTCCCTCTGTGCTACAATCTACTCATACTGCTTCCCATGTACCGACTTTGGCTGCTGATTCACCAACTACTCTCTCAGTCTCCTACTTCATACCTGATACCTTTGGCTCCTGACCTCGGCTTTTTCACTGACTACGCTTCTGCCTGCTCCACCACTACCGTCTGCTTGTGTACTGAACCCGGCCTGTTATACTACGAATTGCCTGCTGCTTCAGCTGCTGGACTCTGAGCCTGATCCCAGATCGTGACAACAGAGTGGGGTTTGCATGAACACAAATGCAGAGTGGGTTTTGAATTGAAAACCAATGTGGAGTGGGGTTTGCACTGAAAAGAAATACAGAGTGGGGTTTTTACTGAACACTAATGCAGAATTAGGTTTCCACTGCACACCAACACAGAGTGGAGTTTGCACTAAACACTAGAGGTAAGCCTGGCCTTGGTGCAAACCCAGTTCGCTTTAAAGTTCACCCAAGTCCACTGAAAACTCTCACCACTTCCCCGTTCTCCCAAACCAATCAGTTGCAGGGAGGCGCATTCCCGCCCACCGCTACACGTCACAAAAGAGGATGCCCCTGCCGCAACTGCCAACACTGATTGGCTCAGGAGGAGGGGTCGGCAGTCAGAGCTTTGAATGGGCTTGGATGAACAGGCAAACTGGGTTCGCATAAAGCCCAGGCTGCTTTCTACTGAAAGCCAACGTTATTTTGTTGTACGTGTCGTTATTTTAATATATAATACCGCCTGCAATTCCATGGGTTTTGCACTGAAAACAAATACAGAGTGGAGTTTCCACTGGTCACCGATGTAGAGTGGGTTTTGCACTGAACACCATTTCAGAGTGGGGTTTGCATGAGTACACATGCAGAGTGGGTTTTGCACTTAAAACCAGTGTGGAGTGGGGCTTCGAACTGAACACCATATAAATGTTCCATGAGCTGCAGGTCAGAAAATTATTTCAAGGGTTCCCTGAGATGTGAACGTTTTTTCTAGGGTTCCTCCAGGGTAAAAAGGTTGAAAAAGGCTGATCTAGTTTTCAGCATGAAATACTGTACATCCAGCTGAACAAGAGCTGCATCTATGCATGCATTCTGTTTGAATACCTGTCTTTAGTCTGTTCAAACATAAAACAGCAACACTGGCAACAAATGTACAAAGTTACTGGCCTGCTATATTGAGGGAATCATAAATGGGAATGTGCTTCAAATGCTACATTCACAAGACTGATGATAAACATTTGTATGCTTTTGCGTATATACTATTGTGCAGTATGCTGCACATACTGTATGTGGTAAAACAGTATTTCAGACTCAGCATGATGGTCTGGCTTAACAACTCAGTGATTGGATATGGAGAATCGCGGGCCAAGCACAGAACCCACAGAGATAGCAGTAGATTCAGATCCTCCTTTATTATGCAGTTGCTGCGGTATTCTGCACTATAGGAGACACAGAGATTGGAAGGGGCTCTGACACTTCCCCAGTCTGTCCACCTGATTTCACTGTGCTGATGATTGTTCTGTAATTACACGCTGGCCTGCCAGGGCTGGATTTGTGCAAAGACCAGGTAGGCTCTGTCATAAAAAAAAAAAAGGCAAAATCTCCCTTGCTGTAGTTTTGTTATATTGTGTCATTTCTCCTCTGTGTAGGATTGAAGCAATAAAAAAAACACTAGCATATCATTAGCAAAATAAGCTTTTTTAAAAATATAATTTACAAAACTGTATAACTATTAAAGAGGAACTTTACTTATATATTTGAAATAACAACAAATACACCTTAAGAAATGCTTAGTAATGACAATCTACAAACGCATACGTCTAGACAATTGTCGGCTTTTTATTCTTTGCATACGTTGTTTCTCTTTTCCTCCACATTCTTCTCACAGTGGCCATTTTTACTAAGGGCAGATGAATCCATCTCCCTTTACTTCCTGGAACTTTGGCACATGTGATGAGGACATGTGACCATGCACATCATCTCAAATGCCTTTGCCTGAGATCTCCCAGCAACGCTCCGCTGATGTAACCTTCCCAGGATGCAACGCTTGGGCACAATTACATAATATGTGCCCAAGAGGACCAAGAAGTCGAAAAACTTAAATTGTAAGTGAAATAAAACTATGGTGTTTAACTAATGAATTTAAGATGATTTCATATCAGCATGTAGAGCTGTATGCTGATGTGATTTTTAGTGAAAGAGGGTAAAGGTCCACTTTAAGATCTGTTCTATGTGGTTGCAGAGACACACTTAAAAGGTCTTGTGTGTGGTCATAAGATTTTGGGATCAACTGAGCCTAAGGGCCTGTTCACACGACGTCCGTTTTGTGTGCTGACCGGCTCCGTACGCTGCTGCACTCAAAATGCATCTCAATGTATCCCTATGTGTTTTATGGGCTCCAGTTCTCACGTGCGCAGTCCGTTTAGCTTACGATAGAAAAAATACTGCATGTCACATTTTGTCAGGTCCGGAAACGGTCAGGAGACGCAAACGCGTCAAACGCATAAAAAACGCGGCCAAAACACGGCAAAAATGTGGCAAAAACGCACTGCATCAGTCTGCAGATCCGCACCTGATCAGGACCTGACGCGTTTTTGATGCTTTTTCGGTCCGGATGCTGACAGTTAATTTTTTGCCAACGTTGATGACATCATAATAAGTTGAGCAAGAATACAATTTTTCTATTTTTCCCCCCTTAGCTGCATTGCGTTTCTGTTCCGTTTTCGTTGCGTTTCGTGCGTGTTTGTGCATTTCCGGACCGGACAAAATGTGACATGCAGTATTTTTTCTGTCGTAAGCTGAACGGACTGCGCATGTGAGAACTGGAGCCCATAAAACACATAGGGATACATTGGGATGCATTTTGAGTGCAGCAGCGTACGGAGCCGGTCAGCACACAAAACGGACGTCGTGTGAACAGGCCCTAAAGCCCAAATTAGGTCACAGAAATAGATATGCAATCAGATAGACATTGTACAAACAACCCCCATTTTCATAATCTTACCTCCACTTTCATGTGGCAGCAGCTGTGCAGGGTGCCCAAATATGATTCTGCAGTTAAATAGGCTTCAGCGTTAGACCAAGTGCTCTCTGTAATGTAACAGACGTAGCCAGACACACCACATCTCCTTCTTTGCAATACAAGTCTGTAAATTTGGTGTGGCTGTTACTTAGCTCTGCCAACACAGAGCACTGTAGTGTGAAAGCAGAGAGCAGCAGGTAGTTTAAAGTAGAACTATGGTCTCTGGTATCTAGACTATTTTAAATGGTGTGGCGATTTAATTCCTACATCCACTGTGTTCAATATCAAGCCAATCTATGGAGATCCTTTGGAATGCGGAAGCTGCCTACCTGTTAGCCAGTTCACACATATTTACAACACTTAAAGTGACAAACCCTCAGATTTTTTAACATAAAACAATACTGTAATGTGTGCCTTACTGTAATCCATGGTTGTTTCCCTTCTCTTTGCTGCTCTTCCTTTTAAATCCTCATGTCTTCTCATGCTTGGGAAGAACTTCCCTTTTCAGCTCAGGGTCTCTTCCTGTAGTGCTGGCTCAGGTTACAAGCCTATACAAACGTATACAAAGACACCGTGTATCCATTCCTGAGACAAGGCAGTCTGCTGCAAAACAGAAGTTCTGCAGAGCATGAGAACAGATACAGATTTAAAAGGAAGAGCAGCAAAGAGAAGGGAAACAACCATGGATTACAGTAAGGCACACATTACAGTATTGTTTTATGTTACTTTAACTACTGTTGGATATGAAATACCAAGAGAATAACCACATGGGTCCAGCGCTTTTGTTCCACACTTCCAGATATCTGGAAGGATAAGGACGGCTGCTTCGATAAAACGCCATCAGAAACGGCTGCCATATTTATCTTTTGATGGACTTGTTTATGGAACATTTTTAAAAGGTGTGTGTATATATATATATATATATATATAATCTGTATCAGACTAATGGGATATAATTCTGCACAAGCATCTACAGGAACCTTCATCAGAAGCACATGCTCACATACATAAACACATTGGAAAGCTCTGGAAGGTCTTGTTCCCCTCTGTGTGTGTGGTGTAGTCAGTTATTACTTTGAGTAATGAATGTTGACTTTCTCCAGCTGTTTCCAGCTACAAATCCTGCTCGGCTGACACACGCTAGCAGTTGTAGTTCACCAGCCCTAGCACTACAGCGAATGACCTTCTGAAAGGGTTTACTGTAAATGGAACAATAAGAGAGATGTATATTTGTAATCTAGAGGTTTCCACAGAAACCAAAAGCCTTTTTTTCTATTCTTTCTCTTTAGTGGAAGTAAAAACAAAGCGTGGGACGGGAAAGACGTTGTAGCAGTGGAACATTATGGCCAGTGCTTTGTCTGGTGATATTCTGCAGCTCCTGTTAATGGATTTTGAATTGGTTTGATAAACATTCTGGTAATGGTCAGGGTGAGCTGACCTGGAGCGTGGTTGTTTCATTTGCGTGGTCACTGCAGGTTGCTAGAAAATCGTAGGGTAAAGGATGGATTATATGAAGCATAACTGCTCCTTCATGAAAATGTTTTATTCTGTAATGTAAATCAACTTTGGAAATGTTACATGTGTTGTTTCTTTATGTATGTTTTCAAAGTATCCATAGTACCCGGAGTCAAATGTTTTGTATGCAGCTTGGGAAAACTGCATAGTTTACAATTATCCTACTGTCCCTCTTTTTTGTACAAGTGCCCCTCTTAAAGAATCAGTCCACCCAGGGCCATGCCACTAATGAGGCCAATTGAGGTGGCCCTCGTGGAGGCAAGGTGGTAGACGGGACTGAGACCAGAGTGTCCATACCAGACACACCATCCTCAGTACCATTCAGTAACACCAAAATCACATGCCCGGCCATTGCGCCTGTCACATAGGCTGCCGAGCCTCATATGTGATGCAGAGCCTGTAGCTGGCCAAAGACCTTTACTCAGTGATGCTAAGCCTGCATTTTTAGCAGGCTCTGCATTGCTGAGCTTATTGCCTGTGTGTATGCGTCTGCATACATGCCAAAAATGACCACCTGGGACGGCATCAAACACCAGCACAGCCCTCAGTCCACCCAACACTGATATTTCAGTTGTCAGCAAATGTTGGAGAGTTAATCCTCCTGTCAGTTTCTTATATCTCTCTGTTGGTGAAATATCTGGCCTTGAGTACCTAGGTCTGTACACTTGCTGTGGTCAATATGAAGGATCCCCTTCTCCCTGTTGGATTTTGTATTTATTTTATAATATGATGAATGCAACAGGTACTGATACATGCAAAGGTGTATGGGAAGACCGCCAGGTGGAGAGGAGCAGAGGTAGGTTCAAAGGCATGGGCATTTTGTTGTAGGTATGTTGTAGCCTGAGGCTAGATCACAAGGATCCACCTAAAACAAAACAAAAATACTTTTAGGTTAACCAATCTTTTAAAAAAATATAGACCTGTATTAAAAAATGTGCTAACTGACTACCAAAGTTGCTTCCATTGCTCTGAAGGTGCCCACACACACTGTTGGCCCTATATAAATCATGTATAATGAAGTACAGTCTCATTGTCACAGGTCGGCTAGAACTATGAGGTGAGTGGAAATCACTCATCTCATAGTTCTCCTTTAATAATAATTAGATGAGTCACTCTATGCTTTGTGGTAAGTCCTTGGTAAGTTAGAAAACCTTTCCTGGTTGCTATTGTTTTCTTGGGAACTTTGCATGGGAACTGCCTGCCGTTAGCTAGAGTTGTTTATGGAATGCTTGCGTAGACATAGCATTCTCTTTGTCTACAGCTCTTCTACTGCAAGAAACAGAAATGAAACTTTTTTAATAGGCAAAATAAATACTTGACAATATGGACACAGAGGAGCATGCGCAACATACCACCTCCTGAAAAGCCCCCTTCATTAAGAGGTAAGCAGCAGAAATGCTTTGTTTTTCCTTATATCTCCCACACACTAGCAGTCAATCTGTACTGCTGCTTTCTGAACAATTTTTACAGCTTTAGAAAGGGTTATGTTGACAGGAGGAGTGAGAGCATAGATAGCTTGAAGACAATAACCAATGGGTCCCTGGTATGTAATTAATCTTCAGTTACATTTGCTTAACAATATGCACATTAAAAAGCGGTAGTCTAGGTACTTTTTTAATGTTTGGAAAAAGCATGTCATTAGCTGGTATTCTCCTTTAAATATTGCTTCTGTGGCTCTTGTTATAGCAATAACAGCGATACAAATGGCGAGACTTCAGCTAAGCAATTCATCTTGTGGGAAAGCAGTCAAAAATGGCTACAGCAATTTAGGCCCTATGCCTTCCAATCCCAATCAGATAAAACTATAATTCCTTTGCCAAGCAAAAAGGAGTAAAGGCAAGGTTAGCCCAAAAAAACACAAACCCCTAATAAACCAGAATTATCTACAAACCTATACAACACGTTTATTGTTTCTGAACCCTTAGCCGACATAAGTTCGGTAATAAATGCAATAGCATTTCAGAATTATTTAAATCAATCTTTGATTATTAAATGATCAAGGTAATTCATCTTGCTGTCTCTAGGTCTCTTATACATGTTATCTATGATTAGTTCTCCCCGATCCAAACTCGAATAAAAGCCCTATCTATCATTGCCAACCACAATGCTATGGTAGAATTAAACGCTGAATTAATGATTAATCTCCCCAACTCTCAATAATAGATCACTGCAAAAATAGAAGAGTCATGTGATCCGAGCAGAATAAAATCATTTCTCTCCATTCTAAAACCTGTACAGTGCTCTATATTACAGGCAGGTTTGCCTGGGTACTGTATAATCGTCATTTAAACAATATCACATGACAACAACCTTCTTTTGTATCCTCAACAATGAATTAAGTACTTCAAGGCAACGGTGTTAATGAAATAAAATTGTAAAAGAAAAATATGACAATTTCCAGATACGCCGCCATTGACTCCCATCATTATCTGATGCAGAACTACATCGGCTGAAGAATATGCATGGCAATACCACGGTGTTGGGTGGCCTCAAAGTCACCCAGGGTTCTCAGCCAGAGGGGCTGAGTGGTTCCAGGAAGTAATTGCTTGTACCAGGAAAGAGCTGGTTTTTCAGTCCTTTCCAAGTTTTCTGGATCATAGTTGGGATCCTGGAGCCAGGAGATTTCTTAGAGCTCTGGGTGGGACGAAATCTCCATTCCTGGGTCCATGGGTTAGTAGTGGCCAGCACCTATTTGTGCACCTGTTTACAACCCCCATGAAGAGGGTGCTGGGATGAGTTGAGGACAGGAGAACTCCACCCAGGAGTCAGAGTGGAGGCCAGTGCAGCAGGTTTGTTAAGCCTATTGTGCAGGTTAGCACGTTATTGAGGCTGTCTGGAGGAAATAGACAGTGGCCCTGAGGATTGAGGCTGGAGCAGCAGTGCTGCAAGAGAAAACTGTTAAAAGACCAGGACACTGTGAGTGTATGGGACAACTCGAGGATTGGTGAGCTAATATATGTTGAGTTGAAGACAAGCTACATTTATGTTGGACTTCCTTGATTATCTGCTGTAGAAAAAATAATAAAGACTTTTTCCTGTGTGAGTGCTCTGTGAGCTCCCCAACATTACTATATATTATATA
>NW_017306387.1:1062848-1075202 GCF_000935625.1 Nanorana parkeri | reverse complement strand
TATATATATACATATATACACACACACTTTACAAACGATACAAACATTAGTCCTCACTAATAGTGAACACCATCATTTTCCTAGGGCTTTCTTAGGGCTCAGAGCTTTGCTTTATAATTCAGGTTTCATATTTGTAACACACTCCAATATTATGGAGAACCCTTTAGCATAGTAAGCCAATATTATTTGGTGTTTGGATCACCAGGGCCAGTTAGGAGCAACTGTGGATTCTTATAGCAATTTATTACCACTAGAGCCTTCAAAGGATAAACGGAGCCAATATGTGATTCCACTTGCCGAGCCAAAACAGATATAAAGTTTGTCAGTAAGGTTGAGCAGGCCATAGGAGATCCCACCAGCACAAACCCTCGTAGATAAAGTAACTCTTCTAACAAATGTAGTTAGCAGTCTGGGTGGGAAGGTTTCTCACTACAGCCCATAAACTGTATGTGAAGCCAGTGGAAGATTCAACCCAGCAGTGTCCACCCATGAGTGAAATATTTTCTTTGGTTGGACAAACCCCCAAAAAACTACCAGCAAAGATACTAAAGATACTAAATAATTAAAAATGTCTGTTAAAGTGTAACCTTTCAAAATAAAAAAACCGTCAACTAAAATATTGGCGAAAAAAAATGTGCTCAAAATGTAATCTTCCCAGCTTCCATATAATTGCCATCAATGGTTCAGTCAGTCCTAGGTTTTCAATAACTTTTTTTCCCACAAGTTTTAATGAGAGGAAGCCATCAAAAAGAGCCTCAGTGAAGGTCACATGGCGGATTCTGTCAACAGCAGAAATGGAATTCACTGGTCACAGGAAATGAAAAAAACAGCATTTGTTTTCTTGGTTTTACCTCGGCTAATTAACTGTAGATGACGGTTTAGTAAAATTCTATTCCTGGGGTTTGGAGAAAGGCCAAGATAAAAGAAAAACGTCCACCCATGTTCTGGCATACTCCCTGTGTGACCACAATGGCTCTAAATAATATTATATGTTATTAATATAGTGTTAAATATACCAAAATGATGGAACAAATGATAAATGGGTGTCACATTTCTGTATAATAAATAATAGCGTATAGAATAAAGTTCTATATAAGGGTCATGAGTCACGTAAGTGATTTTAATTCTTAGTATGTGTACTCACAGAAAAGTTGCAACTTCTCGTCAGTATGTGATACATCTGTAGTAGCCAGGTCCTTGCAGGCAGTTGGGACTACTTCGCTGCTTGCCTGACGCCTATTGGGATGGTTACAAGGGTTGTGTGAACCTTGCTTTGAACAATGAAGTGGGGTATACTCCAGGGGCACACTGTGCAAATTGTATGTTTCCTCACTGTTGTTTAGGCTGCTTTCTGCACTGGTCACTTGATTGCTACTTTATTTCCACACTCCATAGGGCCCGTGCGCGGGGTGGAGCTTAGCTGCAAGTGTACATACAATTTAATCCAAGCAATGGGGTTGATTTGCTAAAGGAGTAGTGCATGTTAACTTATTTAGGGTGAAACAATGTGAAACTTTTTTTTGGCAAAGAATACCCGAGCACGTGAAAAGGTAACGTTGAACTGACTCCAATCACACAATCATGAAAGGGCAACCCCCCTTTCCCTTCCTGAAAAGTATTCATTTACAGTGCAGGCGAAGCAGCTAGAGTACTGTAGCCCTGGCTGGTAGTCTCTTTAAAGAGCGGGAGCTGCAAAGCACAGGCATCCTTGCCGCCACCATGCTCCCAGGCCACAGATGGACATCTCATCCGAGAGAGAGGAGTGTATCTAGTATCTTTGTCAGCCATTTCAAGAAGGCATCGATTTTATGTAAAATGCTATATACTTGTGTAAGGATAAGATTTTACAGCAAACATGTTTAGAAGCTATGAAGGGGATTACCAGGGACATCAGATGATGCCTCACGTCATGTCTCTATGAAGGTTGCATAGTCATCTATACCCACCTACCATTCTTATCTTGGAGAACCCATCTGGTGGCCATGAAAGAGCATAAACCTATTTAATGTCATAATAATTGGAGATTTATGAAGTAATTCCTTGTGATTAATTAATAATGTTTGAGCTTATTCAGTGATCTTCATTAGAAAATGTATAAATGCACTATTTGAATAATTGAAGTGGGGAGTCTTTGAATTGCATGTTGGCCCACAAAACATATGTGTCAAATATCTGATTTAGATCTACTCACAGACATTGCTGCCTCATTATTTGAAATAATCCTAATCAGGAGGAACTTGATTGGACCCATTGATGGCCGGACTGTGTGGTGCAAGTACCTTTTGGGGCCTCCTACTACTAGTATCGGTATAGGTGCCAATACCGAGTATTTGGGCGAGTACTCGTACTCGCCCAAATGTTCCGATGCTTAGCCCAATACCCGAACTTCCGGGATCAGGAACGCTGCCCGGCTTCACTGGGTGATGAGGAAGCATGAAAACGTCTTCCCTGCTAATCGGGAAGCCGGGTGGTGAGTCTTTACATGCTGCCCGGCTTCCTGATTGGCTGGGAAACCGGCTCCATGCTCCCTCGTCACTAGGTGATGAGGAAGCATGGAAACAGCTTCCCTGCTAATCGGGAAACCGGGTGGCGAGTGTTTACACGCCACTTGGCTTCCTTAATGGGACTATCGGTATTGGCGAGTGCCAAAAAAAATATATCGGTACTCGATACCGAAAAACCAGTATCCATGCATCCCTAATTTGTATAAACAATTACTGCCAAAAATATGGATCCTGCCATTGTTGAGTTCTCTGAAAATGTAATTTTTTTCAGTAGAGGTTTTGTTTAATGTTTGTTTATATATACATATATACTTCTTTTATTCCCACAGTCCTGGAATCTGTATAAACCATGTGCTACCCTATCGCGATAATTTGGCCACCCCATCCTGGGTGGTCCTGCAGAATACATAAGCATGATGGTAAAATGTTTATGCTTGTCAGGCAGCCAAGACAACATTCATTGGTCGGGTCATCTGCTAGTGCCTGACTGCTGTCTGATTCCTATAGCCAATTAATGCTGCTGACCCATCGCTAATTAAAACCACATATAAAATGACAATGTAAGACATTCTAGACAGTCCTGTCTCAATGTAAGCCGAAGTGTAAAACAACCTCTAACCTCCTAACGCTGCTTTGTGAATTTCTCATTGCTGTCAATAATTGCTTTGCAAAAGCAAACCCTCGCACCCCCACACCATGTCAAGAGGGAAAAAATAAAAATAGCGCTGGAAAATGAAGGCCTCAGCTCCCTCATGCCTCTTTCAAAGGCCTATTAAAAAGCAGATTGGAGCATGCAATGGAAACCGGTCCCCTCTGTGATTTGTCTGCCTCTCCACACCAGTCATTACTTTTGTGTTTTTTTTTCTAAATGACAAAGTTTTCAGTGTGCAAAATGATTAAAGGCACATTTCCTTCCATCCCTCTCCTTTATGGCTGTGATACAGTCATGTCAGCAGAAGCAAAGGTGAGATGGGATAGAAATATTACTTTTATATACATGGGAGATGGGAGTCTACAGTCACTAACCAGCCTTCCAATATTATTACCTTAATATCCTAGTAACAGTTTCTTATTACCTGTTCACAGATAGACTGCCTTTTATGTATCAGAATATATTTATTTTACCTGAAACATGGCTTATTTTACAAGTGTTGGTCTACCCAAAACTAATGTTTCATTTGTGTGTGGCTATGTAAGGAGCCTCAATAGAGAGGGATCACTTGGTGTAGAGAGCAGGGCCTGCCCAGTGATTCTGTCAGAGTTGTGGCTTTGAGCCCCATAGACACATATAGGATATTAATTGACTTTGTGCGCACCATATGACCTTGCAAACCCAGCTATTACCTTGAAAAAATGGTGGTGACATGATAACTGTGCTGCCCATAGCCTGTGCAGAAAGCAGAATTGTGGGAAGGACCCAGCATGCCCACCCATTACACGCTCCTGCAGAAAACTACAGGAGTGGGGCAGATACAAGACCAGTCAGCCTAGACAAGGAGAGAGAGCAGCAGACTGGACTTTATACAGGAGACTACTGCACAGAGGAAAAGTTTCACACTGGATTACTGCACAAATCTGGAAGAAATACACAAAGCACACCAAGATTCAAGTTAGAATACAGATACCGCTTGTATTTAGAGAATATTTGCTTATCATGTAGCTCACTTTTAAGCCCACTGGAAGAGTGGAAGGCCTAGTCTCACTCATTCTAGCCCCATTTAGAGATATGCCTGTGTGTAAAAGGTGGACACTTTCTGCAATGGCGGAAGACTTCTCCCATTTATAGAGGCCACACCGATAACGTAGGGTACACTGTTACCTAGAGTCCCACCTTTTTCTGCAGTGCTCAATAGTGTGCTATATTTGGGATTATTCAATTGTCTCCCTACAACCCTGGGCACATCTTACCCCATCCTCCTTTTGGAGTTAACAGCTATAATTCTTATTGGAGACACCAGAGGAGACAGGGTTCCATCTTCAAAATTAGTTTGTTTATGTTGGCAGACTGACACTGTTTTTTCTCCATTCCCCCAAGCACTAAGACTTTACCTCACAAGAATGAAGGTACCTTTACAGCACAGCTAGTATCTCACATGATATATTCTAATGTTTATTTTAAGATAAAACCTGCCTTGTCCCTCCCTCTTATATTGCAGCCTAACTAAGCTGCTTACAGGCACTGTACAATATTTGTGGCTATTGTCTTTCAATTAAAACATTCTAAGGTTTATTTGAAGGTAAACCCTGCCTTGTCTCTCTCTCTCTTGTATTGCAGCCTAACCAAGCTTATTGCATATTGTCCATCCACTGTATAATAATTGTGTCTATTATCTCTCAAAGAATATAAACAATAATGTTTATTTCAAGATAAAACCTGCCTCGTCTCTCCCTCGTACATTGCGGCCTTACCAAGCTGTTTACATGCTGTCCGGCCACTGAACAATGTATGTGGCTATTGTTTCTCAGATAATAATGTAATTTTAATACAATAATCTAATTTTTATAGCAAGATAAAACCTGTCATGGTATCTTTCTATTTGCTTGCTATTGTGCCTGTGTACTGTCCTGAATCTAGTCAATATCTACCAAACACATACCTGAAGCCTATATTTGAATATTCTTCAGATGGGGGGGAGGTTTGGGGGATTATGGAATTGTGGTTTTAAAGTCTTTTTGTGTCTTTTTTGACATGTTATTAAACTAAACAATGCAGTGTGGTACTGCAAAAAAGAAGCTCACAAATTATACCCTTAAACTGATCAATTTGTATGAAGTTGAGAGCTTTATTTTTTTAAGAGTAAACTTTCCTATAGCTTTTAGAACTGTTGCAACTGCTACTTGCACCAGTCAATTCAGGCCTATTACCGTTTGATAAAAATGCTGGTGTCACAGCCAGAACTAAACATTTTTTTGAAATTAATCAGATTGGGGTCCTGCTGCTGTACTTAGGCCAAGCTAAATGTAAAAGTTAAAAAAATAACTTGCACATCTGAAATATGTGATACCAAAGTACCACGAAAATCAGACTGTTTTGTAAAACTACATACAATTTGAGGGTGTGTTCCATGCATGGAGTTTAAAGGATGTGTGTTTATATGTTGAATTAAAAAGAACATCGCCCTGTTGTATGCTTTCTAAGTAGGTCCTGGAAGTTAGGTGCAGGTGGTAAGAGCATGGAGTCAGGGCAAAAGGTTAATCATTGGTATTGCGTGTAGGCTCCCTGCAGCTGATCTTTTTCCCATTACTGACATTCCAGACAAAACAGAAGTGCATAATGTATTTTGGGACTCTACTTATGTGTAATGCATTGTAATACTCATATAGAACTTTAAATTCAAAGAGTATTATACTAATTGCTGATGAAGATTTGGTGCAGAGGGAGGAGGAGTCACCGCTTTGACTCAGCTCCGAACTATTGAGCTATTGAGCGATTTCAGCTTCAACTATTGAGCTCTGTGAACAAAGCAAGTATTCAGCAAACCAGGTGCACAGGACCTGGAAAACAGATGGAAAAGAACTTAACACTCCATCTGCTGTTTGGATTTGAAAGTACAAAATATTCATATGCAATATATCACTTATATCCATCTAAAAGTGCCAGAAATGTAGTTTCCAATATCAGTCCGTCTGAAAAACTGTATTTTTTACCAACTGAGCCAAGATTCTTTCCTTTCTCAATCTTCAGTAAAATGTCAGACAGTAGCAGTCAGATTTAATGTATATTCTCCTAAACACACACACTAAATCCAGTCTGTCATGGCCCCTGGCCATGCCTTGGGGAAGAAGCCTTGGAATTTATTATTCATCTTTATATCTTGCATTGGACAAATATCTATATGAAGTATACCTTTTGGAATTAGTCATAGCCTTAGGGTTTGAGGCCTTGGTGTATTTTTTCTGAACACAAGCAAATGTACAGCACCTACTGCTTCATGCACAGAACAAGTACAGCCGTGCTAGTGAGCATGATAGCTGTACCAGAGATGACAGATGGCTGAAAGCAATGACCTTCATTGCTAGTAGTTCAAGGTCACTGGATAGGATTAGTGTGCGTGTGGCTTTACATCTAGTGTTCACTTTACAATTTTGTTTTACAATACTAATGTATTCAAAGAGCTAGTGTTTACTGTGATGTGCCATATTTGCCAGTTGTTCCTATTATGCTGGAGCTTTTAAGAATCCTCTTATACACACAGTATATAAAACATGGCGATCATGTCAATCACTGGTATTCACTGAAAGAGCATAATATTATAATACAAGGCTTTATCACAGGCTTTGATAAAGGTGGGTTGTGACCCACCAGAATTTTGGCAAATAAAGCCTTGGATTATTTATGTTTTTCAAATACCTGTGAGTGCCCTAACTTTCATGTTTATTTGGATATCCATTACAGTCCATAATCAGGATCGACTACTGCTTTGATATATATATATATATGTCTAATTGGTTGCTGTTGCTTAGAACAATAATGCACCTAAACAGATATTCAGTTATGACAGCTTCATTTAGGTTAAAGGGGAACTATGGGGTTAAGACTTTTCCCCATAGTTCTCCTTAGGGTAACGGGAGGACATAAACTAGCGTCCTCCCGTCACCCTAGGCTCAGTATTTGTGTTCGCTCACCTCTACTACTAAGCCGACCTATGACAGTCTCATTGTCACAGGTCGGCTAGAACTATGAGGTGAGTGAAAAGCACTCACCTCATAGTTCTCCTTTAAAAACAAACAGAAACCCTGAAACAACCAATCACCTTTCACGGTTCCAACCACTTTACTCTTATGAATGCTGAATTCCGCTTAGTTGCTATGAGTTCCTACATTACGTGCCACGCAACCGCACTATTTACTGCGTTGTTAAAGAAAAGGCCAAATCTCCCATAATACTTTATATTCCAGGTGACTGAAATTTATTCTCCACTGGCTAAGAACTCTGTCAAGGAACACAGTAATAAGGAGGAGGAAATATGCAAAAGTATGCAAATCACCCCATAAATCAGCTTGACAATGATGTATTAGAAAAACAAAAAAGTAGCCAACAAAAGCTCTACTGCTACATGGAAGCAGATTGGGGACCCTGGCGGTAAAGAGCACCACTTTCATGACTCAATGTCCTCAGAGCCAGAGGAAAGAAGGCAGTGTTTTATTATGTCTGCCCCCTGTGCTTCCATTCCTGCACTCAAAAGGAAGGCTGAACAATAGCCAGCATTGAGATTCTGTTGCCATCATTCTGCCACTGAATATTTTTCTCTTAGCCTTAGCTGCTAAAAAATGCAGCCACAAACAAAAGCATTTCATAAAGGTCAGGATGCTATGCCATGATGCAAACTTGTAACTAAAAATGCTAGAGAGTTTTCTCCCCTTGGCAACCCAGCACACTATAGCTTTGTTTATATGCCTTCTGTTTTGTTTGATAAGGATAGTGAGAGCTATATGTATCATACAAATCTCTGTAAAATCCCTCCGTGAAGCAAAACAAGCTTAAATTCCAATATCACTAGATTAAAACAGCCTAAAACTCATATTATTTTATAGACAGGTATCTAAGTGCAACAAAATTACACCACAAAATGATTTTAAAAATGATATTTGTTGTATTTTCAGTATATTTTATTAAAGAGCACACTAATGAAAAAGCTTAAAGTCTTTTTTTAAGCCAAAGGGCTTTATTTAAGAACAGAGCAAAGAGTAATGATTTAGAGTAACCCATCAGAAATCCTATTTTCTCAATCGCTCTACTCTTCTGAAACCTGCTATCTGATTGGCTTGTGGATTACATTTCATCATTATTCTGCAAACTGTTGTCTGTTTCTAGGGATATTTTGAAACTGACTTAGGAGAAATGCCTAAAATAAACCTGAGTAAACGTGGAGTTTTGATCCTAAACCATCATTTGAAGTTGAATGCCAGATTACCCCCGAGATTATGAAGGCTATATATTGCCCTTTTTTAAGGGGATGATCTAATACATTGTATTACTTAACTTAAACCACTTACTTAACTTGTCCCTTCACAGTCGGTGCTCTGGTTCTCCTTCTATCCAGTACCAGAATGTGGGTGGGTGTTCCTACATCATGACGTGCAATACAAGACAACTGGTGTCTGCCCTACCTACGTTTTACATTATATTGGTAAAAGGGTCAATGACAAAACCGGTTAGAGACCACCAAGAAAATGGGTCATCACAACTGGAACCAGCAAAAAGGAAGACCGCAGGACCCTGGATTAGGGTGAGTAACCAGGAGTTGGAAACAGCTCCCCTTTGTGGTCAATGGTTTTACCTCTTGTGTGTAAACCTAAAGGCATAGACAAAGATAAAAGGGGCACATCTGTAGAGCCACATTGATCTCTGCCATTTAACAAAACAGTGCTATACCATGATAACCCTAACTCTGGGGGGTAGGAACTCTAGTCTTCAACTAAATGGTACTCTTAATTATCCGCTCAGTATAACACATCAAATAAGAACAGACTGGTGATATAAAGAAATGATCTGGTACATGAGGCTTACCAGCACACATGTGGATACATGACCAAGCATGATAAAGCGATAATACTTTTTTTAGTGCAAATTCTGTTTTAAATTTACGGATGTGGTTCTCAAATGCAGAATGTATATAGACTTCAGTGAATGTGGCTTTATTAGAACTGGAATGGAGCATGGGAAGCCAACAGGAGCTCAAAAGGCCCCAAATCATTTTTAAAAGAAGCCTGTACCTCATTCATATGAAGGCTGCCATTGCTAACCTCTCCTTGGAAAAGCTATTTATCTGGCATTAATTCTGATTCTCAGGCATTGACCTCAAACAAGTATGCAAGTCAGACATTATGATTTCACTCTGATTTTCTAATCCATATGTTTGTTCCAGGTCAGTGAATGAGAAAGTAGCAAGAAACAGACAGATGATCAGCATTTTCAGAAGAAAAATCAGTGATGGCAGCACCATTGTACTTTCACTAGTTTTTTTTAAACCAACTTCTGTGGCAAGTGTTGAAATTGCTGTATTACCGGCCTGGACCTAATGCGGAAAAATTGGCAAAATGCCTTTAAAGTAACTTACATGTGAATTTTACTTAGAACAGTCAACTACGTAAACCTGCTATTGTTCCCAATATTAAGGAGTCCAAAATTTGACAGAAAAGCATTAAATAGAATCTAGTTCTTCTTGATATTCATAAAGAAATTCATGTTCTGCCAGAATTCCTGTAGGTTTCATGATTACTCAGTTGTCATGACAAGCTTGTCGTGCCAGGAAAAGCAAAAGGTGGCTGCAGTCACCCATATTGTAAAGGTTCATTTCCCCTAACTCTCCAGATGTCTGCATCCCAGTACAGATGTTCTTCATCAGTCCTTCCTCATCAGTGTCACCAGGTCCCACTATCCAACCCCTCGTGTCCTTCAACGGACACCAATTTCCTCTTGCCAGCTCCTCATTTTTCTTCCCTTCCTCCATGACACCATTTCACCAAACTCCTAATACTTCTCCACAACCCATAGAACTTAAACCTCCGGCGGCTTATTGATGCTCGCTATCCCTCTTCACCCTGGTAGTCCATCAACATAATAATAATTAGTTTAGCATGTCACTTTTCCCTAAGCATTCTGGGAAATCATTAGTAATTGCTTTAGTTTAAAAAAAAAAAAAAACCTTTTCAACAAAGGCTCTGTTTAGCTCCATCAAAAAGATTATTTTTAGATATAAATAATAGGTTAGATTTAATAATTATATAAGAAAAAGAAAACACAAACTGATTTTTAGTAGAATTTCTGGCAGCACAAAAAATGTGAGGCGTGAATGTAAAATATGCTGCAGTCTTGTGCCAAATGAAAATTAATCCTTGATTATGTTGTGTATAGTAAAGGATCAATAAAGCTTAGCTGAACTGCAGTCACTTAATATGGTTGCACAATGTGCTTCCATGATAAGGGGGGTTACTTTGGCCATTTGGAGGGGGATGGTTAAGATAAGTTTGGGTGATGTGCATCAATTTAAAAGTAAACTCCCAGCAATTACAAAATTCAGAAATATGTTTACGATGAAGCAATTTACTTTACTTTTTTTTGGTAATATTACTGTCTGACAGAAAAAAGTAATGCTTCAAAAAACTATGTGGGGAATTTATCAAAACTGGAGCAGACAAAATCTGGAGCAGATTTGCACTGTAGCCAATCAGCTTCTCTGTCTAATTTTCAAATCTTACCCGAGCAAACTGAAGAGAGTGCTCCAAATTTTGTCTGCTCCAGTTTTGATAAATTCCCCTCTATGTTTTTAAGGACAGATATTGTGATAGGGAATAGAGGACAGCCACACAGACAGGGGACTAGCAGTGTTGTTGGTAAGCGTATTACTGCACAGCGCATATAAAAGACATAATCTAAGAGACAACAGTTGCCAATCCTCTTAAAGGGGACCTTTACTCATATTTAACTATATATTCAACTGACCTCCTTGCCCCCGCCCCACCAGTAGCTCACAGCCTGCAGGTTAAGATAAAATGCCAACTAGAGAGATGAAAGGTATATCCAGCGAATATAGTATTGACTGGGAGAGTGAGGTGGGCCAACTGACCTAACCTACGTAACGTTAACCTGAGTGGAGGTTATCAACATTCACAAATACATACATATAAGTAGTACATGAGCTTTAAAAAAAAAAAGCCATCACTGACTTCTGTAGCTGATAACTATAAAAAAAAAGTATAGTTATCCTTAAATAAAGGCTAACCAATAATATCAAAATGCCCAAACGATAAATTTACAAGAGGAAGAGTGAAAACTTGACTCAAAACATGCTACTTTTCCTACTACCAACATATATAGCCGTTTGCTTGGAGCAAGGAGACAATTATATCTTCACTTGGCCAATGTCACTAAACTGGAGCTACTCAAATATAAACAGCTATTTTTTGAGCAGGAGACTAGGAATAGAAGGTTGTTGGCAATGCTAGTATTTCCTAGAACAGGCACTCCGAGGCAGAAAGTAGTTTTACACAAATTAGAAGTGCTTTTCCTTTTGGGAGCAGATATCCCTTTGACAAAATTTATTAGCCATCAAATCCTTCCCACAGGGCAAAATCTTTCAGACAAAGCATGCAGGTGGCCTATATCTATATATAGAATGTATTACCAGTATCACTTTGGTCCACTCAATGTCTTAAGCCAAAGTGACCCTCATACATATGGCATTCATTCAAACTGACTTTAGTGCCTTATCAAATTGTTACTTAAAAATACATTCCAGCAT
Organism: Nanorana parkeri; assembly: GCF_000935625.1. NCBI lineage: Eukaryota > Metazoa > Chordata > Amphibia > Anura > Dicroglossidae > Nanorana > Nanorana parkeri. Next base: position 1,063,453 of record NW_017306387.1, on the reverse strand, counting down.
ATTTTCTACCTGGTGAAATCAGGTGCCACATACATTGATTGACCCTAATCATACGTAGCTCATCCCTCTACACACATCAATATAAGTAGTGTGTATACAAACATACATGCAGAAGACTTCAATGCTGGAATGAGTTTGATTGCCTCTCTTGACATGCAGAATAGCATTGTTTGTGAGGTGTAATGGGAAAAATCATCTTTCTACATAAATGTATCATATGGATGTTGAATCCATATGATACATTTATGTAGAAAGATGATTTTTTTTTTTATTTATGTAGAAAGATTCCTCCAAGTGCATTGCTGCCATGGGACCTCTGCATAGTAGTTGATACTATGCAGAGGTCCCATCCCAGCAATGCACTTGGGGGGAATCTTTCTCCTTCTTTTTCACTTCACAAAGGGATGTGGCAGAGCTTCCCTCTCTCTGGGCTGCCCCCTCACTCTCCAGCATTATATGGCATAGCTATGGAACCAATAGCAGAAGCACTTTGCTCCACTCCATCCAGTGGCGGACCTAATAACCAAAGGGCTCTGGTGCAAGATTTTATCTTGGGCCCCCCTCCCAAGATGGGGGGGGGGGGGGGGGGCGAGAGGGGCACACAC
>NW_017306387.1:1061970-1062766 GCF_000935625.1 Nanorana parkeri | reverse complement strand
CCCCCGCCAGAGGGGGGGGGGGGGGAGGGCGCGAGAGCGGATCACACTTGCCGCCGCCCCCCCCCCCTAGCGGTCTCTGATGACCCTGGATCTATGCAGAGCACACCATAGATCCTGCATAGCCCACCTGAGACTCTCTAAGGTGGTCTCTGCAGGGTCCCAGGTGGGCTGGTCATCGGGATCCCTTTCACTGTACCTCCTCCCAACTCTTCTTACCTGCTGCTGCCGGGGCCCGGCCTCCTCCACCCCCTCCCCTGTCACCTCTGCTATGCCGCCCCAGTACAGTTGATACCCGTGTAAGAGGCCCCCCAGGCTGCCCAGACCCCTCACATGGGTACCGGCCATACCCCCCTGATGGCGGTGAATGTGTGACCGGTGACGTGGTCACACGTTTTAACGTAATCCCGCCCAGTTTTTCATCGGTGGAATGTGTGACCGCCAATAGGTGAAGCATTCCAGCGCTTGCCCAGCTGTTCCAGGGCAGATCGGCATCGCAAATCGCATGTGCAGGAGAACCGATCTGCCCTGAAACAGCTGATCGGTCCTGAAATGTCACTTCTCTCTGACTGCGATCTCACATTCCACCGCACTCACAAAGTTGGATAGAAGTGGACATTTCAGGACCAATCAGCTGTTCCAGGAGGGGAGGTGAGTCACAGGACCCGCCCCGTCACTGAGAAGCCCGTCGGCAGTGCGGGGGCCAGAGGTTTGAACACCAGGACCGTGCACTGCCTCATATTGCAGGACCGGACCACACTGAGGCTGTGGGGGGGGGAGGGACCGAGCGGGGGAGATG
>NW_017306387.1:1048124-1061797 GCF_000935625.1 Nanorana parkeri | reverse complement strand
CCCCCCCCCAGCCTCTCTTTTTTTTCTCTCTTTTTGTCCGTGTTTGTACTACACCACACCAATTAGACACCTCGATCTAATACTTTTAGGAGCCACACACCAGCCCTAATACACCTTCCTCACCAGGAGTGCGCTAACAATATTGGACTTTATTTTTGTACTTAAGAGATCCAGAACACCATTTTTTCTACTACCACAATTATGTTAAAAATTATGTTAAAACACAGCCTAATGCTGGTCACAACCTGGCCTTGAGAGGATATATATACTTAAAATAAAAATCCTAATTGGAAGGAAGCCAGCTACATGCTCCTTTGGCACTTGCGGACAGAGGGAGATCTCCCGCTCACCAGAAGTTCTGGTATCGGAGGTAAGTATCGGAGCATTTGGTCGAGTACGAGTGCTTGCCCAAATACTTGCTATCGGCACTGATACCGATACTAGTATATACTATTATATATATTTATATAATACTAATATATATATATATTTAAATTGTGCCAAGCTGGACAATTGTATGCATATATATATTTATTAAAAGCTGGAGTTTTTCCTTTAATTTAATTCAGTTAGGGTTTATATCTACTTTTAGGCCAGAAAGCTGCATTGGCACCCATGTTACTCTGTCCCCAGCCATCACTCTATGGGAAAATGTTCAATATTGGCATTTTCTTAGTATCCCTGTAGGGTTGTGTGCTAAATAATGTACCAACCCTGTCTGTAACCTCTAGTGCGCTAATTTATTCTTCTTCTCTTTTTTATTTATTTATTTTTCAATAACATTTTATTTTATTTTCAAATTTTAACACATATCAAAGATGATAAAAGTATTAATACTGAGTTACATACATATTGCGCATCCCTTTACATCCATCAACATCCTTAAAGGCTAGTTTTCATAATAATATCTGCGAACTCTATACTACGAATATTGCCATTCCACATAACTATCCCCTGGGATTCTCCCAAATTTTTTTTTTGTTTTTAATAGTTTCATAGTAGGGAGCCATGAATTCCTAAATCGTGTACAAAGGTTTAAACCGTGTCTAAGCGTAGATTCCCCAACGAATTTGACAGGTCTGCTGTCAAGTACCATTTAGTATAGCGGAAAGGTTGTACCAGGTGTGTTACTTCTAAGGGTGATAGTGATTTGGTTATGAAATATTTCCATCTACAGAAAAAGTATGACGTCTGCTTATCTTTATGCATTTCAGCGTCTAACCTCTCTTTGGCTAACAATTGTTTCAAGTCCCTAACGAGTTCCTGAACCTCAGGGGTCAAGGGGTCATTCCAGTGTCTCATTAAGCATCGCCTAGCCACCAGCAGGCATATGTGTAGCCAATCCAAGCCTTTACAGTTATGTTGACCCAGTGGTCCGGTGGACTGCTCAAAGTACCCAAATAAACATAGTGCATGGTCCAGTGCAGGTTTCCAGGAAATGATAGTGCTCGCATAAGTCAAAGTTTGGTTCCAAAAGTCAGACACCAGTGGACATGCCCAAAAACAGTGATGCAGGGTTGGGCGTGCCGCTCCACATTTTGGGCAGACGGAAAGCGTATGATGGGGGCTTATTGATGACTGTGCGGGCATGAAAAAGGGTACATAGGCCCTGTGTAGAATTTTGAACTGGGTCTCCCTCCAAATTTCGTTTGTAACTAGCGATCCTACTTTTGCATATCCCGTTAGAAGTTTAGGGAAGAGATCCGAGTCACCGAAATCTGTTTGCCATCCTCTCATAACTGACTGCGAGAGGGGTGATGTAGCGTTACGTGTCGGATTTTTTGGGGTAGAGAGGAGATTGTACAGTGGAGAAAAGCCTTGAGATCCCATGGGGCAATCAGCTCTGCTTCCAGTTGAGTGTTGGAATATATGGAACTGTCAGAGAGCCAATCAAGTGCATGGCGAAGCAGACATGCTATATTGTACAGTTTAATATTAGGGAGATTTGTTCCGCCCTCACTCTTCGGGAGCTACAGTTTCTTAAAAGAGATTCTTGGTTCTTTTCGCCTGCCATATGAAGGTTGTCATGGCTTTCGTCAGACAGGCGATATCCGTTGTTCTCAGCAACAGGGGGATAGTTTGCAATGGATATAGCAGTTTGGCAAAGCTGACCATTTTGATAAGATGAATTCTCCCGAAGAGTGATAGGGGAAGGTTTCTCCATAGATCTAGTTCTTTGCATATTTTTTGAATTAGAGAGGGATAGTTGAGGTGATAGAGGGAGGAAGGTGTCTTGCCCACTTTCACTCCCAGGTAGGTTATGTACCGCTGTGCCACCCGCATGCCTCCACACCCGTTCCCCATCTCTGTACCTGACAGGGGGAGAATTTCACTCTTTTGAAAATGTATACGGAGACCGGAGAAAGTTTTAAAATGCGTTAACATGTCCTGAATGACTACTGCGTCTTCAGTGGGTCGGGAGGTAAATATAAGGACATCGTCTGCAAATAATACTAATCGGAGATCCGCTTCCCCTACCTTAATGCCATGTAAGGCGGTGGACTGTAAAAAGTGAGTAGCTAATGGCTCGAGGGATAAATTAAATAAAAGAGGGGACAGAGGGCATCCCTGTCTCGTTCCCTTCTCCAGTGTAAAAGGGGAGGACATGTGCTGACCTTAGGGCCTCGCTGGCGTCTTTATAAGCTTGCAATGCCCTCTTTTTATAAGCCGCCACATAGGACATTATTCTCCCCCTCATGTAGGCTTTTGCTGTTTCCCAAAAAAGAGTTGGCTGTATTTTGCGTTGGCTATTGGAGGAGGAATACTCCCTCCAAGAGGCCGTCAGAAAGTGACGAAAATCCTCATGAGAGCTTAGATAGGAGGGGAAGCGCCACATGTGTGCGTTAGTAACTCTTGGAGCCGAATTAAGTGAGAGCGAGATGGGGGCGTGGTCTGAAATCACAATATCATGTATGACTGAGTCAGACACCCTGGTCAGCAAGGCAGGTGAACAGAAAAAATAGTCCAATCTTGCCATACAGTCGTGCACCAAAGACAGATGTCTGTGTCCGGCGGGTGTGCCAATCTCCAAACATCCTGGAGATTAAGAGCTGTTGTCATCAAATCTAGGTTCGACTGCTTGGCAATTTCTGAGCATCTTGTTTTGGGCATGATTCCCCCTTTTATTTATTTTTAAAGATGATTAGATGTTTACCTTGTGAGGCTCTGTTTCAAAGGGAAGCTCTCTAGTCTATTGTGAAAGATCTTCAATGGATCTTTAAAAGTTGTACTTGTTTATCTTCATTGCAAAGCAGCACAGAGACTGTGTGTGTTGCAGAGATCTGGATATTACCATGTACTATCCACCAGATAAGCCATTTTCTTTTTAGACTTACACTAACATGCTGTAACGAAATGATAGCAGGATTCCAATTGGTTTTTTATGAACAAAGCTTTCCTTTTGTATAACACTATATATACAAATCCGCTTCATTATGCTCAAAAGATGTAAAAAAAATCATGTTTCTGGATCAGCCTTTACGACATATGGCATGAGCATCAAATAAACCGTTTCCTGTCTTCACTATCTTCTCTGTCCACATAATGTTTATCTGTGCAATGATAAAGAGTCTTCCTGGTGTGACAGCAAGGTCACATAGACAGCCCAAACTTTACCAGCAAAAAAACTAATTTCATCTAATCTTCTCCTCAATATCGGCCATATCCTGTGTGTGACTTCTCCCCACAGCTGTATCCCATTTATATTTCACAAAGAGTATTTACACTGTTTATTCATTGAATCTGGAAATAACATTATGGGCCTCGATAGATACATTTGACGCCTATTATGGCAAACAAAGGGAAACAATGTGAACAAGTGGAAGATCAGAAATGAGAAAAAAAAACAATGAAGAAGAAAGATCAAATCTGATTATTTTTCCTGAGGCTTTTTCTGTGTATCCGGAAAAGAACAAATGTACGAGTAATGGGTTTTATTAAAGCATGGAACGCATTGGTGAACTACCTGTGCTGTATTCCTGTGTTCCCATTAATAGGTGGAAGGGGATAAACAGGGACGAGGCCTGCTGCTGATTGGCTCGCTCAGAGCAGTTCTACAGTACTAATCCAACACAAAGGATATGGTCTTATCTTAAAGTAGCCAGATGGCTGCTTTTGATAAGGAGGGATATTATTCAGCTCTTGCTCAATGTTCCTCATACCAAATACGCTCCATAATACATGCTTTTAAGAAAAGTTGTCCACATATGAACAGATTGTTGGCCAATAAAGGCTGATTTAGGGTTGCCAACTGAAGTATAATAAGAAAATGCTATTTAATAGTTGTAAGTATTACTGGGCTGTAGAGGGAATAATAGCAATATGAGCATTTCCAAGTATTGGAAGAGCTGTTATCACACAAGGATATGTAGGAAAATATGTTATTATTGTATTGCTTCTCATAATTCCCTAAAGGTATCCAGCATTCCATTGTTAAGCTGGTTATACACTTTATGATTTATCTCATTCAGCCCCACAGGCTGAAAGAGAAAAAATACTCAATTCCTCCATCCATGTTAAATAGGCTGTTAGAATATCCGAAACAGCAGCTGATTGGTGGCAGTAGGGTCATCCCTATACCAAGGCAGCCTAAGGAGGTTGCCCTAGGTGGCATCTCATTGGGTCACATCGGGTAGGGGGCGCACCTGCTGCTCCCTGTCTGGCCAGAGCATCCCAGGTTGCTAAGAGATGTGTTTTCAATTTATGCAGCTCCAACAAAAATGGTGGACAAATTAAATGAATGTGATTGATATAAACAATAAACTGTGACCAATATACAGTAAATAATGCACTGAGAATCGTGTTATTCCGTGAGTTGATCAAAGGGAGCTGAGAGAGGCACAGGGGCTCAGAAGCAAGTGGACTCTATCTTGACAAACCGTCTGCTGGCTGTGGACCGTTGAGAGTTACGGTGAGGACGTCACAGCTTCGGGAGAATTTGTTTCCTTCAGAGTGTTTCAGGCTGCTTACTACAGCCACTACATTGTGGTGAGTACAAACCCAGAGGGGACACTTACGCCATTAGTCCGTATCCCCAACAATTATATTTTTGAATTTATAAACTTTCCACATCGGGAACACTTTATTGTCATTCATGGTGTTTGAAAAAAGAAGTACACAACACACGTTTAATTTTTTCAATTTATTTTGATATGTATAAAGGCACATTTGTTGTTTTCATTGGGATATATTTCCACATATATATTAAGTTTGATCAACTCACGGAATAACACGATTCTCAGTGCATTATTTACTGTATATTGTTCACAGTTTATTGTTTATATCAATCACATTCATTTAATTTGTCCACCATTTTTGTTGGCGCTGCATAAATTGAAAACATATATGATTTGACCTATATGGTCCTTATTGCTGCAGCCTTCTTATCTTATCACTTAGTTTAGTTTTTGTTAGAGCACCTTTGTTTCATTTATCCAGCGCGGAATCAATAAACACATTGCTAAGAGATGCCACTGGTGCCAGTAGCTGAGTGGGACGCTCTGGCTGGCCTCCCATTCAGCTCCTGGCAACCAGTGATGTCAGTGAGCTGGGCGGGATGCCGGACAAAGCCAGAGCCAGTGCACCACCCCTGCCCGCCCGGTTCCCTTTCATCCCCCACTGGTAGTGTGCACTACCAGCGATCACCTTTAACCACCACACCCCGCCCCCCTGGACTGTGCACCACTAGCACAAAACCATCTCCCCCCCTAAAAAGTGTAGGGTCACCCCTGGGTGGCATTCGTGGTTCAGCTGCCAATTTTCCAATTGGCTTCTTTGACAAAGTTCGATTGAAAAATCGACTTTATATGAACCAGGGAAGGGGGTAGGCAAAAGTTGGCACTCCAGCTGTTGTGGAACTACAAGTACTATGAGGAATTGCAAGACTCTGACAGCTACAGACATGACTCCCATTGGCCTGATGGACCAAGCTTGCCTAACCTTGAACTACGTGGTTTTGAGCAGGGCCACCCATGGATCAAATTGATTTGACATGTGTATGGTGATGTTTAAAGGACTACCAACCATCAAATGTATTATTATAAATGGATATAGTTGATAATGATAGTTGACAATGTTACAAATTATTTTTCGAATGTTACAATTTATTTTATTATTTGGTTAAAACAGACATCGTTCAACTTTGAACAGCGTTAGAACATCTGATAGATTTCTAATATTTTCCATGTCTTCCTGCCCCAGTGCCAGGGTTTGTGTCTTCATTTCTTGATACCAGGACAGGAAGTAAGGGGAAATCTCCCTTACAAAATTAAGGTTAAAAAAGCACCGGAACCAGATTAATTACACCCATGTGTCCTCAAAGAATTGAGCTGTATAATTTTGAAGCCATTGTATCTAATTTTAGGGACTCTTTAATGACTGGCTTGGTACCCATGGATTGACGCAAGGCCAATGTGGTGCCTACATTTAAAAAGGGATCAAAGTCTTTCCCAAGTAATTACAGACCTATAAGCTTAAATTCCATAGTTGGGAAGTTTGACAATGGATCACATGCACATGTTTTTGCTTGAAAATAGTATTATAAACAATAGTAAGCATGGATTCACAAAAGACAGAAGTTGTCAAACAAATCTACTTTCTGTGTTTGCAGAAGTCACCAAGCTATGTAGTGGAATACAGTCCTTACATGATGCCTTCAACCTACAAGCAGATCTGAATGCACTGTATGATTGGGCATCTATATGGCAAATGAGGTCTGATGTTGAGAAAAGTGCACTTGATAAATGTGCACTTGGGGACTAAAAACATGCATGCGTCATACAATCTAGGGGGAGTATGTTTGGGGGAGTCAATGATGGAGAAAGATCTGGGTGTTCTGGTAGATCATAGACTCCAACAATAGCATGCAATGTCAAGCTGCCATTTCTAAAGCAAGCTAAATAATTTATTGTATTAAAAGGGGTCTAGACTCCAGAGATAGGGACATAATCCTGCCCCTGTACAAAGCATTAGTAAGACCTCATCTGGAATATGCAGTTTTGGGGCACCAGTTCACAAAAAGGATGTTGTGGAACTAGAGAAAGTTCAGAGGAGGGCAACTAAACTGATTTGAGACATGAAGGAGCTCAACTATGAGGAAAGATTAGCTGAATTGAATATGTTCTCCCATGAGAAGAGGCGATTAAGCAGGGATATGATCACTATATATGAACACATAAATGGTGGTCCATATAGTTAGTTGGTGCAAAGTTATTCATTTTAAGGTCACTGCAAAGGAAAAGGGGCCACTTTTTGTGTCTGGAGGAAAAGAGGTTTAACCTTTGCATACAGAAAGGCTTCTTCACAGTAAGAGCTGTCAAAATGTAGAAAAGACTGCCTTAGGAACTAGTTCTAGCCAGCTTAGATAACTGTAGGAGTAATCTAAATGCATTCCTAAGGCCTCATTCACACACAATGCAAGAGCAAAATTGTATATACGCGTATATGCGTGTATATACGCTCGTACAACGAGCGTATAATGTGCATATATACAAACGTATATGCGTATATGCGCGCACTATTTGCAATTCCACAATGCATCATTCATAATAGAAATGTTATTGAACTGCACGCGTGTACATGCGCGCAAACACGCGTATATGCACGTAAATACGCAGAAATACGCTGCCTGGACGCATCTCGGGTTCATTCCGTTTTTGCGCATTTTTACTTTACGCAAATATATGGCTCTATACACAGCAATGTGTATGGAGCCATTTATTTTCATATGATGCATATGGTACTATATGCGCATATATGCACGGCAGTGTGAATGAGGCCTAAGTGCACAGAATACAACTAGATATTCAAATTTTATACGCACAAAAACACCAAAGATTGTTGATCCAGGGAATATCTGATTGCCGATGGAATCAGGAAGGATTTTTTTTCCTCTGTTGAAGCACATTGAACCATGCTTTACAGGTTTTTTTTGCCTACCTCTGGATCAACAGTAGGTAACTGTGGGCATAGGGTTCTGTTTATGGAGGTTTCTCTATTTTATTCTCTCTAAAGGTTGAACTCGATGGACTTGTCTCTTTTCAACCTGACTAACTATGTAAACTACTGTATATATTTGAATTCAATTTAAACCAAATGTCTTTAATTTATCGATTACTGGTGCCAATATGACAGTTCACAAATGATTAAAGCAGGCAAGTGCCCCTTGCATGCAATGTATCTGTATTTAGGCTTGTATACACCTTTCAATTTCTTTCTTGTAGAAATCTAAAGACAAAATCTGTGTTTTGCATCACTGAAGTAGCTATTGCAGAAATTCTTATTTGATAGAACATGTTATAAAAGCTTTGTTTTTACTGGGCGGATGCCAGCAACAAAGAAGATAAAAAAGCTAGAGAGGAGATAGGCCTCTGATGTCATTTTGACTGGGCCGCTGTGTTGTCTGGCCAAAAACAGACAACAATGGCGCTGATAGATTCACAGCAACCACAGCATAAAAACTCCTCTTTACTTCTGTCCTCACGTAGCATACCAAATTCCTCAGTGTTTTATTTTACAAGGTTGGAAAATACTCAACTGTTACTAAAGACTAAGGCAGTTTAATGATGTTAATGGTAAGCTGCAGTCAAAAATATATTTTAAAAATCCTGTTTAACTCATTCAGGGAACATAACTAAACATAACTAAAGACTCTGATTTCTATCCTAGCACCTAATCTGACTGCCGCCGTCACTTCTAATGGTGATTTGTACTCTTATATTCAGGATTGTCCAAAATTCAGGCGGCTTAGCATAGCTACTATTACTCACTTCACTTAAATTGCAACTGAAGCCCATGTTTTTTCTTTTTAGTTTTGGATAGAGTAGAGAGGGTTTAGAACATCTGGCAGGGTTTATTGCTGTCTGTGTCCTCATTGGGGAGATCCATCCTCTCTATTTGTCCTGGTATCAGTGAAAGTAAAAGAAAATCCCAAATTTTGGTGTCTCACCAGAACAGGAATTGAAGGGACATTCTCTAGATGTGGTGTCCCTGCTGACTACCAGGGATTTCTCTCAATTTGAATGGATTCCCTCTCACTTCCTGTTATGACTATCTGACAGGAAGTGAAGGGAAATCTCCTCAATGGGACACAGATTGCAAAAAAACTGACAGGGGTTATGACTAGGGATGCACGATACCTTTTTTTCGGTATTGAGTACCGGTATTTATATTTCGGTACTCACCGATACTGAATACCGATACCGGTACTTCCGGTATCATGGAGTCGGCTTCCTGGGCAAGCAGAAAGTCGGGCAACATGTCGTTACCCGCTGCCCGGCTTCATGATTGTTCAGGAAGGCGGCTCCATGCTGTTTGGCCGGCTCAATGCTGATTGGCCAGGAAGGTGGCATCTTAGCCACTCAGCATGGAGCCGGCTTTCTGGACAATCAGGAAGCCGGGAGGCGAGTCATTACCCGCGGCCCAGCTATTTGATTGCCCAGGAAGTCAGCTCCATGCTGTTTGGTCGGCTCGGTGCTCGGTGGTGGTAGGGGGCTCTGGGACGGGCCATTGATTACGAATGTGAGTACGAATCTGACAGCCACCGCTGCTAGCAACAGCTTACACACTGTGTGCACGCAGTGTTAGCTCTGCTTACATGATTCTTGCCTCCCGACTGTCTGTGTGCATGGTGCTTGAAATATATAGGAGACACCAATTAATGCAGTTTGATTTTGATCAATGCATCATTAAATGTATTTTTGCAATGCAAGCAAGGTAAGTACTTGCATTTGACCTGATACCAGTCTCTTGCAATCCATGCACAACAAAGCTAAGGCTGAAAGAGGGAGAAATAGGACTAAGAGCCAATCCATTGTGCTGCAGTGCAAGGAGCAAGCTGATAGGATGAGAGAGCAGAGTGACTCATCAGTCTTCTGCTTTTTCTGTCACTGTCCAGTCACGGGCTAGGGGAGGGGCAAGACCTGTATGTGTTACTGAACTGCAGCAGATAATAATTAGGTCTCCCTCCCTAGACAGAGTTGTGCCATGTGGCAGAACTATGTAAATCTCAGGATTTGATGGAAAACAATAGAAAATCTTTTGCAAATAAAACAGCTCCCATGTATGTATTCTATATGTGTATTTGGATGTTTGCCAGGAGTGCAGCTCTAACAACCAATAAGATTTTACTTTATTGGAATCACATGAGAGAAAAGGTGAAAGCAGATTGGTAACAGTGAATCATTGCACTATCTCACTTAATAGGTGACTATGAGTCAATGATACCACTGAATCACAAAGGACAGTGGTGCATATTTATTATGATTAGTGAAAAGATTAACAGAAGTTTCCTAATAATGAGGCCCAAATACGGCTGCTTTCTTGTAATCAATAAACAGATTCATTTGAAGGGTTATGATCCCAGGCTGGCCTTTCTTGTGTCTGGAAAAAATCCCCCAGCGGGATCACTCCCTGGAAAATCCTATTTGCCCGTGCTGATGCTTGTTTGCTTCTCATTACCACCCGTAATAAAATGCACGTTGAAAAAAAAAAATTGGTCTGAAGCTCACATAAAGCATCACGGGAAATGGATTACAGAAAAGAGTTCTATGCAAGAGTTTATGGCAGGAAGCAAATAATATAATTGATGTAAATAGGAGAAATAATTGGCCGCATCTGGAAGCATTCATACTAAAACGAGACACTTTGATAAGTCACTCTTGACTCTTATGTGTGACTAATTCATATCTGATGTATTATTGAGGCCAAGCACGAGGGCTGGGATTAGCCTGAGATCCATTCGCTACCACATTACAGGCACCCACCCTCCCGAAGTTCTCAAATCACAGGTGAAAGGCAGCTGTGAGGCTCTTGTTAATGGGGATGAAATTCTAAGGGGCTCCCTCGATTAGCACCATTCTAAAAAGAAGCCTGGCAGCTGCAAGACCATAAAAGCTTTGAGAGTAGCTCTGTTACCATCAGAAAGGCATGGAGGTGTTCTACGGTCAGGTTATATATGAATATTATGAGGCAGCCAGCTGTATGGCAGCTGTTATTGAAACGCAGAATATTGGTTGATTACTCATAATTCCTAGGTGACTGGAATCAGAGCATGAAATGAGGATTATCAAGAGCTCCCCATTCTTACGTGCTACACTTAAGGAGCGCTATTAAAGAATATAAAAAGAGTATATTGCCGTATTTCTGTGATTGTTTTAACACAATTTCACAGGCACGGTTAAGAAACTACTGACGGGTTGGCCCTTGTCACATAAAGCGAGTAATTAGCCTTTGCACGCTAACAGGCTGTTGAGAAAATACGCACATGCTGGAAACATGTTTCTGAGATTCCTACAGGCAGCCTGATAAACGTTTTGCAATATTAAGACATTAAGACTTGAAGATTCAAAATAACGCATTCCTCTTTATAGAGAACTGGGCCAAGGCCTTGCTGGCAAACTAATAAATGTAAACCTCAGTAGAATATGTAAAAATGTTACATGCATCCTTCCAGTGTACACTGAACGTGGTAGAAAGGTTATCTGCCACTTGGATTTATGGTTAGGACTCAAAGACTGTGGCATAGGGTGGCAGAAGCTCACCCATGCTTTTTTTGTATTAACCATATTTATACCTGAGAACTTTCCAAAGTCAGTGGTCCTGTGACTGGGGCAAGGGAAGTGGCTAACCGCAATGTGTACACCGCTCTGAAGTTGAAGTAGTGGTTTAATAGCAATGCATGTACTGTTATGGTGGCCCAATAGAAGGCTAACAGTGCTGTAGCTTGATAAATGTAATGCCCCTTTACGTTGGTGATCAGTATAGTTTGCCCATTACATTGGTGATCATTGTAGTGCCCTCTTACATTGTTGTCCAGTGTAGTGCCTGCTCTTCTAATTTATTGGCCAGACTTCTCGCGTTCGTGTAAATACATTTAATTGGTAATTCGTGTAGCGTCCTCTTACATTGTTGGTCAGTGTAGTGCCCTTGTTACATTTGTCCCCTTACACCAGTGCCAACGGTGAATGCCATGTTACAGTGATGGTCACTGGAGTTAGTCTTACATCGGTGCCAGTGGTGAAGTCCCCTGTTACAGTATTGGTCAGTAAAGTGCACCGGTTACATTGGTGTCAACGGAAAAGTTTCTCCTTACACTGTTATAACTGATCATGTAGAGCAGTCACGTGCAGCAGAGGTTGAGCACCAGGATTATAATTAGGGGTCACTAATGCGTTAGACTATGTTCCCTGGGTTGGTTTATGTATGACATTTTTATATTTGAGTAGAGTGCAACTTTAATGCATCCAGTCCAGCACCACAGATCCTGCCAACCCAGAATTGCCCTTTAAAGGTTTTATTGATTGGGCACCTGTTCATCCAGTAATTTTCATAAAATGATTAGCAATCTGGTAGGCACATAAACATTGGTATAACCTCGACTGCATTACATTTTTTGTTGTGAAGGATTTAATGTGACCTCTCAGTGTAAAAGTAAGTAATAAACTGCCTGCAGTAAAGTTTTGCCAGCAAGTTTAGTTAAGTTCACAGAGTCAGATATTAGGATGAGATCCTGGGAGATATGTGCAGGCAGAGATGCATTTATAACATTCATTTAGGATCATAAAACCTGCTGAATTTCTCCTGTGCTAGCAGTTTTGTGGAACGAAGCTACATAACCACCTTCGTTTTATGGCAAATTTGAACATTTGTGCATTAAAAGCCAACCGTCAGAAATAGATTTTTGTAGGTCATTCTCCGACATCCAATTAAGAGGCATCGTTATAACCCTTTTTTGAATTCTTAACATTTTAATGTGGAGTAGATCCATGGGCAATAAATGTTTGCAAGTACAGTATGCTGGAGGAATTAAACTTCCTGTCTCTCTGTTGCTATCAGCCTAATGGTGTGTCCATGTCCTTGTAGTTAGATCTGATTTAGGATGGTGGAAATAGCTGTTAATCACTGACTGGAATCATGAGAAATGCTTATATATTAACATAGAGTTAAAATTTGACAGTGTGTGCCTGCCAGGACAGAATTCCTTCATCATGTTTGCACAAACATTTCATGCATAAGAGACCTTGCAGTCTCATAGGCTACCAACATTCTATACTTTTAGTGTTCCCATGGACGTTTCCATTGCTGGGAATGGCCTTCCCCCTCCTTGCATCATTGATATCTGGATCTTGTTTTCAGGATTAAAGTGACCCTGTTGCAAAAAGAGGGGGAGCAAATATTTGCCTCTCCTGCATCTCGCGCTTACGAACTTCGTTCCGATTTCAAGAAATCATCCCCTGAACCCTGCTCAGCAGTTGACACTTCTGGGAGTGTCAATCTCCTGGTCCCCCTCTGCCCTACCTACCCCATGTAACTACAGGACATATTGGGGGGAACCATTGAATACAGTGGTAGACCAGATGATTGATGCTCCCATAAGTGTCCTATAAGTGTTGCCTTCAGATTAGTCTTCACGGGCTCTGTATTGGAGTGATATTCAGAAGCCCAAGCTCTTCTTTTACAGGAACTGTTTTTGACCAATGTTATTTTAGCATGTCGTGTTAAGGTGTCCCAGCAAAGTACCCAACACTATACTGGACATACTTTGAGGCTTTGGGTGTTGTGCAGTTTTATTTAACACCACTGAACACTCCTTCTGATGCTTTTTTTATAGTTAAGGCCCATCTCCAGGATTCTGTGTTAAACCCCCCCCCCCCCCCCAACAAATGCTGTGAGGAAAG
>NW_017306387.1:1038218-1048100 GCF_000935625.1 Nanorana parkeri | reverse complement strand
AATAATTGCTGGAGTAAAAAAGTAAATCCCTATCTGAATGCCCATTGTACTGTGGTCACATTATCCACTTGTACCAAGCCTTCTCTCGTCCTTTGTTTATATCCAGAGGGGTCCTTCTTCTGGTGTCCACATCACTGATTTCGGCCTATTCAGAATGGCCAGCCTAACTCCAGACAATATATCCTTTTTTGCTTTTGGTAGAATGAGAAAGAGTTATCATATCTGTCAGATTTCTATTTTTGTCTACGACCCCTTTGAGGAGATGTGGTCCCACTTGCTGCCTGTATACAAGAAATGCGGTTGCAGTATCACCAGGACAGGAAGGCATCGACGGCAATAAAAACATTGTCAGACTGTCTAACCCTTCCCCTCTCTACTAATGATATCTTTTTTTAAATCTGTTTCAAGAGATTTTTCATCCCTTCCTGTCCTGACAGGAAATGGATGTAAATCTCCGCAACAGGAACAGAGATGACAATAAAAACTTGACAACTTTATCCGAAATAAAATTACTAGCTATGGCTGGAGTTGAACTTTACAGTGGAATCCATGGAAAACTACAGATAAAAAGTGGTAGGAAAAAAAAGATTAAATCCAGGTAAAATGCTTCAATTAGGAGCGATACAAGAAAATCACCTGTCAAGTGTAGTTTTACTCTGAGAGGGACATTTAATTTAGGGAGAAATGTATACTATGGAGATGTACGTGGAACAGTCTATTGGATTTTTATGACATATAAAGCTGCAAATAAAATCTGAAAAGATCATAACTGAGTTCAGTGAAACAGGAAAGTTCCAAACAGTGAAGCCATCCAGGATAAACCTGTTCAGGCTATTGTAGATGACAAGTTCATAACCCCAATCTTCCCCCTAAGACTGTCCCTTGCACAAGAGGATATTTCAGATTCCTAGGCTAGGGAGTTTACTGTGATCACTCAGCTGAACAATATAGGAGGACACACAATATTCCTCCTCCAGACATCAAGAAAGTGCAGTAACTAAAGGGCATAGAAAACAACAGGCAAGACGAAATTCAGTATTCAATACGTACAAAATTAGAACTGCAGGCAATAATAAAATATCCCAAAATCTGATTATTTATTTCTTATTATAATTATTAAATACATTTTCAAACACAGCTAGTAGAAATACTTTTATACTATATCTTTATACTTGATTCTTGTAATCCCATACGCAACACCACTTATACTAGGAGGAGGTGAGTTAGCATTCTGAGCAAGCCGGAGCTCTATTACTAAGCACAGAGGGGTCAGCCTGCAATGATGAGCCTGCTTACAGAAGGGGAGCGCACAGGGATGGCTTGACAGCCATCTACTCTATTGCTGCTACCCCGTCAAAGCTGAAGAAGTGAGAAGTGAAAAAGAAAGCAGCTCTTCGTAGCCATTTATGATTTATCCCATAGTACAAAGTAATTGTTGGTGGAGCGCTGATCCCAAAAGTACACAGGGCCTGGTATGATCTCGAGTCTAAGGAGGCAGTTCCCTTTCCTGAGGGGTATTCCAAGGGTCCCCAATGAGATCCAAAGAATGTGTAAAGAGGGTAATAAATAAATGGCCAGAAAGAGTGCTTCTTTCAGCCTATGAAGAAAGGTGCTTCTGAGGAAGGAAGATTTGGGATCCCCAGAAATGCGTTGGCTGCTATCTATACATCAAGCTTAATAAATGTGTACTGGACATCCCTTTGTCTGTCACATTTTTGCTATAGTGAAATTGTTTAATAAAAAAGTATATAAATTACACATACTGTATATATATATATATATATATATATATATATACTGAGTGGCCAGATTATTATGACCACCTGACATTTGTAGGCAAATTTGCTGTAATTAGCTATAATTTCGCGCTGAAGTTGCTTTACCACGACAGTAGAAGTGATTGTTTTCTGAAGATATGGTTAAACAACGCGATTTAATAGCCTTTGAACGTGGGTTGCTTGTTGGTGCTCGGAGCCATGGAGCGAATATCAGCAAAACAGCAGAATTCATTAAATGTTCAAGAGCAGCTGTTGTTAAAGTTTTCAAAGACTGGACTGTCAGCCGAAAATCTGGGTCTGAACGTGCGAATTGTGGCCGTCAGCGACTAGTCAATGGGGCAGAACGGAGAGTGGCAAGACTGGTACAAGACAACAGAAGGGCAACAGTGCAGTGTCAGATTCCTGAATAAAATAAATATAAATAGCCAATGTTTATTATTTGAATCCCCCTCCCTCCCCGCTCCAGCAGTGTCCCTGACTTCCTCTTCCTCCTCGGTCCTCTTCTGGGCAGATATGACACTCTGTCAATCTGCCAATTTCCTGTGAGCCCAGCCTGTCATGTATACCCCCCTAAGGGCTACGTTATCACACAGGCTGTACTCACCGTACTCCAGAACTAAATGGCGCTGCGCTCACGTGTGTCCCTCCCAGTCCTGATGTATGCCCGTTCTGTCCAGCCGCTGCCGGAAAGAGGAGACGAAGCTGGGCATGACCCTAACCCTAAGGTAAGAGGGCATCAAGAAAAAAAAGTTTATATAGGGACTTCAAAAAATACCTGGGTGGGTACATGCACATTTCCCCATCTTTTATCCCTTTAAAGACCCTGCAAGTACAGAAAAATGCCTCTTGATCTGGCAGAAATGAATTCCTAAGTGCTGTTGTGTGCTGACAACACAAAGCATTATTTTTGGACTGAATGGTGTCCTGCCCAGCTGTCTTTTACTGAACTACAAGATCCCTGTCCTCATCTCCACAACATAGGGACTAATTGTTATGTAGTCCAAGATTAGTACTGGGGGGTAAATTACCCTCCTTGAGATAACACAAGAAAAGTGCACAGGACAGTCCTGAATTTCTGATAAACTGGTATTTGTTTTTATTTATCGAGCAGATATAACAAAACCCTCTCATTGGTACATTTATCAGACCAAAAAAGAACAAATAAGAGAATTTAATTGTTAGGGGTTACACTTCAAGGCCTCATTCACACTGCCCTACAATACACTGCGTATATATGCGTATACTCGCGCATTGTCCCATATGCAGCATATGCAAATAAATGGCTCCATACACATAGCTGCATATGGAGCTGTATCTTTGCGTAGCGTAAAAATGTGCAAAAACAGAATGGAACCGAGATGTATCCGGGCAGTGTATTTCTGCGTATTTTACTTGCATATACGCGTGTGCGCTTTCAGTTTATTAAAACTTCTATTCCGAATTATGTATTATGGGATTGCATATAGTGCACGCATATACGCGCGAACATACGCAATATACAATTTTGCTCTTGCGTTGTGTGTGAATGACGCCTTAATCTGACACTTTCCAATAGTTCCCTTGTGTTGGTGGGATTTAAGCTGTTACTACATTAAATACTTGTCAGTATGAGAAGATGGCTGCCAATGAGTAGGTAAATCTCTCAGTAGAAAAGAGAATTGACCACCAATGTGGCCCTAGTCTTTGGATAAAGAGACAAGAGATTTTAATAGCGCAACTGTGCTAATAAAATAGCACAGTGTAGTAGCAATCAATCTCGCGTAATCGTACAATTGCTCTAATCATGTGCGATTGATCTCTTCACGAAGTTACTGCATGCTACTTTTGTAGCTTACTCCATGGGAAGCCATTTGTTCCATCTGTTTAGTGATAAGTAGCTGCTCTTATTAACTGCTATTGATTTTAGTAGCACAACTTCTACTAAAAAATGTCCTTTGTAGCACTGGGCATTTTTCCACGTCGAGCCACAGCTTTCCTTTAATGGTGCTAGAATCAAAGTTAAAATAATGAGTGGGGGTCATGTTAGGCTGTTACTAATGTGACTGTTTCTATACTTCTACTTCTATGTGAAAATCTGGAAAACAGTAAATCTTTTTTCCCCCCTTTTATTCTCCTAGTCACTCACTTTTGGAGCTATACCTCCAAAGTCCACTGAGCCCTTAAATCTTTGTAACATATTTTTTAATAAGATGGTGTTGTTATATTGGCACCCAACCTGCAACTCGGTCCAAGGTTCCCCTTTTGTCCAGGGCATAGTCCCAACAAGGGTCGCTCTACTGATAACTGTGCTTAGGGCCGGATTTACTCTCTCTGCTGCCCCAAGGCCAGGTTCCTGAATGCGCCCCCCCCTACCCGACACCCCCCCCCAGCCCCACGGAGAATGGCAGACCTGCAGGCAAGTGATCTCGGCAACATCGCATCTTCCTCGCTGTACATTTAGCTCTGATTGCCAAAGCAGGGCTAAATGTAGAAAACAGCTACATTTAGCTGTTTGGGGTGTGGAATAGGATTTCCACACCCCTGCTGTCCCTCTACTCCCTGTTTCCCCGAGACCGGGCCTTGGTTGGCCTTATTGGAAATTTGGCCCTGACTGTGCTAGCAACATTATTGTTTTCTGGATCATTTGACCAAGTCCTACCTCTAAGTAGGGAGATCTTTGGGGCATTGTGCACTGTAAGTCCCTGTTATTTCTGCCTTAAACTGCTGACCGCTGTGCCGTGCGCTCCCGCTGACCGCTGCGCCGTGCGCTCCCGCTGACCGCTGCGCCGTGCGCTCCCGCTGAGCCGTGCGTTTTCGCTGACCGCTGCGCTGTGCTTTTTTGTGATCGCTAAGCTGTGCGTTAGGTCTGCCTTACACCGCTGACCTCTCCACTGTGCGCTATTGCCGACTTCTGTACCGTGCATTATTTCTGCCTTACACTGCTGACTTTTGAACTGTGCTTTATTACTGACCTCTGTACTGTGCGTTACATTACTGACTTCTGTACCGCTGACCTCTGTACTGTGCGTTACATTACTGACCTCCTTACCGCTGACCTCTGGACTGTGCGTTACATTACTGAACTCTGTGCTGTGCGTCATCCTGCTGACCTCTGTACATTTCTGCAGTGTGGGACCTGAAAGGAGGCTTAACTACACTGCTGGAGGCTTCACCTTGTTACATGGAGGCAGCATTGATGACCCTCCCCCCAACACCCCCACCAGGAGAGGAATAGAGCACCTGAATCAGATCAACTGTGCACTGTAAGTCCCTGTTTTTTCTGTGTAAAGGTGCCCATGCACCTGATGATTATCGTACGATAATCGCGGGTGATCCCGCAAAGTATGATAATCGGCAGGTGTAAGGGCAGCGTGTGGCCGCATCTACTGTACGGTCGCACGACATTCGTCTTCCAAGCTAGCTGGAAAACCTGCCAAAAATCATACGATTTTCGGCGGGTTTGTGGCATGCTCAGAAGACGAAAGCAGCACGGGCTGGTGCTCAGCATTACAGCATTACTCAGCAGCACTGCCCGCTCAGCATTACAATCATCAGCAAGCCCTCCCCTCGGCGGGGAGGACTTGCAATGATCACAAGTACGATCTGCCTGCCCAAGATGGGCAGATCGTACAACATTTTAATTACCTTACAACCATCGCACAACGAATGTCGTGCGATGGTTGTAAGGTGTATGGCCAGCATAACACTGCTGCCCTCTGCACTCCGAGTTACATTACTGACCTCTGTACTGCTGACCTTAGTACTGTGCATCACACCGCTGGCCTCTGGATTCCTCGTTCTTACTGATCTCTGTACTCTATGTCACACCACTGACCTGGCGGAGTTAAGTCTGGGGCAGGGTAGGGGTTAGATGGGGCAACTGGTGGCGAGTAACTTTTAAGGCCTGGCTAGTAGCTCAGGACTTGAAATGTTGAGCCCTGTGTTAGACAATATGCTCTGTATGTGGTTACCTGCAATTCCGATATATAGTAGGATATATTAACTTCTGTTTAGCAGAAAGAAGATCATGTGGCAAGCTTAGGAAGATGCAATTGTTCTCATTTTGTCAATAGCAGCCCGTATTGCTTGGGCCTGACCTATATGCTGTATAACGTCAATGGGAGTGGCAGCACCCAGATCTCAAGCCCAGAACAATTTCTTGTTCTGCAGCCCGCCCAAGCCCTAAGCACTTACTGATAATCCAACACTTTTCTGTACACTGAATTCATTGTTAGAGCCATGCCTGGGTTACAGAATGCTATTCCTTAGCTTCCTGTACCTATCTATCTGTACTACTGCTTCTATTGTATAGTCATAGTACAAGTAAAACAAAGGATATCAAGTTCTTCTTTTAAGCTAACACAGGCAGATGTTATTTTTAATATACAGTATGTTAATATCCTTCCTGGCATTGATAAATAAAGAATAATAGAATGAGTGAAATATTCATCTCTCTCATCTACTCCCCAAGCTCATTGGGTTTTTTTTCCATGTGCTAGCCATGTGACAAGAAGTCTAGGCAGTATGTCATGTGATTTCTACTAATGAGGAGGGTCAAAAAATATTTAATGTATCTTTTTGATTTGATGTTTTTCTTGCTGCAATGCTCAGATGTAAAGCACAATACCCAATTTAGAAATGCCTGGTGTGTTTCATCCTTTTGTCCTCTCCGCAGAACAAAAGTCCGTTAGGTCTGAAACAAACAATGCAATATCCATCAGGGTCAAGCACAAGATTTTGGACAGAAGGATATATATTCAGTCTTCCATTAAAATTTGCTTTTACTACACCTATGGAGGCTAAAAAAATTCAACACTCAGGCATATGACCATTTATTAAACTAAAATTTAATATACAGTACTTTGTAAATCCTGAAAAACACAACATCATTGGCTAGTATCTTACCATAAAAGCCCCAACCTTTGACTGCTTTAAATTATGAAAAAGTGTTTATATTCAAATGGTGTGTATATGCCCTTGGAATCCATCAATCCATCTTCAGCACCTAACCTTGGATATGCATCATGTTTCAAATTAATTTAAACAAATTAGTACAGTTAAAGCGGAACTAAACTAAGAAAAAAATGCAAGCAGGCAGGCTCCCGATTGCAGTCGAGACATGCTATCTTTTTTGCATTAAAAAAACTTACTTGGCTGTTTGCATTCTCCCTTAGAATGTACAGTGAGCTGCACATGCACAGCTTAGTGTACATTATCGGCACGCCGCCGTGCTGGAATAAACTCCTGTGCACATGGCTGGGAGATACACCATTCACTGGGAGAAGGCTGAGTGAAGATGTCGTCGCCAGCAAGGGATTGAGGGAAGGTGAATTAAGGTGAATCAGGATACAGAACTGTATCTTTTCACTGTATCAATTTGTTTTATGCAGTGGCGTCGCTAGAGGGGGGCAATTGCCCCCCGTAGTTTAGTCCTTGCCCCCCCGTGTGCCCCCCCGCCAACAGTGGCGGATACGAGTGTGCACCCGCTGCTTGTTCAGTGAGGCCGGTGGCCATCCCTGTCAGAGCGGCGGAGGGAGAGACCATTTTCTCAGGGAGGGGGTACAGCCTGCATAGAGCCCGCAGCCCACCTGAGAGCCTATCAAGCCCACCTGACAGCCTGTACAGGATTAGATATGCCAGTGGATAGATGAGGGGTTAGTATGTTAGTACAATATCAAGGTATCCTTGCATACCGCATTACTCTCATATTTCTAATCTTATTTATATATACTTATTTAGTTTTTTTCAGTGGTATGATTTAGTGGTGACGTTTATTAGTGCCCCCCCAGTTTTGACTGTGGTATCTAATGTGCCCCCCCTATATATTGTTCCTAGAGTCGCCACTGGTTTTATGTATTTATTGATAACGCACAACACACAAAAGGGCCAAAGGATCATGTTTGTGGAGTGGAGGGCTGAATCTACATCAACATCCCTGCTATATCCGGTTCAGCACTAAGGACCTTACATGGTGGGAGCAGCTACATGTATTGTAATGAAAGCAAGGAAGACATGCATATAAATCACATCCTTCCAGGAAGTTCCGTCTTCCCTGCTCCCCAATGTACTGCTGCTGTATCCCCCATCCCCCATAGTTAATGTTTGTGGGAGTAAAATAAGTCCCATTATTGGTATCAATGGAAGTAAAATAAGGACCAATATTGGTCCATTAGTGATATCAGCAGAGGTAAAATAAGGCCCATTATTGGTATCAGTACAAGTAAAATAGGGCCAATTGTTGGTATCACTTGAGGTAAAACAAGTCACAATATTGGTATCAGTGGCAGTAAAATAAGACCCATTTTTGGTATCAGTGGAGGTAACATAAGGCCCATTATTGATATCAGTGGAAGTAAAATAAGGCCGTTATTGGTGTCACTGGAGGTAAAATAAGTTTTATTATTGGTATCAGTGGAAGTAAAATAAGGCCCATTGTTGGTGTCAGTGCAAGTTGGTATCACGTGAGGTAAAATAAGTTTTATTATTGGTATCAGTGGAAGTAAAATAAGGCCCATTGTTGGTATCAGTGGAGGTAAAATACGTTTTATTATTGGTATCAGTGGAGCTAAAATAAGACCCATTGATGGTATGAGTAGAGGTAAAATAAGGCCCAATATTGGTATCAGTGGACGTAAAATAAGGCCCATTGTTGGTGTCAGTGCAAGTTAGTATCATGTGAGGTAAAATAAATCACATTATTGGTATCAGTGGAAGTAAAATAAGGCCCATTGTTGGTATCAGTGGAGCTAAATTAAGGCCCATTATTGATATCAGTGGAAGTAAAATAAGGCCCATTAATGGTATGAGTGGAGGTAAAATAAGGCCCAATATTGGTATGAGTGGACGTAAAATAAGGCCCATTGTTGGTGTCAGTGCAAGTTGGTATTACGTGAGGTAAAACAAGTCACATTGTTGGTATCAGTGGAGCTAAAATAAAGTCCATTATTGATATCAGTGGAAGTAAAATAAGACCCATTGTTGGTGTCAATGGGAGTAAAATAAGCCTCTGTATTTGGTGTTCAATGTTTACTTTCCCAAATGCACATTCCCGCACTGCTACTCTGCCTTTCTAGTTAGAGCTGGGAACTATTCTCTCACTGTCAGGTAGGAGATCACTCTGCAGGATGCAGAGCGTTTCAGCACTCAGCTGCCAGTTTACGGGCCTCACAAAGAAGGTCCCATGGGCCAACAGTTGAACAGCCCCAATGTAGCAGTTTTGTAAGGGGTTAGTTGGTGTCTAGTAGTATTATTTTATAGGAGCCCCAAACCTAATTTCAGTGTTAAATTCATTTACATGTATACACTGTTTGTGTACACACTCACATTCATATTTATCTGCAGCATTTTAGCTTCACATTAATTGGAAACTTTGCAAAATGATTCTCAGCATTTGTGTTGTAAGAAAAATTTAATGAGAAATTGTAGAATATACCCACTGCAATGTAGACCATTTGTAACAATACCCAGCACTTGCCTCAATTTTTTAAGACAGCAAACAGGATTTTTGTGCTCCATATTTTACTATTAGTGTGCTATTGTGAAGGACAGAATCAAACAGCAGCGGCGCAGGAGTCCAAGGACACTCTGGGGGGTGCTAGCGTGTGATTGAAGATGCAGAATATTGTCAAAAAAACTGATAAGGAAGCAGGTTTGAAGAAAACACACACAACTCCTATAAATCAGAGATTATGCTGTTATGTTTGCATCTGTGTTCTTTTGGCAATCTGCAGGAGAACCTTTATTGATGCTTTCAGCAGGTTACATACAAGAGTGGTGCAAACTAATATACAGGATATCAGAAATAAAGGCCATGTGAAAATGCATTACAAAGGAATGATGCCCCTGCAGCCCTCTCTTATATTGGGATACATCTCTGCAGTATAAGGAAAGATCACTTTTACCTGCTGCACAACTACCTGCATGAAGCTGTGCAACGCAGCTTAAGACACATTTCCAGTCATAGCACTTTAAAGGAGGGGTAAGGGTTAAATGATAGATCAAACTGCATTGTGTGATGGGTAGCTGGTGTCTGAACAGGCAGAAGATAGTTATATAACACCCAGCAGCCACCACTGCTCTGAAGATAGCTAAATACCCAACGTGTCCTTCTCTGATTTATATCTGA
>NW_017306387.1:934578-1032425 GCF_000935625.1 Nanorana parkeri | reverse complement strand
AGGGGGGTGCAAATCTCCCCCTGCCCTTAGCTTAATCTTTATCCTCACACCAAACAAAATCAGTTTATTTGTCTTGCATTACAACATTTAGTTCTAGGGAAAGTCAATACTATTTTTACATAACCTAATTCTTTTTAGTGTCTAAAAATTGGAACTATCTCCCTACAATAAAGAGCTGAAAATACAACCACACGATGTGTTCTTAACCCCTAAAAGGAATATTACAGCTTTCCTATCTACACCTTTAATTTGATTGTCATGGTTTGCACACCAACAACTCTACTGATTAGTCCCAGTTTGGTATGTTGATTATAATATGCTGATTGATTTTTTGTACCCGTCTCTTCTCTCCTTCTCTTTATGTTTGCTGTGTTTAACCATTGGGAAAAAAAAAATGATATTTGGTAGCACTGCACACCAAGCCAATACACTGCTCTCCCCATTGTTTAAGAGATATGAGCCATGTAACAAATCCCCCCTCAACTATAACTAAGTCTTTTCCCGTTCTTGGGGCACAACGATGTGGAATAGCCTGCTGTCGGGAACCCTGTTACTCTTGGGCCCCCTTTTGTTGCTCCCATCCAGTGGTGAAGAGCAAACTGGTTGGAGATGGCGTCATACTTCTAGCCTTCCATGACAGGTTTATAAATGGGAAGGGCCTTTGTTTTCAGCGAATTAGACTGGACTGAGACTTATGTAAGTGCAAAAATGGCTTCACCACAGCAAATTAAGAGTTGAAACTATAACCAGAGGTAATGTTTAAAAACAATAACATTAGAGCTGCAGCTAACGATTATTTTCAAAATCGATTAGTTAGCCGATTATTGAGTTCGATTAATCGGTTAATCGGATAAACAATAAAATACATTTAAAAAAATGGCTCCAGTGATGGACTACTAGTTTGTATCGAGGTTGTAGTCCATCACAGGAGCAAGCTTGGAGCGGTGGAAGTAAAAAAATGGTGTGGTGTGCAATATAGTCAAATGGAAAGTGTAAAATTATACAGCAATGAATGCAGAATGGCATCGGCTATAGAGGACTATAAATCCCAGCAATAGTACATTATACAGCACAATGCAGAATACCACCAGCTATAGAGGACTACAACAAATCCCAGCAATAGTACATTATAGCTGGCGGTATTCTGCATTGCGCTGTATAATGTATTATTGCTGGGATTTGTAGTCCTCTATACAGGGCAGTGCAGAATATCACCAACTATAGAGGAGTACAACAAATCCCAGCAATACATTATACATACAGTGTATAATGTATTGCTGGGATTTGTATTCCTATGTATAATATACAGCACAATGTACCATCAGCTATAGAGGAATACAAATCCCAGCAATACATTATAGAGCACCATGTGTGGGAAAGTGCAGGCTTACCTGAGCAGTCTTCCAGCAACTTGCTTCTGAGATCGGGCCTGTCTATCAGCGGCTGTCATCCCCCCACACCTGCTCCTCCTTACTACACCTCCCCGTGTCCCTGTGCGAATCGTGGATGTCGGCGGGCGCTGAGTGTGAGGCGGGAAGGAGGTGCAGCGTGTAGAGCGCGGATGCGGGTGGGTCTGGCAGCGGTGGGCGCGAGTTGGGGAGGAGGCGCGGCACGCAGCGTTTGTGGACCCGTGAACAGGGCCAACTAATCGGAAGCCGATTAATCGATTATTGAAAAAGTTGACAACTTTTTCAATAATCGATTATAATCGATTATGTCGATTAGTTGTTGCAGCCCTAAATAACATACATTGATAAGGTTATTTACATTAAACTTAATAATTTTCACAGGAACATACAAATAAATTAGTAAAGATTATGGTCAACCTTTCAATGTGTTGACAACAGCAAAATACAGCTTTAATACATTTTTTAAGTCTTCCCTCAGAGACGGACCTTTATCAAATAATGGGGCATTTATTTCTGGCATTGTCTACATCTCTCTCATTTATATAAAATATACCTGTTATAACAGAAAGAGGAGGCTCCTGTCAGCACCAAGTGATTCTCCTACATTTCTCCATGGTCTCTCAGCAGCTCGAGATCCCTGAGATAAGCAATGCATTCCCAGACACATGTGATCAAGCATATGAACAGGATATTCACCTCTGTTCTCCAGACCAGTCTGATCCTCGGCCTGGGAAAGTCCTGTGAGAATTCAAAATAGTCAAAAACAATAAATGAGATTCAGGGTCATGGCTGGATATTAACATGCCAGTCAAAAGTCACATTTATATTCTGGAAGCAGTGAGATCATTCCATATTGCTTAAAGGAGACATCTGCTTACATTCAGAATTTCACTTTTCGTTGGATATAGGTGTTAAAGTGACATTAACGTCAAAATGTTTTTCAGCTATTTCAAATGCTGATGAAATCACTTACAATGGATGCTGCTCCTTGATGTTTAAAACGTTTAGCTTCCTGCAGAATCAGCTGGCCCCCTGAGCACTGGCCCTGATCATTTCTCTTACAGGGTCCTATGGAGCCACCCTTCTGTGTGCTAGTGTACAAACACACAGGAACAGCAAAGCAAGCATCTCTTCTTCTCCCTTCTCCAAACGAGTAGATGGACAGCTGGAGTCTACTCTGTCCCTTGTGATATTGCACTGGACAGAAAGTTCAGGGGAGCCCAGCAGAGAGAGTTGGAGCCAACTGTTTGGAAACATGATGACTGTAAGTGCTTGGGTAAAAATGTAAATAAATACTTTGTAGGGCAGTGTATATTTGTTTCATCTGGATTCATTATTGCCAAAAAAAAGAGTTTAACCTTCAGAAAATATATAATGTTGGGGGGGTTTACGTCATTTTCAGGCCTAAAATGTGGAATATAACATGGGTGCAAAAAATGAAAAAAAGGGCCTCAGTCATGAAGGGGTTAATACTATTTTAAATGCGTGTGATTACTTTTTTAGCACTAGCAAAACTCAGGGCAAAAGTCATAATCTCTCTGTATGATCATATATATGCCCTGCCTGATTTTTTTGGGCTGCAGATATTTTCAAATTAAAATGTTTATCACCCTTCTGCCCCTCACATCCTTGCAATAGTCCCATCTGATGGGTGGCTTCGAGAAAAATGTCTGCTGAAGTTTTGAAGCCTTGGTTTTCTCTCTTTCCCCAGCCTGCTGATTGGACATTAAAGATGCAGCAACACACTGAAGAAGTCATCCCTGCAATCCTGTAAAAATGTTAACAAGCACAGATCAATGCAATAAAATGCTGATTGGCTTACAGTACTGTTCTACCCTCTACCAGTGGGAGTGCAGCTGAGCATTACTGATCAAGACACATTCAGGTACAAATGCTAACTGTATGTAAAACAAAACTATGCTCTACCTCTGTCACCTGCGGTGGTGGTACATTGTCTTGTGTGCCCCCCCCCCATTTTCACAGTACTTCACTTAACCCAAAAGCCGATATTACTACTATCTGTATCGACGACATGTCTGATTGCTACCTCTTGGGAAATCACTCCCTTTATTGCCTTTTTGTTCTTATTGTTGGGGGGTTCCTTTAATTTTAGTTTGTGCGTATTTTGAAGGCAGCAGTCCCTTTTTCTCAGTTTTTTGAGCCATCATCCTATGACAGGAAGCACCTGACCACAAGGACCTTTAATTGCAGGATCACCAGGTATTATTTTAATGTAAGCGGCAAATCTAAAATATGACTTTTTATTATTAATATAATACTTTTTTATTACAATAATATGTTAAAACGTATATGATATTTTAGTGATTGAGTTTCCAACTACATCTTTTGAAATACTTGACTACGTCAGGGTTATACATTTAGCCTGTCCACTAGACTCCACTAAACCTTATTTCCAGCCGTAGTCTCCATGTTTAGAATTAGGCTAATTATGACACACTGACAAGCAGTGATATCATGCAGTATTTATATCTGAAGAATGAAATGAAATGACACATCATCCATATTTGTAGCAAGCATGCACAACAGTGCTTTGTTTGCGAAGTGCACAGAATGTCATTCTAGTGGAGACCAGTTTTCTGTGCTGCTCATATCTCAGTACAGCCTAAGGCCAAAAATTGCTAACGTTCCATAAAAAATAACTTAATGGAATACTTTGTCTAATAATAATTTTTCTACCGGGAAAATAAGCTCATGTTAAACTTTACCTTTTCAAAGGAAAATATGGTGGGCTACCCCTGCTGACCACCTCCTGAAAACGCTAGTTGCTTAGCTATTATGTGGACCCTCTACAGTTCAGTGCATGGAGTCACTGACTCAGAAGTATACATATCCGAAAAGTCAAAGTCAAGACAGGATATCCTATCCTCTTATTTGTTGTGAGTTAGTGGCTCCAGATGATGCACCAAGAGGGTTAGCATGACAGTCAGAAAATGAGACATGGTAGCTTCCATTACAAAAAAGCTGAACTTCAGGAATTATCTTTTTTTCTAAACTTACATTGATCCAGCATGGCTACATCTAATTCTTCATATCTCACATCTGGAGATACAGAAATTCACTGTTGTATCCTGTGTTACATACAGCCAGTGCTGGTCTCTTTTGGGTGCTGCACAAGCGACTTGCCATCTATATTGTAAACAGGGGGGACACTCTTCCGTCATTCACAGAGTGTCTTGTATTCTTTCAATCAAATGAATCTAAGTTGTCCTCTGATTGCACAAGGTGTAGATCGTGACATTATCTCTCCTCCTCATCTATTTAGACTCATCTATTTAGACAATGTCTTGCATCTGCAGACTGTCTGTCTTCTGTCTTCTTGCCCCTATGTCTGCAAGCTGGAGGCAGGGGCATGGCCCAGTAGCTATTACTTAACTGCAGCCGAGAAAAGTCAGGTCACAGTCTGGCTGGGCTGTCTTGCAGGACTATGTAAACTTAAGGAACGAATGGGCAAAAATACAAATCCTTTGCAAGGTAACACAGCTCCCTGGCATTTATTTCAGCTATCTTTTTAGGTGTTTCCCAGGAGAACAGTTCTCCTAACAAAATTCAGGTTAAAATATTTATAGTGATAAAGGTGATGATGATGATATGAACATTTTTAGATTTTATTGAGGAACTATTAAAGCCCTGATATTTTTATTTTATTGGCTACTTTTCAATAGAACATTCAGGTCAGGATCTAAATACAAATGCTATAACATGTAATATTGGGACATCTTCATTCTACATTATGGGTTCATTGTGGGTATTATGTTCTCCTAACATCCAGCGGCGGCCTCAACTAAAGACTGTAGAGAAGGTAATGTTGCTGCACATCACCATGACAACTAGCCTTAGTGCTACGGCCATCATTTTCAAGCCTCTAATCAGCAGCAATCACATATAAATATATCATTTTGCTGCGGCCTTGCTGGCTTGGGGTCTAAGGTAACAACCTTAATCACCTTGCTTTGAAGAAAGTGTTGAGCTTCATCTAGGTTTGTATGTGTTATAGTTGCTGTGTGAAATTAGATTTGCAGGCTTACGTTTTAATGCTTTTTGTCTGACCAAGCATATATTATGATCACATTAATCTTATGGCTTAAAAGGGACCATTATCCTCTGAAATCTAAGGCATCCTTGGATGTCTAGGGCACCAGGAAATTGAGATATGAGTTCTAATACATTGTTAGTAATGCAGATACTGTTAGTTTGATTGGGTCTTGGTGGACCCTGGTGGTGCACACAGATTATCTGAACCAGCTACTATTAGAAGCCTGATTTTATTGTATGGTCGCCTCTTATGGAGGTTTTCTAAAGACCTTGCTTGGATGTCATACTGTCTGTTGTTGATGACCTATGAGTTTATACAACTTACCCCAATCTTGGCTTTTCCCTTTGTCTCAATCTGGTTCTAAGGCCTGGCTTGACTGATGATCTAGAACTAACCTCTGCCCAGCCTTGAGGACTTGAATCGTTTGACCCCCTTGGTACCTTAGAAGCTTGCCTAATTGTGACATCTGGCCTTTCTCTGACTATAGTTGATCTATTTATAGCTTTCTACCACTGGAGAAAGATTACACAGATTCAGATATGGTAATCCAGACCATTAGATGTTGGGTCCCCCATCATATATTTATTTAGGAAAAATGGCGGCTATATAAAAAATTGCTGTCCTCATGTTTGCTTAGTGACAGAACATGATGTGGGATGAAATCTTCCAAAAACAAGAAAACATTTTGAGTAAAATAAAAAAGAGCTAGACCTTCTGATAATGTTTTTATTGTCGTTCTTGCCTTCAGGTCTCAAAGACAACCACTACCCCATACCTTGGTTGGGTGTCACAGGGACAAGAAGTGAGGGGAAGTCTCCCCAATGTGGAAACAGAAAAAAAATATATGTTATGTAATATATTATGTCATATTGCATAATAATATTATAAAATATATGTAATATGTTATGTCTTCCTCAGTCTATCCAAACCTAAAAGAAAAATGTCTTCAATTATGCTTTAAATTGACTCGCTGAGCAAAAAAAGAAAATGCAAACTTGTAAATGAAGAGGATCCAGGATACCCACCTGTCCCACCACCTAGTCCATCTGCTCTGTTCACAAACTACAGTCCCCTGGATAATTATCACATTTGACACTTCCAGGCATGTCAGATTTGTCCCATGCTTGTATCCTGCTCCATGCTCTGTTGTTTCTTTTGCCGGCTCCTACATCACTACAAGATATAGTGGTGACTTGGGTGCTGGCAGGAGGAACCACAGAAAATATATGGCTGGCTTCCTTTCGAAAATTGCTTCCTCAATGGCTTTATGATTTACTGAGTCACTGAACAGGTATGTGGACCAGGAAAGTCAAAGTAACTTCCAGAGTCCTTATTTGCATATTTCTCCCAGGTCAGTGGGGCTTGGGATGGGTTGAAGCAAAAGGTTCAGCATGACAGTTAGGCAACTAGTATTTTTACAAGCACAGGTCAGCAAGGTCACCCTCCATGTTTCTCTCATGACCGGTTTCCTTTAAGTTTAGTAGAAAGTAAAACAACATCTGCTTTATCACATCTGCTACCCACATGCAGTGAGGATGTACAGTACATAGCCTGAGAACTTGTCAAGCTTCATATGGTGTGGCCTGATTATGTCTGTACATCTGTATATATGCTGCTCTGAATGAAATATTAATAAGAACCAGGCTACTCCTAATAAACTAAACAGGGCCAGTCTTATATGTGTCTGCTGGAAGCCACTTAAGTTAAAAATTGATTTTGATTTTTGCATAATGCCATCGGGTTTGTTTTTTTTATTCAGTGTTTGCAACACCTAGTCATGAAAATTGTATTTGCGGTATGACCAGGAATGAGAAATTACTGTCAGGGGTGCCTGGCTATAATATATCCTTGGCTAACATCTTCAAGGAAGCTCCAGGGACCCGGGCTGGCTACAGTCTGTCTATAGTAAGCCGTGTTTACGGACAGCACAGTAACTCTGCATTATAGACAACAGTATAACAACAAGAGCCAATTCTCCAGGTTTAGTGGGGTGATCAAGGAGCTTCCTTGAACGTCTGGAAGGTAAAATAATTAGCTGCCATTTTTGCTGTGCTCTATAATACGGGTAAAGCAAGCCAATAGTGAAATATCTGTTCTTCTAAAAATGCTAGTTGCCGGGCTGTCGCCTCAATACATTTTACCCTTTCGCTGCCAGCACCATTTTTGGTTGTTGTTTTTTTGCATACGTTAAAATTCACATTTTAGGCCTAAAGATTGCTTAAAAGAGAACTATGGGGTAAGTTTTTTTCCCCTTAGTTCTCTTAAGGGTCACGGGAGGACATATACTAGCATCCTCCCGTGACCCAAAGCTCAGTATATTTGCATCAGAAGGCATGGCTGTCCAAAGGGATGCCGGGCGTATCCTGTTTGATAAAACATCAGTGACGGCTGGAGGAGAGCTGTTCACTGACTCCGATATTTTATCAAACAGGACATCCCCGGCATCCCTTCAGACGTGCATATGCCTGTCTGCCCTTGGATGATTTGTACATGCCTCAGTGCGGGCAGGGTGTCTTACCAGGATCAGAAGGATGCATAGAGACAGAGCAGGCAATCAGGTAGCAGGGGTTGGGGAGGGGGGCTTTGTATTATCTGTGAGTAGTGAGTATACTTCTGTTTTTAGTCTTAAGTCCACTGTGTTGCAAAGTCCAGAGACTAGTGCTTTCCTATCTCAAGACAAATGTCCTATATCCCAAGCCTAGTGTGTTCCTAAGGGTCTATGCACACCTAGACGACACATCACCGCACATCAAGCGTGCACAATTCCGCGCGGTCAGGAGTTGCCTAGGTGTGCACTGATCGCGCTGTGGGTGCCATTATTTTGTAATGGCACCCCAGTCGCTCCGGGCGAGTTGCGCGGTTTTCCGCCGCGAATCCGCCCGTACTTCCACGCTAAAACAGCCACGCGTTTACCTTTTTTCTGCGATTTGCCGTGCGGATGTCACCCCATTGAAAGCAATGGGGCAGCACGGCAATCGCGGCCTGCATTGTGTTCCCGGATCGCGTAGGTCTGCATCGGGTGTGAGTCTAGTGCGTTCTAAATCCAGAGTCCACAGTCTGTACTGGAGGGCAGGCTCATAAAGAGAACCGGTCACCTCCGAATGCTATCACACAGGGACTTGTTAACCCCTGTGTGATAGCAATAAAGTTAAGTGAAAAAAAATAGAAGAAATTAAAATGAAAAAACTGATAAAAACTGATAAAAAAAACAAAAAACTAAAACATTATCAATAATAATCCGCAGAGCCCAACTTGAGACCCTACCATCCCACCTGAGACCTCACACAACCTACCTGAGAGCCCCACAGGCTACCGGAGACTCCCCCAGCCCACCGGAGACTACACACAGCCCACCAGGCAACCTGAGACCCCCCCAGCCCACCTGAAACTCTACACAGTCCACCTGAGACCCTGCACAGCCCTCCTGAGTAGGGCTGCAGCTAACGATTATTTTCAAAATCGATTAGTTAGCCGATTATTAAGTTCGATTAATCGGTTAATCGGATAAACAAAATGGCTCCAGTGATGGGACTACTAGTTTGTATTGAGATTGTAGTCCTCCTGGGAGCAAGCTTAGAGCAGTGGAAGTAAAAAAAAAAGTGTGGTGTGCAATATAGTACATTATACAGCGGCGCAATGCAGAATACCACCAGCTATAGAGGAATACAACAAATCGCAGCAATAGTACATTATACTATAATGTACTATTGCTGGGATTTGTAGTCCTCTATAGCTGGTGGTATTCTGCAGTGCGCTGTATAATGATAATACGGCGCAATGCAGAATACCAGCATTGCTATAGGAATGCAACAAATGCCAGCAATAGTACATTATAGTATAATGTTATAATACAATAATTCTGTATTGCGCCGTATAATGATTATACGGCGCAATACAGAATACCACTGACCAGTTATAGAGGAACAACAAATCCCAGCAATAATACATTAAAAAGGCTATTAGAAGGGGCAATGCATTGAAAATTGAAGCAAGCCCAGAAGGGGCTCCTAAATTACCAAAGCAGCACTGGAGAATGAGGTGATTTGAAGGTGGATCAGGAGGGGAAAACATAGTCAAGGGAACAGTTTGTCTAGAGCATTGAACTATGGATTGATTTGTGGGGGCGCCAATGAAAGACTTTCCCACGGGCGAATAATTTTTTAATCAAATAGAGCTTTCTTTTGGTGCTATTTGCTCGCCGCTGGTTTTGATTTATTTATAAAAATGTTTTATATAAATTAAAAAAGACCAGAAATTGTGGGAAATCAATATTGTCAACTTTTTTTATACAAAATATCAAATAAAATCAAATTTCTTCCTAAAATTAGGCCAAAATTTATTGTGCTAAATGTTTTTGGTAAAAAAAAATCCCAATAAGTATATACTAAGGGGTTTGTGTGAATTGGTAGGTACCAATTATAAGTCATTTTAAAACATGTTTTTATCCATATGGTGTCAAACAACAAAATCGGTATTGCTCAGGGTAAAGGATTGGTTTAGGAATGATATGGCTGGTATACAGTATATTTTTCAAACCAATGTGATTTGTCTGGATTTGTTTTCTCATTTTGTCTCTCATAGTTGAGGTCTACCTATGATGC
This sequence comes from Nanorana parkeri, assembly GCF_000935625.1. Lineage (NCBI taxonomy): Eukaryota > Metazoa > Chordata > Amphibia > Anura > Dicroglossidae > Nanorana > Nanorana parkeri. Next base: position 1,022,361 of record NW_017306387.1, on the reverse strand, counting down.
CAATTACAGGCCTCTCTCATCTTTTTAAGTGGGAGAACTTGCACAATTGGTGGCTGACTAAATACTTTTTTGCCCAACTGTATATGTGCTTATATGATGCTATCATATGAACCATTCAGCAAACAATGTGACTCTGTGTCAAAGGCTAGAGTGTGGAAAAGGACATCAGAAGCAATCAAGGAAGGAAAGTGTACTTTGAATATTTTATTTACTTACTGTAGATTGAAGGGGTGGGGTGCACACCCGCAGGCTAAGGAGTGAACGTCTAGAAAGACGTGGTGAAGAGTGAGGGAGTGTGCAGAAAATCTTTATCCTCAATTCAATACACTAGCTATATATGTTAAGTGGCTCCACCTATTAAAATCTTAGAAAGCCCAGATTGATGCCAAGAAGGTATTAGATTGACCAATACAAAAACACAAGTAAGAAATTGTGAAATGATAGAGGCTGCATAGCTGTAAAGCTCAGTACTACCTATAAACTAAAGGTACACATACCACAGAGATTAATGGAGATATGTTGTCCATAAGGACATTGTGTTTGGGTCAGAGGGTAACTTCACATTTAAACCTGAAAGTAAAAGAAAACTCCAAACGTTTGGGTAGTCACCAGAACAGAAATGGATGGGAAATGGGGATAATAGTATGGCTACCCTGCTGACCACCAGAGATTTTCCTAATTTTGGAGGGTTTTCCTCTAACTTTCTGTTATGGCTATCGGACAGGAAGTGAAGGGAAATCTCCTCTAATGGGGTGCAGAATGCAGGTGGCATAAAAAGCGGATCAGGGTTATAATCCTCCTTTACTAAAATATACGTTTTGGCTTCAGTTCTTACAGGTCTTGCCTCTTCCCCAGCATGCTGTCCTCACCTCTCACTTTGCTCTGTCTTCCTATCAGCATGCTCTTTGTTAGCACATAACCTTAGCCTGAAAAATACAAACCAACGCAGCCACCACCTCTAATGACTGGTAAGCTGCAATATCATTTTGTATTGTTCTTGGCTTTAGTATTACAACATTAATGAAAGCAAGGGTCTTTCTTTCACCCATGGGTACATCTGCTGACTACAATGTGAAAGAGAACTTTGATTGTCCAGTCCAGCCCCTAAAGTAAAGGAGCCGGACTTCAGTCCTTTTTAAAGTGATATTAAAGTCAAAAGGTTTTTAGGCTATTTGAAAAGCTGAATAAATCACTTACAATGGATGCTGCTTCCTGATGTTTCAAAGTTTTAGTTTCCTGCAGAATCAGCTGGTCCCCTGAGCACTGATCCTGACTTCATGAATTAGGGTGACTTCTTTCCCTTAAGAGGTCCCATGTGTTGTTTTCCCTTGTGTGTGCTAGTAGGTTGTGTGTGTGTCTCCAAAAAACATACAGGCAAAGCAAGACAATCAACCTACCACCTCCCCACTCCTCCTTTCTCCCTTCTCTAAGCTAGTAGAGGGATCTGCTCTTTCCATTGTGATCTTGTATGGGACAGGAAGTCCAGGGAAGCCAAGCTGAGAGAGTTGGAGCTGTTTGCAAACATGATGACTGTAGAAGAAGAAATACTTTGCTGGACGATAATTTTTTTTGTTTGATCTGAATTCATGATTGAAAAAAGGTTTGAGAATGTAATACTACTTTAGGCCTGCTAAAGGCTCAAACAGTAGACCTGAGGATGGAGAGAGCAATGTGATGGAAAGAAGTGTTGTTTTCTTGTGTACAGTATGTAATATAAGCACACAGCTGAGAAATAAAAGTTAAACTTGTGCTCTTGACATAAAGATCTTTTGCCCCCTTAGAAGTTACAACTCTGGACTAAGCTGTTCTGATGCAAACAAGTCCTTATTGAGCGCCATGCTCTTGTATATGGATGGGGAATATCCGAGTGGGGGATGGGTATGTGGGTATGTAAGAAACAAGTACTTGTTTTGCTTCTCTTTTAAAGAGATCTTTCCATTTAGTGAAAACCTGAAGGTTTGCATCCCATCACAGGATTGTTTATTTAAAGGTTGTGATTAGACATCACTCACAAGTGCCCTGCCATCAATCATTGTTCAGATGTAATGACATCTGGCTCCATCACGCCTTTCTCTTTGTTTACAATGGCCATTCATTCTTTCAACTGCCACACTGGCTGAGCTCAGTTCCACCATCCATATTTCCTTATGTCTGCTGTCCATGATGACTGAGGGAATACAAAGCTTTGTCACAAGGCTGCCCACTCAGAAAAAGGAGCCTCGTCTGTTGTACATTTGAGAACGTGCCATGCGGAGATGATTTGAATACATGAAACTGGCCAGGACTGGTCTTCCGCAACAGTGAGTCATATTTTGTATGATGCGGGAAAGCACAAAAAATCAAGGCCAGAATGAGTAAGCAGGATGCACCACTAAATACCTACACCACAAGGCCTCACCTTCAAGTAGAACTGAAACCATTTTTTTTTTACGTTTTGGATAGAGAAAGAGAGGGGAGATTTCACTTCACTTCCTGTCCGATAGGCACAACAGGAATTGAGAGGAAACCCCTCCAAAGAGAGGGAAATCCCCGGTGGTCAGCAGGGTCACCAGAACTAGTGTCCCCATTGGAAGATTTCTCATCAACTCCTCTTCCAATGCCAACCCAAAATTGTCACCAGGACAATTAGAGAGGGTGAATCTCCCTAACGGGGACACAGAATGCAATAAAAAAACCTAACAGAAGTTCTAATCCTTCTCCACTCTATCCAAAACTAAGAAAAAAAGTTTTGGCTTCAGGTGAACTTTAAGATCAACTCTACTATATTTTGATTCATTATGGAGAGACATCAGCAAATGTCCTCATTTCATGCCCCTACAGTCCTTATTCCCAGTGATATTGTCCTATAGTTGGGAATTTAGCAGCACTGAATAAAACAATACAAACCTGCAGGGAGAAGAACCCCATGATTTATCCAAGTGGGGGTGGGTGAATTCAAGTAAGTGCGGGAAGGGTGGGGAAGGGGTGGTGGGTTTGGTGATAAGACCATGTGTCATGTTATAACTTAAATACTGTTGTAACATGAAACATGGTCTAAAAACATGGTCCTATGTGTGTAGCATGGTTCTCAATTTATTTATTTATAGAAGTTCTGTTTGGCATGTAACCAGGCGGATGACATTTGCACAGCACTAGTGCCCCTAGATGGTGATGATGAGTATAGGAATTGTCAGCACCATCTAGAGGTGCTAGTGCTGCGTGATAGGGAAACTCCGGGCAGAACGCTTATAAATGAATCCCTCATTTTACATTCTTGAATTTAGCCAAAACTTGTAAACATAATATTTGCGTATAATGCCAATTGTCACCTTCAAGTTGTCCCTTGAGATAGTCATGTTGGCAGTAGGCTTTTTGTATGTTTCCAGCCTGCAGCTGTTTGCCAGCAAGGCATTCTGGGACATTTAATATCAGGGTCTCTGAACAGAATCTGAGTCTGGTCAAAAATATTCTAAATAAAAACATATCAGCTGCCTGTCTTGTTAAACCAGGAAATTGCACATTCACTTACGGTATATTGTGATGCAACCTGGTATTCTGACAGACGAAACCTATGACCGTCAACAGATTACTCCAGAGATGACTTCATGTCAGAGAAGTCAGGTCTGCATTAGTCAGATTTTATTTTTAGCTAGTTTAACAGCAACAAAGTGGTTAGCACTTCTGCCTGGCAGCATTGGGGTCCCTCTTTCAAATCCTAATCGGGACACGATCCGCATGGAGTTTATATGTTCTTCCTGTGCTTGTGTCGGTTTCTTTGGGTATTCCGATTTCTTCCTACACTCCAAAGATATGCTGGAAGGTTATTTAGCTCATTTCCAAATCAGCCCTCTATGCATGTGAGATAGGGATCTTGGATTGTCAGCTTTAGGGCAGAGAGTGATATGAATGCACATTATGTAAAACAGTGCATACATTGTCAGTGCTGTATAGATGACTTTAGTAAATCATTTGAAAGATTTGTTCCACTTTAGGCAATTATGTTGCTAGTAAATACTGTAATTACTGGTAATATTTCAAGCTTTCTATTTCTTTTGAAGCCAAAGGAAAGAGCATATGAAGTCTATTCATGTACAGATCAGACCATCCCATCCTACAGTAGAATGGCCAACATTCTTCAACAATGATCTGAGGCAAGGATGGCAGGACACGTAAGTGTTAAAGGTATTCTTTTAAAGGATTCTTTTTGTGATTACTTTAAGTAGCCATAGAAAACTGGTCTCTATGTGCTCCCAGGCAGTTGCTCTAGACTAGCTGTAGGCCGCCTCGGCCCTCCACCTGTGGCGAATCTACAAATGACAGCATGCCCCTGCCTCTGAGAGTAATGACTGTGGCTGAAAGTGTCTTCCAATGCCTCATGGGATTTGTATTTCCACAACAGCTGTAGTAGCAGGGTTGCCTACCCCTGATCTAGATCATCACCCATCAGATGCCGACAATTGCCAACCATGCGGATACAAAATTGTAAATGCCTGTTTGGTTAAGCATTTATCTCTTAAGCCCTCTTCACACCTCCATTGCATTTTGCTCCCAAAACACATTGGCTCTATGTTGCTTTTATATCTTTATCAATAAGATTTTGGACTCCTCTTCGTTTGTCGCTCGTTGGAGAGGGCAGTCACAGCTGGCTCTAGAGTGGCAGAGCCAGCTGTCAATCAGGCAGCCATGTGGACCCTGCCAATATTATTGGTATCCTTCCTGTCTGCAGCGTGACTCTGCAATATAAGCATGTAGTGGGCATCAGCTTGTTATATGATACATTAGTAAATACACTCCTGTGACCCCAAAAAAGGTTTGGCTTTAGTTCTCTTTGAAATTTTTGTGGGGTCTATAAGTAACTGTGCCACAATACTCTGTGTATCCAGTATTAATTGATATAGTCCTAGACATTCTGCCAAAGTGTGCATGAAACATGTTGTAGAATCTTGGCCGTCATGTAATGTGACGGCTAAAAATGTAAAAATTATTTTAAATAAGTCTTAATGCCCAACTCCAGGCTGCTGTTAAAGTTACCCATGCAGTGAGGCCCCCCCTCCCCGGTCTTGCACTGAATGGGTTGCTAGTTCGGCTAGGTGGGAAAGGAACAGGTACAAATTCTTAATCTTGCTTCCCTGGCAGCTGGATCTCTTCCACACTGTCTGGCGCTCAAGGATGTGGGTGAGCCCTCACTGTCCTCCCATACATTGCAGGACTACTGCTCCTGCACTGTGCGTGACAACACCATAGATCAGCGACTGGCCGGGCAGCAAAAAGGTAGGTAAGTATTTCACCTTCTTCCCACTTCCCCAGCTCCAGCCAATCGAGTATTTAACCCACGCAGTGCAGAGGGTGATGGCAGCAGCCCAGAGTGGGGCTTTACAGGGGAACTATAGCAAATGCTACAGGAACAGGGAAACATTGTTGTATTAGTTGTCAAGGAAATGATACACACACGCAGGAAATAATGTATTTGTTTTACCTGCTGCTTTGTATATGTCACGGAACATTTCTCAGACAAACCTTTCCACATAACGAGAGGTCAGAGGCCTTTTTAGAAAGTTTACTCAGAGAATGTGATACTGGTTTGTAACGTATCCCATGCCGCAGAGATCTTAACTTAAAAGGTATTCATAGGGTGGATACAAACACGCAGATTTCCTGGCTATAAAGACATTAATATCTGACATCTTTACATCTTTGTATTAACTTGCAAGTACCTATGACTGAAACTTTTTCTCGCCTTTGCCTTGGGCCACATTTTTCTTTGTGAGGCGTTTCCATTAAGGCAGCATTTATTTTTCCTCTGGTTCTGCTCGTGATACTGGTTATTTTTAAATACATTTCGACTTTTGAAGCAACTTCAGGAAAAAAAACTACTTTATACTTATTACATGTTTTCATCCACACAGCAAAACGTTAAAAAAAATGCTGTGTACATATTACTTGCTCTTTTCTAAATAAAAGGTTTTTCTCTAAACTGAATTTTCCACTGAAATGCAAGGGGAGTTGGGAGGTTAATGTTCACCATAATAACCTGCTTGTACTGTACTGGCCAGAGTTTCCTGTCACTTTGAAATTCTACAGGGAAGGTTGCAGTCTGCCCTAAAGGCCTACTCTACAGACACGTCCAAAAAGTTAAGACATCTGAAAATATATATTTTTCAGTATTCTGTGTGAATGGGATCACAAACATATATTGGGGTTCTCAAATTTGACTGCAAAAGTTGAAATACCTTTTAACCACTCAACTTTTTTATGCAGAAGCTTTAATAATCAGTGTACTGCTTTTCAAGACCACAACAATGTTTTCCATTGTCCTTTGATCAAAAACTGTTAATCAAGAGGCAAATAAATATAACATTTTGTATAAAATTCTTGGGAGTTCAGGTTCGTAACTGTACCCCATTAGGGCTTGTGATCCACAGCTGAGCACCTACAGTGTACTAGTTTGCCTACTACAATTGCACTTTAAAGTGGGAGTTCTGCTATTTACACTAGTGGTGTCTTAAAGTGAACCTGTAACCAGTCAATGGACATTCAAGTATTTTTTTCTTAACATGCAGTAAATGAGCTTTAAATTTACTCTGCCGGGGGAGAAGTGTGTGGCTGAAAATGCCAGATGCTTGGCTGTGTTGAACATTGGTATGTTTCACAAGTTATTTTTTCCAGTGGGGATGCCTGTTTCTATGACAACTGTCAAAGTTAGAATTTTGATTGCCAGTTATTTCTCGGCAGGTTCCTTAAAACAGAAAAATAAGTTTGCACAATGAAGACAAAGCAATAGGACGCTTACAGAGACCCCCCACTTTATAATAAAATGAGACATGCACAGACATGTTCCCTTTAAAGCCCAATTGAAGTCTTGCTTTTTACACTTGTTATACAAGTGTGCTGGAGACCCAGACTGCTGAACTCTGTGTGACAGCAGTGGTGCATTTCTCCAGTATTCTGCCCACACAGGGCAGCTTCTTACAGTTTTATTAACGTACAGATTAAAAAAAAAAAAAAAAAAAAGCTATATTCTTGACTTATGTAGTCAGACTGCATAACAAATATAAAAAGCAGAGGCTTTACACATTGCTGATGACCACAGTCTAAAAACTACTTTATTAGGAAACCTTGGTTCTTTTAAAAAAAAACCTCTAATTTAGAATACTTCTGGAGGCACCTAATTTACATCAATGTTGGGCAACACATGCCTTCTCATATGCAAAGTAACTACAGGTCCCAGCCTACACTGCCAACCAGAAGCCACCCTCTGTATTTCCCAAACATCAGCCTGGATATGCTAATTATAGGAAATAAAAGGTTAATGGAATTCCAAGCACGTGCAGGTAAGATACTTCATAAGGGACCCGAGATTTCCCACACCTTTTCTCTGGATGTTGATGAAATTAAACATACAATTTGAGTATCATTTCCATGCATCCGTGATTACACCTTTAGGATAAGGGGGTTTATGATTTCAGGAAGTGAGCAAGTCTCTTTGCAACAAAGAGCTAAGTAATCTGTCTAGACATTTCTAATTACTGGAATTTTTATTGCAAACACTGGCATGCTATTTTTATGTAATCATGCTTACATTACCAGAGGGTAGTATTTCATATTTTGAAATCCCTCTAAACAGTTTACTGCTTGGCTATATAATCAGTGTGCTTATTTGAGCACTGTGTTGTAATTTTCAGTGAGAGCCCCAACACCAGAAATAAATCGAGAGCGCCTGAGCATTCGGACTTTACTGCATATCATTGTTACGGAGGTCCAGATTACAAGGTGGTGGCTGTTCAGCTGACACTTGCACATCTTGGAAAGCAGAAGAGCAATTGGCTAGTGGAGCCATTAGTACACCTTTGTGTTCATTTTCCTGTGATCCAGAGAGACCATATATGTGAAAATGACAGGATTGTTTTGGATATCTTCTTTTAAAATAATGAATTGCTTGTGTACTTGCGGCTGCAACGCAGACAATTGCGAAAGCTTGGCTGACTGATTCCCTAGCCTTTGTTGAAGTGAAACACAGAATACAATGGTCATTTACCAATGAGAAGCTAACTGAGAAAACTACTGGACACCATGTCTAAATTTAAGAAAGTATGGGACCCTTGGGTACAACATTACTTACCGCCCTCATTTTACCAGTTCCTTATTGACCTGTAATGTTCCATACCGGCCCTGTTGAGTCGCACTATGCTTGTATGGTTCCCAGGGATGCCCCCTTATTTCTCTTTTTTTCACTTTTCTACTTCACTCTCCTTCTGTTGTTTAGTCTTTCTGTTGCTGTCTCTTCTCATATTGTAGAGTATACGTGCTTCATGCTTCCATTTGCCTATAGGCTGTTTTCAAAAGCTTGATGTCTGGGTGTGCTCACTACAGCTGCCTGAGGATCTTGTTGAACTACTGCACTGTCAATTGCACATAATGAGCTGATTTGCATTATTTATGGCACGCTCTGTAATATGTCATTGTTCTTTACATTGCTGTACTTCATCTATATTTATTTTATTAAAAATGTATTGGAAAACAAAAATGTTTATTATTATCTCAGATGTTATTGTATGAGAGAATTCTGTACCTCCACGATAGCCCCATCCTCAAAAGGACATGTGGCATGCAATTAGTATCAACACACGGGGACTCTAATATTCTAATATAACAGCTAGTCAACCAATATAACTGGACAACAGGCCATGTAAGAACCATATGTTATTCAGAGGACAGGTAGTCTCGCTAAATTACCAGTCAGCATTTCTTTTTAAGGACGAATGGCCAAATCACCACCAAACTCCTCTAACAGTTAAGTGTGGGGACTCTTTTGGTGATGGAAAGGAGACTACATCCCTTTCCTGTTTAAAAAAAAACCAAAAACCTGACAACCTCTGAGATTGAGATGATGTTAAATGGGCAGACAAAATTGATTATTCAGGCAGCATGTAGAAAACGTAGGCCAAGATCTAAGGTTTTCCCTATATGCACCTTGGCTTTTACTGTATGTACTCTGTCTGTTATTGTGGAGTGTACTAAGGTTGGTGATTAGCAGGCAGATCTCCCATGGACAGAGAGAGAGAAATCTGTGGGAGACATTTCATTTTTGCACACATGTAGGGCTTGAAGATAGGGAATGATTCAAAAGTTTGCACATTCTTTTTATTGATCATTTGCTAACACCTACATGTCCTAATTGTTGCCACTGATCCTCAGATTGGTCACTGATGATGCGTAGTCACCCCATCCCTTGACAGTGTCGAGTCTCAGCTGATATAATGCACAATCGTAGTACTTTACCAAGATCACTTTACATTCAAATATAACAGCACTTTACAAAATGCTACGAATAGTATGATAAAAACTCATTGTATAGTTTATAAAAAGATTTTTTTATTTCATTTTTGTTTGTTTTGACCAAGAAAGCGGGACTGCTGCTTTAAGAGGAGCGTGGTATGATAATTTTACCTTCAGATCCAACACTGATATAGAAAAATGCAAGAAATCACAGGAGCGCATTATCTGCTGTTTGTCATGCAGTATTTGCTAGTTTCAATGCTCAGTTGTCCAACTGGCGCCCATCTCAAGTGCCTTCCCAAGTGTATTTTTTTCTTCCGCCATTAGAGTCCCTTAGCAACATACAGTACAAAGTCTTATTGCTGTAATATTTCAATATGGCATTAAATGGTTCATTAGTTAATGCTGCAGAAAACAAAAAGAGAGAAAAAAGTGCTTGGACCTTAATCTGTACATACATACATTTTGTAGTTTTTTTTGTTTGTTTTGTTTTTTTTTATTACATTTGTGGCACTCCAGAAATGATATTTGTCATCTATAAAGCAAAACTTTCCACTTTTAAGTGAAGAAAAATTGAATTGCACTTTTTTAACATGTATTTGGAATGTTAAAAAAATATACTAATTTTAAAGGGTTACATATAGGATTAAAAGTTAAAAAAAATTACCCTGTATTTCTTCTTCCTTTATGTACAACATGTATCTTTTTAACGCATCTGCCCCTGTCCCTGCAATTTTAATTTCCAATGTATTCAAAAATATAGTCTTATTTGATAGGGTAGGCTTCAAGTAAAGGAGCAGAACAGAGAAATATATTTATATTTCTCTACTGTTCAAAGTTAGAACATGCAGTTCGGTGCTCCAGTTGAGTAGAAAGTCCATTACTGCATGATCGAAAAGCTTCACAGGAGCATGCGGATTTTCTGGGGGGGAAAAAAATTACCCCCGTTCCCTTTTTCTGTGTACTCGTACATTTTCTTCTAATCTTTGTATATTTACACATATCTTTAAAAATAAAAACAGAAAAAAAAAGTTAAAAAGTGTCTATTTGATAAGTGGCCTTTTAACTTAAAACTCCTATCACATGAGACGGTTAATTTCTAAAGTAATACAGTGAACTAATTTAAAAAATAAAAACGCACACAAAGGAAAAATAAAATAAAAAAAACTAAGGGTCATTTAGCACAACTGATAAAAAGATCAGCAGAAGTCTTCAAAGCACTGGAAAAAAATGAAATCACTGTCTCTTCAGATGGGAAAAAGGCATACACCATAGTCCAAAAATGTTATCGGAATAAAAGCAAAAGTTATGAAACAATCCAATGGTAAGCATATTCAGGAGTGGAAAGGTTATCCACTGCTAAACAAGGCTAGTTATTCTTTTCCAGGTTGAGGGAGTCTTTTTTTCTGAAATGCATATTTATCAAGGCTAGCTTGCTCTAAGACTTAACTGGTGACATAGTGCTTGGTGGCTGGCTGCCCATAGACCCTATAGAAATCTTGGCGGCTATGCTGCTGGGAAGCATCAATCCATTCTCTCACAGCGAGTCCTGGAAGAGATTGCGTTACAGATGGGGTGGGTGGAAGAGGATGAGAGTACTCCTGGGAAGAGACTGTCCATGGGAAGTGGCCAGACCTGGGATACGGCTGGTGTCCACTGTGATTGGACACTGAGGAGCAATAACAGTTGTCCACAGAGCAGACCAGGATCTTGCGTCCTCCATACTGGGAAAGGACAGACTGCTGAGATGAGGAGGTATTCGGGTAGTGGGAGGGGTTGAAGACAGAGTTGGAGTGGACCGGCTGTGGGCCGCTGGGAAGTCCTACGATATGCTGGGTGGAGCTGCAAGGCACCATGGGTTGCGATGACTGGCCCTCACCAGTGGAAGAACCCTGGCTTATGTACTGGCCACTAACAGTTCCTGGTGCCGGGTCAAGGAAGCTGCCTTCAGGGAATGCAGTTGAATGCTTGCGCTTTTCTGCCCCTGAGCTGCTTACATTGCAGGCGTACATAGGAATGTTCTGCAGGAATGGCACAGGTGTGTTGAATGGACCTGAGGAAAAAAGAAAAAAAAATAGTATAGCAACACACACTACATGCACATGTGGACACAATCACAATCTTATATTTGCGGTTTTTAATCATACATGTACATTACAGTAGCAATATTTGCATAAAACATATACCTGACAACTACTAGCTCAACAAAAGTCTATGGCTCAAAGGGTAATTAACAGCTGTTTAACAGGAATTACAATGACCAATATCCTTCCAGGCTATGCATTGGCTGAAGCCAAGGTCTAGGGCAGGGGTAGCCAAACTGCGGCCCTCCAGCTGTGGTGAAACGAACAAATCCCATGATGCATCTCTCTCCGGGAGTCATGTCTGTGGCTGTGAGAATCTTGCAATGCCTCATGGAATTTGTAGTCCCACCACAGCTGGAGGGCCGGAGTTTGGCTACCCCTGCTCTAGGGTCTCATCTTCCTCTCATTTCTCACATGTATCACAGATAAACTGCTCTATCTAGACATGGGCACTGGTTGCTCCTGCCTATGTTAAAAGTACTCCCACAGCAGGGAGCTTCAGTACTTCCCTGGGTAGGGGAGGGGTATCTAAAGGACGCATACAAAGGGTGAAGTCAGACTAGATGGTGCAGGGCCAGATTTCTGCATACCCAACACAGGCAGTGGTCAAAGGTAGCTAGAAGGAACAAATTATGTCATCAGTAACAGTTCCTGTGTATGATAAAAGGTCACAGACTCTGTTCCCCAGTGCAATCAAGCCCACTTCCTCATTGTTGCTGTCCTTGTGTAGTACTATGGATCATTTAACCCATTCATGTTAGCAGAGGATAATTGTAAATGTATTGTTGCAGGCACTCTATATGTACATGTACTATATACTACATATAGAGTGCACTGAACAATAGATTTACAATTATCCTCTGCTAATATGAATGGGTTAAATGATCCGTAGTACATGATATGTAGCCCTGTACCCCCTTTTCCACTTACAGAGCTAGGTTATTTTTCTTTTAAATAAATATTAATGTATTTTAATGGTATCTATCTACCATTAGCTGCCTCATTTCCCACCCTCGGCTTATATTCGGGTCAATACTTTTTCCCAGTTTTTTTGGCTAAAATTAGGTACCTCGGCTTATATTCGGGACGGCTTATACTCGAGTATATACGGTATTTGTTTTGGCAGAGTAGTGCGATGTGTACTTACAGTTCACCTGTTCTGGGTCTGTACACGTAGAGCAGAACTGCTAGCAGAATTAGGTGTACTAAGGCAAAGGGTGCTACTAAGGCTAGCTAACTGACTATGCATGCAAGGAGGGGAGCACCACAAGACAGTTGGCCTAGGGAGAAAAAAGCATAAATCTGGCTCTGGCTGTGAGTGATTCCAAAAGTCCATTACATTAAGTATTATTACTTTTTTTTCTGCACATTTTTGAAGGATCAGTGTGTGTGGGGGGTGCTATAAGATTGGTTGGTACTCAGAGAACCTATGAAGGTGCTAAATAGTAAGTAACAACCTGTCTGGTAAAAACCATTCCAAACATTAAAACCTAAAGAAATGTTGTCACATTATGTCACTTTGCCCATTTAGGAAATCCAGCATGACAGGCTATCTTGAAAGAATAACCCCCACCTGCTGATACTCACCTTTGCCGCACACCCACTGCAGTACTATTGCTCTGCTAGCGAGCTGTTGGGAAATACCCAGTGCATAAGCATTCGACCTCCTTTCAGTATGAAGTTCTCAGGCCTGAGCAGTTAATCACAAGGCCTAAACGCTGTTACAGAGGAATGGGAACCCTGAATTCTGTGTGATCTCAGGCACCATCGGATACAGAGCTGGGGGTTGTTCTTTCAAGAGAACCTGTTACTTTGCACTGTACTGCCAAAAAGACAGTCTCATTAAGTTAAAAAACTGTTGTATTAATGCCTAGCAACACTGGGCATCTATATCAGATACATAAAAGGAACAAATAGCTTTTTTGCTTACAGCATTCAATTAGATTTTTTTCAGTCTTCTATACTAATAAAGGAATAACCTTCCTGGTTTCTAAAGGCACCAAGATTTGCTCTTCCTTCAGGCACTCTGATAACACAGCCCAGTGTCAGTTGATTGTATAAGACCTTGTGAGAGTATGAAACTATAAAGTACCTTCCAGCATTTTCCTCAGCTGTTTCTCCTTCTTGGAAATTTCTGTCAGGAAGAGTTTGGAGTTAAGATGCCCGATTTTCGGTGGAGGGAGGCTTCCCCCGGTGCAGTTTTGAGTCCTGTCACATGAGAGAAACAAAAATCACATTGTTACTCAGCTTACATAAATCCTACAGTGCATTTAATGCATTTACACAATCACTTCTCCACGTGTGCATTACAAAAAATGCATTGCACACATCAGCTACCAGCAAGATCCAGATGTTTTAGGCACCATTCACGCCAGATACGTTGGCATCCGTTTTTCAACGGATGCCAACCAAAGGACATCTGAAAATGAACGGGAGCTGGTCACACCAGTGCGTTGATGTGAGCTGCCCTGCACTGAAGAAAAAGTAGAGCAGGCGCTACTTTTTTTCTATGCAGTGCAACACAACACATGTTTAATGCGTGTCAACACCAGATCATAAAATTCAAAGTGTGGTGTGGACTCTATAAGTGTTCTCTGCATAATGCATACCAATTAGTGATATGCCTAGGCTCTTTTTTTTTTTAAAGGCAGTCGTATGACCATGGTAAGGCAATATTGCTGCGTTATAAAATCGCCCCTTCCTGTTCTTGTTTTTTGGACTAGAATTTTTAAAGAGTGATAACAGCATAAGTGTTAGGTAAAAGGGTTCCTAATAACATTTACTTTTTGAAAAAAACTGCTATACAGACATTGATATGTTTGTAATTTGCCAATCCGGGAGTCAGCAACAACATGAAAGCTGGCCATTGACCATACAGAAGGTCAGACCTATGATGGAAATAGCCTTCCTATGCTACCCTAAACATCAAAGAATTTTATTAAAACCTTAAATTTAAATGATATAATGTTCTAAGATTGCCAAACTTCCCCAAAGCAATATACATTACAAACCAAAAGATTTTTGAAAGATTTAAGTAGACCCATCATGTATTACTGAATAAACCTAACTGAATAAGAATGGCCTGATCTCAATGTATTTTTAACAACACACTGCTCTATGGAAAATTGCCTGTAACAATGTGTGCTTCCTTTATTGTCATATATGGTGTAGGTGCCCTTCAGAAATTAACTGCTGTTGGCAGAAGTTCCAAGTCATTGATGTTATTAAAGTGCCACAAGGCCAATCACAAGCTTCTAATGAGACTAGAATCATGAGTGTACGCCTCTCAATATAGAGAACTGTCAACTCTTCAATAAATTCCAGAACAATCTCCATTAGGTAAGTAATATGGCTTACTTCAGGATAACATTGAGCTGCAAGATGCAGAAACATTTGTAACAATAAATATTCACATGCAATTTCTCCTATGTCATTTCTTTCTGAAACTTATTAAATAAAAGTAGCTGTATGTATGATATATCTCTACTCTTGTAGCACCCAGTGCATCTCCATTTTCTGTGGTGGGACCTCCTCAACCACTCCTCAATGTAATCCATCTGTCCCTGTCTAATCCAAAAACATACTAGTAGATAATTGAACTCAGTCTGGAATCAGGAACCATATAATGTACCGCTTTAGGGGTAGTGAACTGCTCTTTTATAGAACTAGAATTCAGATCGGACGTGTATTTTGCTTATCCATACTTAAATGTTAACAGTCTTGAAATGGATACAGAGAAAGTAATAAAAGGGCTGAAATACTTCCCTTGCCTGGAGAAAATGCTGGTTTAGGATCCATACCCTCATTACTGACCAAGTCTTAAATGATCTCTGCTGAATGAGAAGATCACAGTGCAGTTTGGCTGATTGCCCCTTCACAAAAGACTATATAACCCAGTCCCTAGGCTTAGAACGTGGTCAGTAGTGAAGGGATTGTGGAGCAGAATTTTAAAAAGGGAAATAATTTTAGCCCTTCTGTTATACTCTTGTTTTTTCTTTATTAATCCCAGCAAGCGGGCTAATGTAGCTTATAACATTTAAATACAGGCTTCCCCTAAAAGATATTCTACAAGGTTCCCTTTCCTTGTCAAGGTTGTTTCCTTGATCCTTACGGCTGCAGAATAAACTAAAGGTAATAGCCAGGACTTTTAGATTTAGCATTTGTAGCAGTTATTTTTGGATGAGATGCATTTAAAAAGAAAACAACTCGGAAAATGTGCATTTGCCATCTGCAGGCAGCAAAACTCAAATGGCCATACGTGACAACACAAGGTCTATAGTGCCCTGCAGCAACCCATCAGTTTTAGCATTTTCCACTTGCAGGTTTGAACATGTTTACTCTGGGGCCCTACAAAAGATTTATTTCTGACTGCAGAAAAGTTGACAGGTTTTTTGTGTAATAAATGAAAATGTCTCAGAAATGAATCATTTTTGGGTCACGACTTAATGACCAAGGAGAAATGTGGGTCCCGAGGTTACACAGGTTGAGAACCACTGTTCTAGAGTACAAGGAGTGCTGCTGTGCAGTAGCCTATGTAAAACCAAACAACAGATTCCAGCAGCTAACTTTGGACTACTGCATAATATTAGTCTTTGCAGGTTTGTAAAGAATCACAAAAGTCTACATATCATTTACATCACATTTAATATGAGTGAAGAGTGAAGTATTGGCCCTACTATTCCTGCAGCATAAATAATCATCAGAAGCCTCCATCCATTACACAGCACTCTTGACCCTGGACAATGGCTGGCAAAGGCTTTCTGTAGACCTATGCCCTTGTTCACCGTCCTCAATCACTGAGAATAAACAAAGCAATCTACCTAGGAAACACAAGTAAACAGCGCATGCAGCACACTGGAACACTGATTGCAAATGCTAATCTTACCTGTCCATCAGGATTTTCACAGACTTTGTATTCTACAAAAATAGAAAGACAGTCATTGAGTAAGGTTAAAGTGGTGCAATGCAGCTGAATTTTTTTAACACACTATTTTACCTGCACTCATTTTATAAAACTAAAGCACTGATAATACTGTTATGAGACCCACTGCCACCCTGGCAAAAAAAAGAAAGAAAATTAGCTCAACACCAAACACCTGGATCTGATCATGTGACCTCAACCAAAGGGGCTTAGTGGACTAAAGGTCAACTAAAGCCAACCGATTGCACTTTCCTACCATCTGATCCTCCCCTTCGGCAGCGATCCTGCATTTTGTCATACGACTATCTCTGTAGAGGCCAAGAGCCATGGTTTTTGTAGCAACTGCAGTTCAACGTTTATTTTTGTATTACTCGTGAGTAATACGAATATGCAGCATGGTCAAGCATGGAGAATATGCAGCATGGTCAAGGTAGAGAACACATTTTTCCATTAAAATACTGTAGGCTGCCCAGTCTTTGCAGAGGAGAATTATGGGACTTATAGTTCCAGAACAAACAAGAAGATAATCTTTACTGTAGCAATAAAATCATGAATATTTTATTTAGCCAGCAAAGTTTGGAACATACAAACCGTGAGAGGGGCATTCACATACCTTCATGAAGTTGATGTCCTCTGTTTTGTCAAACATGACCTGTACAGAGCTCAGCAGCTTTTTGGCTTCTTGCATACGTTCATTTAGCTGCAGAACCTGGGCTGCATTCTCATTGCAGAATTTGGCTTGAGCCTTATCCAGAACATCCATGGTTTTCCTCATGTCTTCATCCAGAATCTGGTGCAATCTCTCGTACTGCTGTCGGACTTCGTCCTTCAGCTGGTTCACCTTTTCCTGAGGAAGAAAACAACGCTGATATTACTAATCAGCCAGGGCATAGGCCACAGATGTAATATTTACTAGCTATTTGACTACCTGGATGCAAGATGTGATTGTATGTGGGGTTACATTGACATATGTTTGTATCTCTTGTACTATTGCTTCTCTTGACCTCTGCACAGTATAGGTATTATCACTGTAACTGAAGGCCTGTTATCTGTGAGATTTGGCCATCACTACAAAAAGACCTGGTGACTGGGCCACAATAAACAAGTGGCAGATGGCCCATTCAGCAGCATTTAGAAAACCATATTAGGTATAAAACTTAATATGGTATTGCGGACAGTGATGAAAGTCGGGGGGCTGGTCAACTTCCAAGGAGATGATAACACTGCATTGACTTTCCAAAAAGTGTTGTCAGCTCTGCTCATTTCTATTCTACAGGAGTACAGAACAGTTCCCGCTCGAATCATCCCCACAGAATAGGAGTGGGCCTCCTGTAGTCTAGCATGGAGAGCGAAGGCAGGGCTGACAACACTGCTTGAGATTTTAAAGCACCAGAGGTAGTGCTGTCACCTCATTACAGTAAGTCAGGACCTCATTGGATTTCTGGCAGGACCAACAATAATTTTTCTGTACTTGCAGCATTTGTAAATATGCATGTAATGTAGAGATTGGCTTAATGTGTTTTCCCCCCAAACATACAATTTAAAGCCATTAGCAAAAAGTCCTGCATCTAAGCTATTTCTATCTTTAATTAAATAATATCACAAGTAGGTATACTGTTTGAAGCCCTGTTCTTACATGCTATAACTGCTATGGCAGCATGAAGAATCAGACCCAATATCACTGCACCTTAATAGAGTCACATACATGCCAGTCATATAATACAATTTAATATACCATGATGATTATGATTTGAAAAACCCTGTCTTGCTTCCTAAACTGCACGTCAATGAACCATTATTTCTTGCTTAAGACACATAACGGCTCTTGGGATATACCCGTTTGGAAGCTTTCTTTTAAATCAAAATGCAAGTGATATAGCTTGCCTGGATTAATATTTCTGTCCAGTGAGCTGGTGTTCAGAAGAAGCAGTTACCCAGATTAGCGCTCTGTCCTTTAGACACAGACGGGATGAGTGACACACTGCAGTCTGTCATGCCATCTGTGTGTGCGGATGAGGCCTAGTTTATCCACACACATGCCAGCGTGACACCTGTTGTGTGCAAATTCCCTGTCTACAATATAGTGGATCCTAGGCTCTGCAGTGAGCAGGCTGACCGTAGATTAGAAATAAATATAATAAAAAGAGCTTTGTTGTTCTAGTTAAACATTTCCATCTACTTAGGTTGGGCTTTCTGGAATGGCTGCATTAGCTGAAACCTAGGTTGGCTACATTCCCTTGTTTCAATACATTATGACCTTTTTTATGCAAGTCTGCATTGCTTAATGGAATATTTAATTACACAGACATAACATATTGGTTTTAGAAGAGTTGCATGGACCTGTGTAGCCACACAGACATGTAGTTATCGTGTGACATAGTAAAAATCTTTGGGGGAAACCACAAGTTCATTGAGCCTGAGACGGGGGCTAAGTTGGGCTCTCTTGTCTACATTAATCTCCTACTCTGTCCTCTGTAATATGCAGCAAACCACAGAGATACCCATAGATCTATGAACAGTTGCTAACTTGTCCCTTTAATTATAGACACATGACCTGCTAAGATTCTCAATCAGGTAAGATACTGAAAAAATGTAATTATCTACAGAAGCAAAGCATACATACAACTTTTATATATGTCAGCAATTAAAGGAACATTAGCAAAAGTATAACCAGGATGAAATACCAAATTGTTATGGATATACAATGTACAGAGTTTAGCAGTCTGAGGAACGTCATGTATAGCACAGTGTACATAGCACAACAGCATGTGGTTTGTAAGTCTGTGTTACAATGGCAGTTAGTGGAAAGTGCACCATTAGGCCTTGTTCACACCAAATGCAGACCAGATCCGGTCAGGTTTCTGCACACGCAGTGCAGTGGGTTGTGCCGCGTTTTGGATGCGTTTAGGGCCGGTTTTGGCAACAGTTTAACATGGGCTTTCAGGCACTTGCATGCGTTTTAGATGCGTTCCAGAGCAGGTAAAATAGGGCTTGCCGCAGTTTTTTCATCCGGTCTGGATCTGGTCTGGATCCGCACGCTGCGATGTGCACTGGAGGTCAAAATACCATAGGAATACATTGGACGCAGTTTTGATCCGGTCTGCACCTGCTCTGGTCTGGATCTGCTCTGCGCTTGGTGTGAACAAGGCCTTACATTAGTGGTGGTCATCGGAGATGGTAAAGATTCCAATGAAAACAAACCTACCCACATTTCTGTGTGCTCTTTAGGTCTATAAATGTCAGTTTAGCTTTTAATGATAAATAATGATTTTACTGCAGTTGTTGTCAATGGAGCTGGCTCCTGAATTGGACAGAATGGCACTTCCACACAACAACCATCCATCCACATCAAAATGAAAGCCCCAGTTACCCCAAAAGTGATACTTTAGGTATAACTAGAGCTTGGTGGGCCAAGTCAACCCCAAGATTCTTACACGTCTTGGATACCAACACAGGGATCTCCCTGAAATATTTGTTCCCTTCCATCTGGGGGATATGGGTGTTTTCACCCACCTTTGCGATTTCCAGCATCTTCTGTTGCATTCCACATTACATTAAAGGAAAAATAAGGCAAGTTTGTAATAAGTACTTTCTGACTTTCAAAAATCGAACTAAAAAAAAAAAAAGTCCATGAACCACACAGTGGTTATTTTAGATAGCTTCTGTGTTGTGTGGTTAGGGAGTGTAATGGGAGGCTTAGAACTATGAATGAATCTGAGACTAACAGAAAAGAAAGGGGTATTACTAACCAACATTTGCCTATCACATAGCTGAGGGCCGAAGAGATTATAACATCCCTGCTTGGTGCTTTTCCACTTTGGCATGCCCTGCCTGTTATCAAAATAGTTCAAGTGTATGTTGCCCCCAACAATGAACTTCTATTTGCTCTCTTTTGGTCTGTAAAATATACAGTTGAAAGCGTTTTGTTTTATCTTCTCAATATGTGCCAAAAAATACCTGTTGATCTTGTCAGAAATTCCCTCTTGCAGTGTGTGGGTAGCCCCACTGCAAGGGTTAAGTGCTTGTTTTTCTCTAGGGGATGGAATAAAGCTGAATTACTCACTTGATCCTCAGTCCCAGGGTAGTCACTACTCAGCTCTCTGCCTTCACTCCACCTGTAGAATGTCCCTCAGCACACTCACATCTAATGCAAGTCAATGGACATGCATTAGACTTGATGACGTCAGTGGTCCTTCGACCGCCAAAGCATGGGGGAGAAAAGGCTGCGGGGACTGGTCTTGCAACTCAGCGGGATCGAGGAACAGGTGAGTGCATCTGCTTTCTTCCATCCCCTAGAGCAGTGGTCCCCAACCCCTGGGCCGCGGGACCGGTCCGTGGATCAAATGGTACCGGGCCGCCCAAGGAACATTAAATGATTTCCATTTTATTTACTGTGGTGTATTTCTCTCGGGTTTGTCCGACTTTCCAGGACGAGAGGTTAACCGGGAGCTGAGAGACGTCACCTAAAGCCGCACCAATACCGCGCATGCGCAAAATATCGTGATATCGGGGCGGTTTTAGGTGACGTCTGGAGCTGAGCGGCTGCAAGCGGCAGTGGCGTTGTAGCTTTGGTAAAGAGAAGGTGTGTATCGCTCTTCTCTCTGTTCACCGGTACTTTCTCATGTTTAACAGTGCTTGGTGTACGTGTATATTGTGTTTGCTCAAATTTAACCCACAAATTACCAAAAATGAGTACGAAACAGACGTTGTTAGAAAGTTTCCTTGGGAAAAAGAAAAGGCCCAGTGAAGAGACAGAAGAAGGGCCTTCAACATTAAAGAAACATGTAACGTTTAACAGACAATACCATGAGTCCTACTTGAAATATGGATTTATCGGGACAGGTGATTCCCACACACCAAAACCGCTCTGCATAGTTTGCGGCGACCAGCTCTCTAATGAGGCAATTAAACCTTCTAAAATTATCAAACGTTGACCGGTCCGCGGCGATAAAAAGGTTGGGGAGCACTGCCCTAGAGGAAAAGGAATACTTTACCCTTGCAGTACGAGGGTAGCCCCACTGGAAAGGAAAGTTTTTTAAATTCCTGGATTTCCTATTTAATGCTGAAGTTCTCCTTTAATGTAAAGCCATCTAACAAGGAGGCAAGCTCCGAAGTGACAGCTTAAATTCATTGCAGTTTCCCCAATTCACTTTCATTTACATAGCAATTTTGCTGACGCCCCATTTCTGTTCTGCAGATAATAGGCTGATGCTCTATCCATTGTCAATTATGGATGATAGTGACAGAAGATCAAAACAATGGACAGATTAAAAGGAATAATGAGGAGAAAATAAATATTTTTGTAAGATTGCGTAGAGGTGTCCATACGCAGATCATGAAACACCTGTTCCAAGTTTGATGCAAAAATGATAAAAAAAAAAAAATCACAAGACATTGGCCAAACTGGGAGCTTTCATCTGAGGTTCGATTTAACTCTGCTTACATGAGCAGAGATAATTTGGAGCTGCACAATACATATCTGTTGGGTGTACATAATGGGCTTGTGCTTGCTTCTGGATATCAGATTCTCACATATAACACCAGCATATTCATAGGCTTCCACATAAATTGATCTAACCCAGGGGTAGCGCAAATTCAGCCCTTCAACTGTGGTTATACTACAAATCTCATCATGCACTTGCCTCTGGAAGTCATGCCTGTGGCTGTTGGGTTTTGCAATGCATTATGGGCCTTGTATTTCCACAAGCTTGAGGGTCCACATTTGGCTACACAAGGTGCCTGCAGTTTAAAGCTCAACCTCTAGCTCAGATTATTTTATCAACCACCACCAAACACCAGTATATGTGGTTGTATATACATTAAAAATGATTAAATGTATTTTTAAATATAACTGGTGCAGGTACATGTCTTGCTATCAGACTTCTAAAATGCCCTTGCATAGCTAGAAGAGGGCAGGCCAAAACGAAAAGTCAATTGTGCTCAGACCTCAGTAGTGTTCTTCTGCTCCTCCACTGTCCATTCACAGGCTGGGGTGTGTTCTTGACCATGCTATGCTGCTACTGCAGAGGAGGTTGAGAACTGTACTGTACTGAGAATCAACAAACTGGCTGCATGGAATTACAAATCCTTTTGCAGTTGAATCAGCTCCTATAAAATGTATTTCAACTGTGTCTTTAACCACTTCCTTGAGTGCAACTTTAAGAGTTTTAATTCAGACACATTTTAGGAGCTAATGTGTTCTCTTTAAAAACGTCATGAGACAAATCTTGAGTCAGTGCATAAAAAAAACAAAAACTACAAATACATTGTCAGAAGCTTCAGGTTCAATGCAGACTTATGTATCGTGCATACATGTTCTTCTGCAGTACCATTCATTGTCAATTGTACCCTTACATACTACACGGCACAGCAGCACACCACAGCGCATATACCATGTGGTGGGGTGTGCTAAAGTGGAAACAAAGGGTCATGTGTGTTTTCTGGTCTGTTTCAATGCGCTGCCAACCTATTTATTATGCAATAACGCTGTGCACGTCAACATGCGACTTACCACAAAAACACAAAACAGAAGAAGAGGTAGTCACCGGCTCTCTAGTATTTGCTCCGTCAATACTTCTTTATTGACTGATAAAAGGTCATTTCACAATGCAAAATAACGAACGTTTCGGAACCATGTCGGTCCCTTTATCCGGCAAACAAAGTGATGATAGCGCAAAAACACAGCGCATCAATTCATTGAAAATCCTGATGAACTGAGAGAGACTGCAAAGTTAAAATGGCTGCCTCTTCTACAAATGCACTTGTGCTCACTATAGCGCTGTACTAACCTCCACTAGTCTCTTGTCAGATTCCAGTTTGTACAGTTGATCTTCAATGTCTTGCTCACGCTCCTCAAGGCGATCCTGTTGTTTCATAAGCATTTTCTAAAAGACAGAAAGAACATAGGCAAATTATTCACCAAATATTAATTATTATTCTTGTGACTATTAATATGCTCAACCAGATCTGGTTTTATCACGTAAATACCATTAGTTGTCTAAATGTGTAATTTAAAACAACATACATTTGTTGTGGCTTACGTGTCACCAACCCAACCACGTTAATCAGAATCTGCAAGCCAGCAAGAAAACCCAATAGGCCTCTAGCCGACTCTCTACTCCTTACCCCCGGAATATAGAAATTATTTATACATCATGTCAGGTCATGAAATAAAATGATTATGAAATAGTTACTGAAACTGAGACAGTCATCACAAGAAAAAGGACAGTCGGCTATTCACTCAAATGACATTACTGTAAAAGATTAAAACTAGCTGCAAGTGGATGGAAAATATCTCCCACCGCTAGCTGGTTTTCTTAGAACATAAGCCTACCATACAATCTTAAGTCTGTTTTTACCATCAGACAGGAGGCTACACATTTGTTTCCATCATCTGCAGAAATGCAGTCATTTCTTATAAGCTTCTTTTTATATTGTCACAGTAAACAGCTGGGGTAGAACAAGTAAAACAAGAAAATATTCAGGGTATAGGAGGTGATATTCATAGAGGGGAGTTGCATCGAGCAGTCACTCCAGTGATAAAAATCTGGCTGGAAAATTCTAGTTACGTCTGTGCTTGTAATATGACTGTAGCTGAAGTCCTTCACCTGCAGTGTAAAATGTGAAGCCCCAAAGCATTTCTAATTCCAATACTTAGGGTGTATCCTGAAACAAGGTCACAGTCCGCAGCCCCTCACCCCCCAAACTGTACCCTCCTCTTACTGTATCACAAGGTGCTTCGCCCTACAGGTTCTTGTCTATTTGTGAATTAAAAATCTAAAAGTCCTGTCTGCCGCCTTGAAGGTCTCAATGGACTAGAAGTGTGGTCACATCCCTGCACTGTAGTTCATTGAAAACTTCCTCGAGTAACCCAAAGTCTGTACTTTGGTAGGGACAAGGCCTGGAGAAGCAGACTGCAGGAGCCTGGGTATTGCACGCACAATCCACTGAAGCTCCATTGCAAATAATAATTGCACTTTCTTTATAATCAGTGTGGGTGCATTTATAATTTTTTTTGCAAGAGGAAGAATTATTCTTTAATTAAACAAAACCTTTCCAGAGAAACATGGGGGCTGCCATTGCTGACTTCACATTCTAAAAATGCTACTTGCCTGTCTGTCAAGATGACCCTCCTGCTTTAAACACTCTAAGCCACTAACCTGAAAAACGTTTGCAGATAAGCGGTTTTATAAGGATCAGTTCTCTGCCCATTCAGGGCAAAGCAAAAGGTTTGCTTGAACCCCCCTCCCAGGCATATGCTCATTGATAAATCTATTAGAGAAGGGACCAGAGGCGGGACTTTTGTGATTTCCGTCCACTTTAGCTGCCTGTTTATGCTGGCACTTAACGGCTGACTCTCATAGTACCCTGCGAGAGGAGCCACCCTAAATACCTCAGATATCAGGGCCAGCACCCAGGGGTCCAGCTGATTCTGCGTGGAAATTAAAAGGAAATAATAGAAAGAGCAGCAAGTTACTTCAATAGCATTTGCAATGATTTATAAAAATGTGAGCTTTAATATTCCTTTAAAGAGAACCTGTTACTATGTACTGCATGGGCAAAGCATCGGTTCATTTTAAAAGAAGTTCTCCTCGCAGTGTTATTCTTTACAAAAAGAGCTGATGTTTCACACATCTGAAATGACACTGCGGCTTTGCCCCATGGTTCTACTGCTAATGTAGATACTGCTTACCGGGGTGTTTACAAATTTGACTAGTATGTAACTCTTTCAAACACGTATCATGTGTGCATTTCTAATAGGAGGGAACCCAACCTTTAATAGCTTGAGAGCCACAGTCATACAATAAATAGTGTTGAGCCTTGCAAACAGATAAAGCACACAAAAGAATAATGGTATTATTTACACTCCGTTTGGAAGTTCATTTTTGCCAGTTCCCCTTTTCAGAAAACAGCACAGGCTAAAAAGCAGATCTGCTGATATGGAAATGTCTGGCCAATTCCCAGTTGTTACTCACTGGAAAGCAGAGGAAGCATTGGCTACACTGTTGATTGAGTTGATGATCTGACAAGTAAACAGCTTCCTTTTTAAATAATATATGGCCTAGTCAAGGGTGTACCTTATCCCCGCACACCATGTGACTGGTCTGGGGCACAGTAGTAAACTGGTTGCCTCCAGGGGCAATCATCCGCAGGTAATCCCTGCATGTCCAATCACATGCAAATAACTGCACGTGGGGTTATGCTGCAATTTTTGCAGCACACTGGATGCCACTGCAGGTGACCACTGTTGTGAGGCGACCTGAATGAAGTGTACACATAAAATTGAAAAAAAAATGTAAACAGTGACAGCTCCGGCAGTGTGAGAAACAACGCACACTGCCAGAGCTGTCACAAAAACACTGGCAGCGTTTTAGCTTATGGGCTAGTGTGAACGGGGCCATAGTGACTGGGTTTACATCTACTTTAGGAACAGGTCTCACTAGGGCTAAATGGTAGAAAAAGATTGTTGGAGAACTTGGGGCCAATAATGATTGTACCATGAGGAATGGTCACATACAATAATGACTCTCCGACTTGTGTTACCAGCCACCAGGACATTCACGCTTCCTGTCACATTCATTTAATGGATGCAGTAGAATACTTATACAGACATCCCAACCTGTAACACCTTATTTCAGGGAGGTTCCCGTCTCATTTCAGGGAGGTGCTTATATATATATATATATATATACACACACACACACATCAGATTTGTGAATTGATGTTCAAGTATCTGTCAGTGTAAAGGTCACAATTTATTAGACAGCCAGAGACCTTTTTAAAAAACCGCTGAGGAGTAAAGTCCCTGATACACAGTTGACTAGTTGCTATGTGCAACAAATGAAATAATTGTTCTCTATAACTAGACAACCAGGGCATATAATTGATTCTATATGATCCACAACCCTGCAGCAGTGCCTGTACCTGCTCTCAATAGTAGTCTATGTCCGCCCTCTCTGTGCAGCAAGTAGCTTCTTCCTTCTGAGAGCCAAGCCTTGTTCTGAGGCTACTCTAGAGATCACATGACCTTCCTCCAGGAGGCAAGCCTCACTCTGAAACTTTACCCACTGATATCTTACCAAAAAGGTTTACTCATAGTAAACCTTTCAGGGAGAAAATGCCTCTCTCGCGGACGTCATGGAGCCGCTATCTAATAGAGGAAGACTAGAGGGAGACTCCCTGAACATTGGGGAGACTTGAGATCCCTGCTTATAAGGCCCGAGCACCACGTTTGCTTAACATGGCATGTATAAGCAAATATTGAGCCCAAATCACATGCAACACCACTCAGTACCATAACTTAGCTTAATTCCGGTTAAGCATTACCACACAGAACTTTTTCCAAGTGAATCATGACATAAAAGTTGACGCGACCTAGGCACACACAAAGACATTCCCTGCAGAATGAATCGTTGCCATTCTTGTCTCCAACAGAGATATTCCGTCTCGCTTCTGAGATTAGAATTTCATGTAATTAGACGATTTAATGAGAGCCTGCTACTCACGTATGCAGTCACATGTATATTTGGGATGAAAAAAACTCCCTTGAAAACTAATGGTGTGGTTGAGGAACTCACAAAAAAGTTCCAAAATATTCCAAAAACAAATATGTGGGTTGGCGTTTGATATTACAATCCAATTTAGTACCAAAATTAGAATCTGTCAGTATAAGAATGAAGGTTGTATTGGACTATAAATATGTTAATTTATAGAACAAAGGGCTCTGATAAATCATGATTGGCAGTGGTAGGGGAATGCCAAGTCTCACATGGCACATATGATTGTGGCGCATTGTATTTCACATACACTTACGTAGCAATGTGTATCATTTAATAGGTGCAGAAACCATGATCTTGACTGTCTTGCGGCATCATTCTCTTGGCACAATACGGCACCAATGCTCCTTAAAAATTACAGCTTACAACTTTGAAGTTTTTTTTTCTAGTTGTTGTCAATGGAACGGACCCCTAAAAACTCCTGCTGGCTCCTGGACTGGACAGACAGGTTACTGAATTCCATTATCTTGTCCACCCCTGAACAAATAACATTAAGCTTATGGCACTGGGGGGACACAAGGTTATCAGCTCAGATATGCCATAGGGAAGCACAATGAAATCCAGCTCTGATTATCGCCGCTGCCTCTGTAGGACAGGGAAGTGCAAGCCCAGCGTTTTCCTGGTACATGAAAGCATTAAAATATATTTAAAGCCAATCACCAAAATCTTATATAAGCTTCAACATGTTCATGGCATTTTCAATCTGTTTTTATTCTACAGCTTTCATTAAAAGGAATATCTGGTGATCCTGCCATAAAGGTCCTTCCCATCATAGGCGGTTATTGTCCAAAGGCATTTCCTGCTATTGGGTGACAATGCTCTCTCCGAACTGTGCGTCTGCATTGTCACCATCAAGGGGCTTCTGCTGAACATTACAAGAGTGTATTTCAACACATTACACAAGCATGTTCCACTGTTGTCGCTATTAGGAACGCCGACCTGAGAAAGGTCAAGCAGCCATTGCTGGAGTCTCTGTATGTAGACAGAAAGTGGCTACAGGAGATCATACTGAGATGCAGGAAAGGATAAAAGAGTAGAACAAGCATTTTATTTGGAAAAAAAAAGGCAATTGTTGTGGTGCACCATGCTTTAACCAACTAAATGTAATTGAGGAAGGGTTTACATCCACTTAAAAGTAATACAAGTGTGTTCAGTGATTTCTTTAGATTGTTTTGTACCAAGCACACAAATCTTGAATCCATGGAAGGATCAATTAAACACCAGAACCTCAAACTCCCCGCAGTGCTAACATGTAAAATATTTCCTATTGTACTACTACCGAGGAGCAGGCCTTTGACTAGGCCTTAAGAGCCGGCATTGTCCTGCACGCTATGAATAGAGGCACCCATTACAATCTTTCTCTTTGGCACAGGGCACGGATTTAGTATAAGCTCATGACATCGCTCGACATCTTTATTTTCATTAGCTTCCATTTTATTTGGCTTAGAGCATGGCTGGTATAAAAATAAAAAATGCAGGCCTCAGTCATGGTTCAGGAACAGCTCCGGCTCCAGCCAAGGCCTGTCAAGGCTCTGAGCCCACAGCAGAATCTAAAGAGATCTGCCCGGCAATAATCTCCCTCAATGCTCCTGGCGTCCCAGGATGTCAACGGTTTGGAGGCACAGCAACGGCTGACTGAAATAAACTGGCGAGGAGGAAGATGAATAAAATGCATGTCAACAAATACTAATTTTAATCAGCTTATTAGCAACAGTAAATTATTCCAGCTACGGGAAAAGCTTCACTGATGGAAAGAGCAGCTGAGATTCTGGCACTGAAGCAAAGGTCTACATAAAACTTAATTTAGACTCATTTTAATTTTTAACCCCCACAAGGCATACGTCCGTAATGTGAATTAACCAAAGTCATTTAAACTGCCTAACATGGCTGGCACCAGGCTCACTTGTGATTGAAATCCAAAGGCTTCGAGAAAAAAAAAAGGGGGCAGCAAGATTGTGTCACTCGATATGTAGGATTGCTAAATGAGCTATTAAAAAAAAGAATATAAAATTATATATATACACATACATGTGTGTGTGTGTGTGTGTGTGTATATACATACATACATACATATACACGCACATATATATATATGTTATAAGTTTTGGATATATTGTATATAAATTTGCCTAGACGGGATTACATTACTCCACAGCACCCTATTAGAAGTTATATTTTATTCTTCTAGTTTTCATTCAGCTATTAGAAGCTGAAATGGGATTGCAAGTGATGCCCCCAGTTTGAACATCTCTTGCAATTGTCAGATACGTATATGGTTATGCTGGGGTTTCCTAACAGGTAAAGTGCTCATTATGGCCTTATATTGTATTCACAGCGACATTCACCTGTGAATCTTTCTTTATTCATAATATGCCAATGGAAACATGAATGCCTTGGCTTATTAAAATTGCTTGGCAATTACAAGATTACTTGTTCCATGCGCTTACTAGATGATCTGCAATACAGCAGACCTCTGGAACACAGATGACAAATAAAACACATTATTTGTACAATTTGTCCAAACAAAAACCTACAATGTATCTATATGAAAAAATTATGACAAATACATCAAAATACAGCTTTTCTATTAAAATCAACACACCCGAACACAATACCAGAATACAGTACTATAGCGCCAAGCAGAAAGTCTGAAAGATTTCTGGTAGATCTTCAAGTGTTAAATCACATACAAACTATCCTGATCTATATTATTTGCCATCAAATCTCATATTCAGACTGGTATTTGGAATCCTGTGTGCAATGTTCTCCATAAACGATCATGTAGGTACTGAAATAACCAATGCTGGATGCCATTTCCAAAGAGCACATGCTAAAATTTGTCACTTGTATAAGAATAATCGGCGTAGGGACACCCACTGCTTGAATAGTTCAATATGTGCTGCATGTAGGAGGGGAAATGCCAGTTACACATCACTTCGATATATGAGACATGCCCATGTCATATCACAACTAGAACAAGTCATGTGTGTCTCATATGCTACAGTAAATACACTTAATTACAATTAAATAGAATTAAAGTGTACCTGTCATTCCAACACTGACAAGCTTGATGCTCACTGAGGCCAGTTTAATTGTAAAGGGGGGGGGAAATAAAAGGAACATGGAGCTTTTCCTGATACAATGGGCTTATATGCAGGCACTTTTTTAAAGATTACTTTCAATTTGCTATGGAGGCTCTGACCTCATTACCCAGGACACTCGATCCACTCCCCCTGCCAACTGTCCAATGAGAATACCATTCAGGGAACTGCTGGTTGGGGCAGGTAAACACCATAAGTGAGATTTATGTACCACGTGAAGAAGCCAAGGCCTACATACAGAGGAGACTTTTCTGGACAATACATGTAACAGCAAGCATCTCTGAGGCCATACTTTTAGTTTTAGAGGGGAGGACACATTCACTTTAAATGCCATTTTTTAAAGAAAAACTCCAGGAATGAACAAAGTTAACCCTTGCAGTGGGGCTACATGAGTACTTCAAGGGTTAACTGCTTGTTTTTCTCTAGGGGCTGGACTAAAGAAGATATACTTACCTGATCCTCTACCTATCCCCCCAGGCTGCAAGACCAGTCCATGCAGCCTCTTCTCCCCCGGGCTCCGGTGGTGTAAGCACCGCTGACATCATCATGTCTGATGCAGGTCTGTTCCCCTGCATTAGGAATGAGGGTGCTGCTAAGAGAGAGAGCAGATGGGAGGGGGTGAGTGCCAATAGTTGCAGGACCAAAAATCAGGTAAGCATATCTTCTGTATTCCAAGCCCCTAGATCAAAATAAGCAGTTAACCCTTGCAGTGTGGGGGTTAACTTTGTTAATTCCTGGAGTTCTTTTTTAAATACATTCATTTGTGGATTTTTAGAGAAATTAGCACTCAGAGAAAGAGCCCCCTATTGCGGTCACAGTAAGGATCTGCTACTATGGAGACTGCTGCATGAATTAAAGCAATGCATAGGGACTGGAAGCATGCAGGCAACTAAAGCGTAGTATGAAGAGTCAGCTTTTGATAACTCTGGTAAAGAATATTATGAAGGCAAGTGTTAATGACACATTATACTTATCATCCACAACACATTCAAGGACTTTCAGTGCAAGACGTTGTAGTCTCCTACAAGCTGCGAGCATTGCATACTGGCAGGAGGTCACATGCTCCACCATATTCAAAGGCGCCATGTATTTGTTATGGCGGAGCAACATCACCGTGTGTGGTAGTGGCACAGCAAAGGTGAGCATAAGTGGGTAGGCTGTGGGCTAATAAGAGACTCAGTCACTTAGTCCTGAATAGACAAACTGACAGATACTCTTTATGTCAGCCATACAGCCTGCTATGGTCATAGCAGACAGCCAACATTTTTACAAGCCCCCTTGGACTCATGGAACCTGATGCATTTCACAAAGCTGCCCTCAAGTCCCCCCACATTGTACATTACAGATAGATAACCTGACAAAAGCACAGCTTGTCTCAGCTAACTGTATGGGTATTCACAAAACAAGGATGAGTTTAGAATCTCTTGGGTGGGCACACTTTTTTTACTTCATGGAAAATACATTTCACTAGTAGAGTGGAACTTGGAGAAGAGGATTGCAAGACCGTATGATGGAATCTGTTGGCGGAGCGGAGGGTTTTTTTTAAGATTCAGTCATCTCTGACAAGCCACCAATCAGATTCAACCTTGTTATATTCCAACTGTCAGAACAAAACAATGTGATTGATGACAGCGGGCAGCATAGACTGTGCTTATTTAACACAAGACAGAGGAAGCCAATTTACAGAATTATTCAAAGAATTACCAAACTCAGCTGCAATATTGCAAGACAGGTCCTGGAATGTTGAGTGGCTCTTACCTGGAAGTATTTTCACACCTGCCCAGACTCTCAACAAGTACAACACTGGACTGGGCAGCACACGTCTTTCCATAATTACAGGATAGCATAGATGTAATCCTAAAGTAGATCTAAATCCCTAAAGGGGGGTTAGGGAGTGCAGGTAGACAAATATCAGCAATGGACAGAGCAGGATATCAAGGAAACCTGTTACTTTATCCTGAATGGGCAAATTACAGGTGAGCTTTAAAGCCCATTGAAGCCTTTGTTCTTGTTGTGCAACCCGGCTGCATAACAGAACCTGCC
This sequence comes from Nanorana parkeri, assembly GCF_000935625.1. NCBI lineage: Eukaryota > Metazoa > Chordata > Amphibia > Anura > Dicroglossidae > Nanorana > Nanorana parkeri. Next base: position 990,401 of record NW_017306387.1, on the reverse strand, counting down.
AACTGCTTGACCTCAAACTAACACAATGTTCCAGCTCCTGAGTGCACTTAACAGTATAAACAAAAAGAAAACACCGTAGTTGTTCATATTCCTGTTAATAAACATGCTCCGTTATATGCACTCTTAATCGCACTTGGAAGCTGAAAGACCGCATATGTTATAACATAAGGTCAGAGAGCTGAAAGACCACAAGGGCCTCTCAGCTCCTGACTCTTCACTACGGAGTTCTTTCTTCGAAAAAATAAGTCAAGAAAAGATATGGGGCAAATATAAATAGCAGGGTTACACAATGATCAAAAGAACTAGAAGAGGCAGCTAAAGTTATATACAAATCTCTGCTTTTCCTTCAAAAGTCAAGCATGGCCTTGTCCTTTTCTGCCTTCAAAGTCACCCTATCGGCTCATGGGATGGGCTCATTAACCAATAGGGAGTCTTGGGAGGTAAGCAAAACTGGGTCATGCTTAACGTGACACTAAACTCAGGAGTTAAATCTTAAATATGCATTCAAGTACCTTAACTAGTTTTAAACAACAACGTAGCCTATTTGTGTATCACTCAGGATCGCTGTAGATCCTCAGAACATCTCTGAATTGGTGCTTACTCTGTCCTTCCTTCTGGAGGGTGGCTACTTTTGTTCCCCATGGTCCCTGTGTGTGTTATAAAGTTGTCACCGCTCCAAGCTCACTCACGTGATGGACTACAGTCTCACGCTTAGTTTACTAATTTGTCTTGGAGTCCATCTTGGGAGCGAGCTTGGAACGGTGGCTACTTTACAACACACACAGGGAGCATGTGGAACAAAAAGTCGCCACATCCAGGAGGAAGGACAGTGTCAGCAACAATTCACAGATGATTTGAGGATCCACATCTGAGTGATCCACAAATAAAAATGCATTCAAGTACCTTAACTATTAACAAAAATGCATCTTAAGATTTAACTTGTGAATTTAGTGTCACTTTAATTGTTGCAGGAAAGATTTACTCTAGCTGCCTATATCTGAATATACTGGTTATGTTGACATGTAGATGGACATTAAATCCAATGTATATACATTTTTTTTCATTATAAATTCAGCTGGTAACACAAAGAATTGTCTTTTATTTTAGCTAAACAATTGATACTGTAAGCAATTCTTCCTCGACCTAAAACAGATGACAATAGTTTACACAGGAAATGTAACTTCAGTGACACATTTTCTAAAAGACACCTTGCACGTCACTCGGCCCTCTAAAATACAAAAAAAAAAAAAGGATATAATAAATAAATAATTCAGAAAGGATTTTGACCCAGCTCTGTACTATATACACAATAATGAAGGAAATCATTGGCCAGCTTGCCTCTGCATGAAAAACCTGATTATGATTTGACAAATACCGATAGATGTTTGAATAAATGCAGTTACTTCCTGCCACATAAGCCTGGCAAATATTTGACAACAAATACCTGTTTCTTAAGAACTTCACATTTTCATACATTAGAGCTGGCTTCATCCACCTACACACAGATGCAGGGTCTCTTGCCACAGTCCCAGGCACTGTCTGCTCTCCAATTATTCAAATACTTTTTAACGGCTCACTATTTCAATAAATAATTCAGGGAAATAGCTTTGCATTAATATTCAATGGCATATTTAAAACACTATAGAATATTTGATAGAATCAATCATATATACAGAAAAGGCAATATTCCCAGAATAAAATGTAATGGTTTATTACATTTTTGTATGCCTAATGAAAAATGAAAATAAGTATTTGAGAGACAAGCAACAAAATGTTAGAGTGTAAAGAGAACGGCGGCATTAGAAACGTCTACGTCGCATTTTACATCCCAGAAAAAGTGTTAAACTACATGATTTGATTGTGCGGTCTAATTTATTGTAGGTATATGGCCATTCAATCATTAGGACATACAGTGTAAGCAATTTATGTCTTAACAAAGGTGCAACCTCACACCAAAACGATCCTTTAATAATATAAATTTAATCCCAATCACTAAAATCTCAATCTTAACATGAAAATGTCACTTCAAAAGTCATTTTTAATATTTTTAAATCTGCAGCATTCATTAAAATAATCCCTGGTGATCCTGCCATGAAGGTCCTTGTTTAGGCACTTTCTGGCTCTCAAATGTGGTTATGCATGGTCCCCATCTCACATGGGCTAACAATAGGGACATATTACACAGGCATTACACAGGCACAAACACTGTTATCAGAAAACATGCCCTAAAAAATGTCATGCAGCCATTGCTGGAGCTTGGTGGCTTCGAAGAGGCTGAAGGAGATCATCAGTACTGACAATGTGAAACCCACCATTTTCCTTTTTTATTCGTTACTGTTTATAAGTGTTATTCAGTTAGGGTGTAAACCTACTTTAACGCTTTTGCTGCTGTCGAAGTATATCGGGGGCATCTCTGATAAGTGAGCAGATCCCACACTGACAAAAAAAATTACAACTCCCACTATTTAATTTTACACAGTCTCTACTTTCAGAAAAACATTGGGGGGGGGTATGTAGTCCTCAGTGCATTTTAACATGTGTGCAAACAATGAGAAAATGCTTCCGGTGGTGAAAGGGCTAAAGGTGTATTTATACCCAACACCCCTTTTTTTAGTTTTGATTTAATGAGGAAGAGTTAGAGCTCCTGTCAGGTTTTAGTGCTGTCCAGGCCTCAGAGAGATTTTTCCCCCACTTCCTGCCTGGTGAAAGGTTGTCCCCAGAACAGAAAGTGAAGGAACCTCTCCAATGGAACCTCTGACTGCAGTAAAAGCTGACAGGAGTTCTAATCCTTCCCCACTCTACCCAAAACAAATGTTTTAGCTATAGATACAATTAAGGCAGCACATTCATTTTATTGAATATGTAACTTTTATTTACATTTGTGGGTCTGGAGCAGGGGTGGGCAACTCCGGCCCTCCAGATCAATGTACCAGCCATTATATTCCCATTAAACTGAACTCCAGGTAAAAACTAAATACACTGCTGAAATACATGCATGGGAAGCATTTTACATTTAGTAAAATCTCTTTCTGGTCAGCCTACTCCTATAATAGATAAATGAATGAACCTCCGAACAATGTTTTTTTGTAGGGGCCATGGGGGGCAATGAAAACAAGGAAGACCCCAAAACCTGCATATAGGATATAAAGAGAAAGATTTGAAACTTGGGAGTGTGAAAAAAATTAAAGAAAAACAGCAGACAACACCTTTTAAGGTGACGAACTGAAATTGGTCAGAAGGCCTGTTACAAAAAGATATCTAGGGTGGTTAAACAATGAACAAAATAAGGCAATAATAATAACAAAGTTCACACAACTCATTTATTGCCGAATTTTGTATTTGGACTGGAATTCTCCCGTAAGCCCCTCTACACTATTTTGGATAACAGAATGAACATTAGGCTGATATTCTGCCACAAAAGCATTCTTGCTCAAGAAGAGCAATAGAACAGTTCAGGAAGCAGGCCAAACATTTCTCCACCCTGTTGTTATGAGATTCTCTACTCCCCTCACACTGAATAAGATGCCAAAGAAAAAAGTAAGCTATAAATCATCTCCACAAAGTAATGAACAGCCGGCTTTGCCAGCACAACAATGGTTAAGACAAGCGCCTATTCTGAAGAGGTCAACTCTAAGAGGCTCCAGGCACCACCAAGCAAAGCAATATCGAGTCATGTGACCTTTCCACTCTGCTGCTCCCTCTTATGACTTCCCTGCATTTGCCTCACAAGGGTCACAAAGCCATTATGTGGGGGGGAGAGAAAAACCTTACAGCACAGAATAATTCTGTAGACATTGTTCTAATAATATATGGGGCCGTAGAGGTGGCCCACAATTTATATTTAGTGACCTATCTTATCCTTTAATTCCCTGAGCATTAAGGTATGAATTTGGGTGCAAACCTGATATTTCTTAGTTCAAACTCCATTCAAACTCCATTTATGGCTGGGCTCCACCAGCTTGGGATTCCCTACCACTGAAACGCTGACCCTACTGCATATTATAAAAGGGATGGAATGCCTGTCAAACACCATGAGGAACATGAAACATGCACAAATGATATTCCTGGGATTAACCTGCATAAAATATATGTAGTTAAAGCCCCCTCCTCAACAATTAGAATGTCTACATCTACCAGATATTCCCCATTAATTCTATGGTCTGTTTATACCATGATGTGCTCTCATACTAGTAACCTCAAATAGATACAAAGCCCGCTGCCTGATTTGTGTGCTCAATGTAAGAGGTACAAGAGGTCTTTTTGATTTTCTTTTTTCTGTTTCTTTATTACTTCGTATTTATTACAAAATGTGATAGTGGCCTTTATCTGATGATGACTGATTAAAGTATGAAAATGTTAACTTCTGCTAGACAATGTCATATCACCAGATACAGTAATGTTGTTTACCTAGCAGACTACCTTATACATGCTTCCTTCCTTGGCAAGGCATTCTGACTATAATATGAAGGTGGTGTATGCGTTTTTTTCATCTCCTTTTCCCAACATATTTTTGTAGTGATGAGTGAAAAAATAATTGGGCTGCAGTAAATAAGGACCCACGTGGAATTGGGCTGGGTCCTGTAATTACTTATCTCTTGAGTTGGCCAGATCTTTCTGATAATATCCTTTTACAGCCTGCCTCCTTAATCCCAAGACCAACCGCAAACATCCCTCCCACCCTACCATCCAAAAGTTTAAATCACAATGTTTGTTAGTAGGATTGGTCATGCAATACACTGCAATGGGGACAAGGTTAAAACATGTGGTCTTAACTTGTTTTTGCTTTCAACCTTTATCCTGAGCTTTTAGAGCAGGCTATTTGGTTATTTTGATGTTATCATTTTACATTTTGGTACATTAATCTTTGTGAAGTTTAACCCCCTCAATAAATACAGTGGTCGTTTTAAGCTATTGACTGAATTTGGTGTCTATTCTAATGCATCCTTTATTTTAACCCTGTGCTTTGGCTCCCGTGTCTTGTTCCGCAAGTCCTGAACCTGCAACCAGGTTCCATTGTAATTTTACTGCTCATTCCCGCAGCTATATATATATATATGTATATGGCTGGAATGAGATACTGCAGAGCCCCAGCACCATGAGATAAGATCTCAAGTCAATTGCAGGCTTATAGTGATAGATGCAGTACTGTGAAAAAGGACAGATATGTAGGAGGTATAGTTGGTTCAGTCAGCAGTTAATGTTTCTAATGTACTTTAGGAGTGGTGTGTCTAGGGTACACTTCAGTCCTTTGCGCCTCCATGCTCTTTGCCTGTTACCATGACAGCATTAGCAGATTAGCTAGTGGAAGAGTTAGGTGCGACAGTCTCTACTGTGCGTAATTTAGTACCTCTCAACATCACTGTAAATGACATCGGAAACTTCCATAAAGAAATATCTTACAGCTGCCATATGCAAAGGGGGTGTCGTACACCAAAGCCTTTAAAATAAATAAATAAAAAAAGCTACCTTCCCTATCTACCTTTTAGCATATAATTTACTTTATGAGATTATCGATTCACTCTTCCCCATGTCCCTTAATTTTAAGCAACAATGTAATTAAAATGTAATGGATCACCCCATGCAGTTATTGGCATAACAATTAATTTTTGCCAAATAATTTTTTGAACAAATGTAGATTCCTTGCATATAATTGCAGGAATTTGCATGGTGTATTGTGTGTGTTGATCTTTCATTTGAAAATTCCATTCAGCTAACATGCAAACTACACAAATCTACTTTACATTAGCGTGTCGAGACTGCAGTGAGAGCAGCCTGCATTAGTCATTAATGCACACTTGTCACTGGGCTTCCTACAGCTCATCCCCGGCCACCTCCCCACAGAAATAGGCAAGGTCTGCAAGTATTGGATAAGAGCCACAGCTAATGTCACTGTTTTGACGTGTTCCCTTTCAAGAAGCCAAAAGAGCACATCTGACTTTCTAATCAGCCTCAGAATTGTCTTGCAGACACCTCAGCTGGCCTCTCATCTGAAGCCCGTCTCTGCTGCTATTCTGCAAGAGAAACATTCCACCGTGGGGAGGGCGAGGCAACCACATTGTGCGAGCCAAGCTTCTCCTATACCCAGAATTCTCATATTCAAAGCACAATGTCATCCCTGGTCAGATCAAAGCAACCCCTCAGAAAGCAGGTGAACACCATTTTTCATCCAACACAAAGATCTATTCACCAACATCAGAATCACTTCTCACAGTAAGGTTCTGCAGCTTGGCAGGTGCATCAATGTACTTTGAATAGACCACAGTAAATAAGCAACTGTCTAGGGTTTACCTACCAGAGATACAATGGCCACGAGGCCCATGAGTTGGGGGAACAAGCATAACAGCTATTAGCCTTTACTTACCAGCTGTCTACTCTTCATTACATTCCATATACTATACATTAGCATGTATCTTTCCTAGTGCTTTTCTCTGCTATTACTTGTCTGATCCTTTAGTGGGCTTATTACGTATAACATGAAAAGTGTAAATAATTATTTATTTTGGTTTTTGTAGTATTGTCCATGTCTTCAGCTTTTCATTTTGGGTATCCAGACTTCCTTCCCCAATCCTGCTGTTCCTGGTAATGCTAGTGCTGCAATTATGCTAGTCTACTGCCTGTTCTGCTTTACGATTGGTACTCTGCCTGATTCTGCATGTACTGTCAGGTTTAGTCAGCAAGACAATTCTGAAAATCACTTTTTGCTGCCAAATCCATCCCCACCTTAAGGTATCCTGTGAAGATCAGGCATTTCTAGAGTTGGAAGCTCAGTAATGGCCTTTCACCTCTTGAATGTGACAAAGAGTCCCCTCGCTTGCCTGCACTATGAACTTGCACATCCTTCCCCACACAGAAATTGGATCCCTTTCCAGGCCCCCGCTTGTATTTACTTATCCTTGTTCTCAACATCAGTCCCTGTGCTGGGGTCTGGACCCCAAACATCTGTGTTCTTGCTCTGCTTTAGATATCTAATTTGTGCCAGTTACAAGACGACCTTGAAAATTCTCCAGTAGTATCCTGCTTCCTGTTGTTACACAGAAATGTCTTCCATTAAGAACTGTCTTCCATTAAGAACTGACAAGGTCACCTATACAATATAAAACTTTAAAAAAGTAGACAAAAAGGGGTACTGATGTTTAGCATTTTAGCAAGTCATGGTTCAATATGACTACATACAGTTACTATATGAATTTACGATCAATAAGTTACCCAATGCACTTTTTTTCCTAAAGAAATAGCAGCTGTTGTTGCAAAATACTGCTCAATAGCCTGAAGACACCTGCTGTGCAAGTCAAGAGTGTGTATGTTTCCGGAACAATTTTTACGCCAATAAAAGCCAAGGTCAAGGCTCTGGCCTGCCTATAGCTAGACTCACCTGCCGCAGTAAAATTTTGGAGCAAGCAAGTACAGGTCCATGATAATGTTTAATGTCCAAACAAGTATCTGTGGGTGATAAATACTGCTTATGGTTGCAATAAATATAGTAACAATGAGTCACAGCACTCTGGATAATCTTAAAGAAGACTTACATTCAAGACTATTAAAAGCAGAACAGGCAGTAGACTAGCTGCAGCTCAATAGCTAAACAAACAGTTGTGACTCATGTACATGGACATTTAACCTGCCAAATGTTTCATAAAGGAATGCATGTACCCTTGTTATCCAACCCCACCATGGTGTGATATTCAGCTGTAAAACACAAAGTAACAATAGAGCTGACAATTCGGCAGAATCCAGGCTACTACTTGCTCTTAATGTTACAACTGACATCCACCAAGCCTTCTCTTCCTCTGGAAAGCTGTAAATGCCCATTCCACCCACCTCAGAGAACAAGGCCTCCCACTGCAAGAATTTTTACAACCTTCAGCCTGTGCGGTCCAACTCCCAAAATAGGTTTCTGGTATATACACCATTATACACCACCAAAATATTTTATACACTTTAAAGGAATATACAGGTTAACGGAACACTATGTTCCCCTTTAACTAAAACATTCTTCTTTAAAAAAACATCCAACTTGTTTAGTAAGGCAAAGAGTATTGTACAAAGAGGTCTGCAGCAAAGTGATAGATTCTGCTTAAACTGGCACAATTTGTCAGGGAAAACCGGCTACCCAATAAAATGGATTTTAAAGTACATGGGAACTAATTTTCAGATAACACCAAGTATAACTACAGGAGGGGCTGGATAGGTTACTTGGGCTCAGTTGTACTGCTTTCTTTTTTCTATCTCTTTCCTTCACATCCTTGATGTTAATTCCTTTATCTACTAATCTCATTGAAATAAAGAAACTATGCCACGTAAACAAAAAGAGCAATTTTAGGCCACAAGAGAAATCAATCTGTGAACTGCCAGTTTTATTCAACAAATAATGCAACTATGCTGAAATTAGAAAGTCCACATTATCTGAGTCCTATGTAATCCAAAACTGCCGCGTTCCCATGAGCGCCTCACATGTTTCTGCTTCTTGAACCTGTGCTCTGTAACATCCTTTTGTTCAGTTTGCGGAATCAACTATCAGATAAAGCCTTCTATGGCAGGATTGAATCTGAGTGGCGGCTGCTGGGAAGCAACTTCACTGAAGTTCAGAGAATCCCATAGATTAGGTTTTGTGAATGGCAGTGACAACAAAAGTCCTACAGGTGGTGTGTTTGGAAATAATTCTGCTATAAAGCTACCAGGTCAGTAAAACAGTTTCTTAGGTTATTAGATTATAAATAAAAGGGAACTTAGAGGGACTAGTGCACTACAGCTATGCATTCGGAAAACAATCTACGAGTGGGTAGGCAACATTCCCTGTTGGCATTTCAAATTGTGCTTTTTGGTTTTACCTTTAAGTGATATGTGGGATTCTCAAAGGCCTCTGTATGTGATACAGGGCTGCTTTGATTCTCTACTTGGGACCTGTGGCTTTTTGTTGTCCCAGATAAAAAACACTCCATTCACTCCATACATTGTCCATACAGTCCTACATAAAACTGTAGCCTGGTATTCTTCAGCCAGTTTCTGCCTTCTATTTGCCCTTTCATTCTATTGGCGCCTGCAGGCAAACAGTGGTAGCAGAGTTTATCTGTTGATGCAGGTTTCCCCACCACAGGAGGCTGCCAAGTTGGCTATTAATCTTGATGCATCTGTTGGCTTGGCAGTTCTCAGCTCTGTGTCTCTCCCAATCCAGCTGAAGATGCATTTCGCAAGTGTCAAGCTCAGTCACATTCTCTGTCCACCAGAGCTGTGGGTAGAGGAGGCCGGCAATAGAATGGCCAAGGCTTTAATTTTGGTCCTATTGCAAAGAAACATGACTTTATATACAAGTGTCACAAGAGGTAATGGGGCACAAAGCATCTGAAGAAACTGGAAAGCATGACATCTTTAATATTGCTAGGACCAGCTGATCTAATCAAAACTGATTTGAGAAAGAAAATGTAAATCTTATTTATGGATGAAATAAGAAAAAGGTACGTATATATAGGAGAGATGGAACAAATGTCACAGCTAATCACATTCTGTGTCATGAGGCAGTTAATAAAATGTGAGGTAGGTAATGCACATGGGCTTAAAATGTATGTACATTTTAACACTTTTTCTTATTGGCTCCCTTTTGATTTGTGAAATATTTGATAAGTGCAAAAAAATACCTTCACATCAGAAATTCCCAGTCCAGCACTTGTTCCCTGTGTTCTCTCAAGGAGAGTAATTAGACCCCACAGTCCTCATCTTGGAACTACAGAATGATTAGTCTTTATGTTATGGAGATGGGGGAATAGGTGGATCTGAGTAGTTTGGCAAGAGAAAACTGGGCAGGGCAATACTAATCATATTCAGTACCTCTGCCTAACACATGCACATGTCCCCATGTTTTATCCCTTTAAAAATACTACAAGTATAGAAAAATGCCTGGTGAAAAGATACCCTGTGTGCTCCTCCTCCTTCCTGTTTGGGCTGACAACACCAAGCAGCATTGTCAGCAATACAAGACATTATCATTATTATCATCAACAATTTACTATAAAATAATAATCATAAAAAAATATTGTTTTAAAAGGGGGAATTCCCTATTAAGCACAAAAATAAAAAAATATTGTATAAAGCCATATAAACTGCCCGTCCCTGCTTGTGGATTTTGCTATAATCTCTGATACTGTATTTCTAGCAATTATCATGCTAATTGCTTGCACAAAGCCTACAGTTTAATTAAAATCATATAAAACCAAAATGTATAAGACGGATGATGGGAAAAAATAAATAAAAACAATTGTGGTGATCATATATAAAACAAGCAAGTTTCTATAAAAAAAAAAACCCTTTGCTTCCTGTAAGTGATTTCAGCTGGCACCTAAAACTGCTTGGATCAAGAGTTTTTATTTTTCTCATATCATTTTATTTTGATTGGCTGTTGAGAATTCCAAAGAAAGAGATGCTAATCTTCATGAATCCCATTGTTAAAGGGCCCAGAAGAGAGTTTCTCAATGTAGCAGCTGTTCAGCAATACTGCCAACTGTATCTGTCTAAAGTAGGCAAAACGTGCTTCAGATGAGAAAGAGGAGGAGGTGACGCATAGGGGAGCTGTGAGTGAGATTGCACCGAACACGTAGCCACAAAATTAGGAAATATGTGTAAATTAAAGAGCATCAATGGATAATTATACAGCACAATGTGACCCTGGGCCTCTACTGCAGTGAAATATAAGACAAATGCATTTTGTCTATACAGAAAAAGGCAAATTGATAGCATTCACAAATGCATATGTGAAATGTCCTATATCTACATAGACACAGATATTTTGTATTGCACCTAACTGGTGTACAGCCTGCCTGATATATGTAAAATAAGTAAATTAATAAACTTTATTTGGAGTGTACAAACTACACCTGGCGCTGACTCGAGTATAAGCCGAGGGGGGCACTTTTCAGCCAAAAAAATGGGCTGAAAATCTCGGCTTATACTCGAGTATATACGGTACTCCATTCAGGTCCCCTGCACAGCAGCGTGGGGTTCTGCGGTGCGGTGAGGTCCAGTGCGCTGCGAAAAAAAGCAACATGCATCTTTCCGCAGCGCAGATCACACCTGTAATGGGGTGTAAACAGGGCACATCAAAAACAATTGTGTTCTCTGTGCCCTTGCAGTCACTGGCGTTCTTTGGTTGCTGAAAAATGCCAATCACCAGATAAAGTGTGAACAGGCCCTTAGATAATCATGGACTGCAGGTGGCCATATACTCAGTCCTTTATTATCTAAAGCAGAGCTGTGTCCTCCAACGAACAAAAGCGAAAATAAGATTTTTTTGTACACATTCTAAAATCCTTTTCTCTGTGTCCATTGGAGGACACAGCTCTGCTTTAGATAATGATGGACTGGGTATATTGCCACCTACAGTCCATGATCAACTAAAGCAGAACAGATGAACAATAAACAAACGAACAAAGGAGAAACACAGTTTCACGGTGACAGTGACCACAGACATCACAGAGCTGATTCTCACCTATTCCAGCACATTTTGGGACACTTCTTTCAGCCCTTGGCACTTAACAGGGCAGCAGGGGAGCAAAGGAAAAATATGCATATGCTGCTGGGGATGGAAAAACTACATTTTTGGGCAAAAACATATAATTTGCAAGCAAGAGGTTTTGTTTTGTTGTTTGTTTTTATTGCAGAAGAGACATATTATGTATATTCTGAAATAGAAAAAGGTTTAGTATTCCCCAAGGAGGGGATCCCACCATTCCTTCAAAACGATGTAACAGATAATTATAAAAATATATATTTATTTGTAGAAATATTAAAACATGTATAACAAAATATATTCAAACTATATAAAAAAACAATATAAAAAAAAATATGATATGATGATGATTATATATTCTGAAATAAAGGTTGCTTACTTCCTTACTGCAAAGTCTGTACATTGAGCTGTGCTTGTAACCTGTACAATCTCAGCATCTGATAGGATTCATTTCATTCCCTTGTGCATGTATGGGAGTAATATCATCATGACCTGGCCAATCAAGGCCAAAAGATCCTAAACCCAGAAGAAGCCAGAGAAAAGTTGGCAACATATGTTGGCCCCTACAAGGGAGCTGTATCCCCAGAGCAGGGGTGAGTAGAGTTCTTCTTTGATGGGCATCTAGAGCCAAAACAGCTTTTAAAAAAAAAAAATTGGGATAGAGTAAGGAAGAGTTAAAACCCTGGCAGCTTACTTTTTTTTCTGCCTGTATACTATTGGGGACATTTCTCCTTCACTTCCTGTCCCAGAGATGCAACAAGACTATCAGTGGAAATCTCCCAAAATGTAGGGAATTTCACACTTAAAGAGATGGCCCGCAAAGTGTGTTCTCAATAGAAGATTTTCTCTCACCTCTCCCTGGGGACAGCTTTAAAATTTTGGATTTGCCCTCACTTTCTCACTGACTGCAGTGAATAGAAAAAAGGAGTTTCCCTAATGCAGTTAAGAAATAAAAACTTGACAGAGGTTCTAACCCTTCCTCATTCTATCCAAAACTAAAGAAAACGGTTTTGCCTAGAGAGAGTGAATGCACTTTAAATATCACTGGTCAGCTTAAGATATACCTCTTATGAGAGGAGCTACCATTGTTGTCTGGAAAGGCAAAATTAAATTTTTTCGCAGCAGGAAAGGTTAACAATGGCAGCCTACATTATTTCCTAGGTTTCCTTTAAGAAAGGGTTACCAGTACTGGTTAACAGTTGTCTTTTTTGGGATTACTAGACAGTACGTCAGCTGTGTTTGGAGAATGGAAACTGTGAATACAGAAAGAATAAATATGAACACAAATAAAAGTAAGTATTAAAGGACTACTATTGCAAAACATATTCTAATAACTGTATGTGGTGAATACTTGTAAAGCCGGCATTCCATATTTTAATTCCTTTTTCATCTTAATCGATATTTTTTTTCACCTTTACAAGCTGTCAAGCAGAAGTGACAGAGGTAGAGACAAACAAGAACACTGCCATTGAAGTTGCACCAACAGTTTTTTTATATACTAAAGACTATGTTAAAGTGACCCTGTTAGCACAGTGAAGAATAACATACCTGCCCTGTAATAAGAGGTACTATACTTACCATTCGGGTGGTCCGTTTGTTGAAACACTACATCTTAAGGCTCTGTTCACACCTAGGCGTATCGAATATGCGCGTTTGTCGCGGGTTTTGTGACGCGATTCACGGTAAAAAACGCGTGACAAACGTGCGTTTCCGAGGGCTACTTGGCTGTATCCCAATGGAAACGCGCGACAAAAACGCAGCAAAGAAGCTGATGTACCTTTTCAGGCGTAGGCCGTATTGTAGCGCGCTCAGACGGGCTGAAATATGGCAAGGTGTGAACCATACCCATAGAAAACAATGGGATTTTCATGTTTGAGCGTTTTGTAGAGCGTTCGTAGAGCGTTGAACAAAACGTACAGGTGTGAACCAGGCCTAACTGCTTGCCGGCAGCTGCAACCTTTTGTCTGCGTGGAATACCTGCTCTCCCCCTGTGTATTGTGGTTCCTTCTGCCACCTCATATGTCAGTGCAGGATATACAAGCCGGTGGGAGGAACCATAGTGTGATGTGGGGGAAAGAGGTATTCCACCTATCCCACTTGTTGAATGCCTGAAGTGGTTGTTGAGCCGTGAAGTTCCTCTTCTATTACAGCCATTTAATTATTTACAAGTAACCCTGTGTTGACAGGGCCATGTTAATGAAAGGCAGCCTTTCTATGCACCCCTGGCAGTGTTATACTGGGTCTCAAATCCTGTCACTGCTCCAGGACAGCTTGGCCTACATGTACATGTTGGGAAAAATATAAATTAAGTGAGCACAGAAAAAAAAAAAAGGAATTTGTATACCAATTGCTTTCATTACATGCATTAACCTCATACTGGTTCAGTATAAGATAGTTATCACAAGGATGACCCTTAACATAACGTGTGCGTATGTATGTATGTATGTACTGTATGTATGTATATAGGCGTGGCCCATAAACGTACAGAAATTGTGTGTATTACGTTTTCCGGTCACATAAATGCAAGCAATAGAGTCCAGCCATGGCAGCACAGCTGTGAGTGAAGAACAGCAAAATGTCTGCTGTGTATGGAGTCTGGAAGAGAAACAGGTGGCTTCTAATCTAGGCCTGGACACAGCTCAGGAGTCAGGCAGCCAATGCTCCTTAAACAAAATACATCCGGCGGCGCCTCTTCTTTTTATACATTTTCTACTACTGTCACTTAAAGTCTACATTCGCGTCCAGTTTGGCCAGAATGGCTCCAAGAATCTACATATACATGCCACTAAAAGGAGATTAAAACATGATAAAAGCTAGAAAATTGAGGTATTTTCATAATGAACCAGGAACTAAAAACATTTGATCAGTTGCTAATGGCAATGCCACCATTCTAAAATAATGATGCACCAGTGAACACAAAATTCTCAATAACATTCTACAACAAGCTAATGTCACTTACTCCACCATGCCAAAATCAGGCTTTAAAAATTGTCCTTTAATTTACCTTTGTGACAAAATAAATCACAGCCTAGTCAGCTAAAAGCGATTAAAAAAGGGGAAAAAAGGAGAAGAGAAACCAGTCTTCTTCTATTGGAGTAGCCCACAGAGGTCAAGGAGGCTCATCAGCGCAGAGGAAGTAATTGGCTCAGTGGTTAGCACTTCTGCCTTGCAGCACTGAGGTCCCCCAATCAAATCCAGGTTTAGCTAGTTCATGTGCATGCTCTCCCTGTGCTTGTGTGGGTGTCCGGCTGGGTACTCCTCCCTCACTCCAAAGACATGTTGGTAAGCAAACAAACTCCAAAATGGACCTAGCTAGTATGTGTACATATGACATAGGAACCTTAGACTGGGCAGGGACTGAAATGAATGAAAGGTATGTAAAGCTCTGCATACATTGATGGTGCTATAGAAATACTGATTAACAATAAACACAGGCTGTGCTCTGAGCAGCTAGAAGCTGTTGCAAACACTTATCTTATTATTCTTTAATATACATTATAATGAATAAATGACTTTTTAAGTTCCCTGATATTGAGACTTTCTTTCTGCTAGTTTTTATAAATAGACCTAAAGAATAGAAACCCTTGAAATCTACAGGCAACACTTCCCCTTTCCTTTTCTATAGTTTTCACACATTACAGAGTGTCATGGCTTACTGTATATAGATTCACATACTTCATCTTCATTATATACATATATCACCTTTATCTACAGTGGACCAGCTAGTTCTTCTAAGCAGATCATGCATCTACAGCACGGTTTAGGATTGAGAAATTACAACAGATTGCCCAAGCAGAAAAACAACGCAGTCAAAGAGATGAAAGTAACACATTTCAGTATTTGCCATCTCCCCCCCCTCCTGGCAACATTACTGTGCTGTTACAAGTTAACACTACTGTGACTGTCCGTAGCGAGTATGAGGCAATAATTTCATCCCGGAGAAATGCACGGTGACATTTTTCCCCCGGTGACTGAGCTTTCAGGAAATAGCAGATCTTTTATGATGTCACAAGGAATTACTCCGCGGCTCAGACACTTCCTGATATTCTGCTGCTGCAAGTCAGACTGGCGTAACCATAGCAACAGCAGTGTGGCCTACATAATGCTAAGCAGAGTAACATCCTGGCGTCACAATGGTGGAAGCAAAACAGAACTTGTAGTGCATCTATTTTTAAATAGGGAATGGATGAAAGGATTGAAAGTTTAAAAGAGGTCATTCTGAGTAACCGTTAAATTAAAACTTTGAAATGAATAGACCTGCTTTGCATTACTGCCTCCTCTAAAAGGGATATTCTGCCTAGGGATGGTAATATCCAGCCTTTGTTTTGGGAGCTAATTATTTTATTAATAGCCGATCACATAAATGAACAAGCCGCTAAAAAGGAACCCTCTGCTAATTAAAACTATTCAGTCACTTTTTATGGAAAAAGTTAAACAGCACTTCATACAAGGCCTCATGTATTGAGGATCACAGAGAATAAGGTTCTGTTCTCATACAACATCCTAGCAAATGTTACTGGATTAATTTACCTTATAGATGTATGCAAATAAAAGCAGTGGGAATCATTGATCAAAATGTCTGAAGGAAGAACCAAATCCTTGCTTTCAATTTATGTGTGGACTGCAAAGCTACATTTATAAGCTTATGTAAAAGCAAGGCACGATAAAATGATGAACTAATACAGTACATATTGATCCCTGTCCTATTCAATAATAAGCCTTATAGAGTCGGATTGGGTAGTATTAGGCAGCACTAACAATTACTTATGCCGATAACAAAAAATTATAAATCCACCTTTCACAAAACTAATAAAAATAAATAAATAAAAGCACCCATATGATACCGTAGCTCCCAACTGTCCCTCATTTGGAAACAAATCCCTCTGTCCCTCTTCCTTCCTCAGTTGTCCTTTTATTGGTATGATGTATAGATCTCTATGAAAATGTATTTAACTATTAAAAGGTATTTTACCGCACTAAACCTTTTATCTTGCCCTTAAATTACACTTTTTTTTTTAAAAAGCTAAAATAAAGGAAGAGTAGTGATGGGGGGGAAGCAATTTTAGGTTAAATTAGTTGTTTTTTGTGCATTAATCCTCCTGGTCTGCATTAAAGTCCCCCCGGACTGACCCGCCGATTCGTGGACAGATCTCCCATCCCCCAACTGACCCGCCGATTCCCGACCTCTGTATAGTGCGCTCTCGCCCCCAGCGCCAGCACCACGACACAAAACAGCAGCCGGCAGCTAGCACACGATCCACGATGACAGGAGGAAGACTTCCGCGTCACGTGACGGCCCACAAGCAGCGGTGTATTTAGCTTGCAACGGTGCAACGCCGCTCTCAGCGAATCTGCCACTCCAGGCAAACGCCTTGTTTGCCTCGCGGCATATTTCATGCTATATGTCCCTCTTTCCCATCTCAGAATGTTGGGAGGTATCCCCATATTGATTTTAAAAAAAGTGCCTTTATTGATTTTTGCAATGGAGCCAGCAAAGCAGACGGATCCTGTGAGTGGATCTACGAATGACACGGCGTGTCGGTGGAGCCACACACAGCCATGCCAAATAAAATTTAAGAAAAATTGAAAAAATGCTGCAGGGAGAAGAACCACACAATACAGTAAGAGAGGTGGATGTTTTGGAAGAGGGGGGCAGCGGACTGTGACCAAGTTTCATGTTACACATTAAATATGGGTATAAAAGGAAACATGGTCTGAAAAGAGGAATTAGCCTTTAAAGAACCTGTCACCACTGTTTACTTTCTTAGTAAATAGCAGAACAAAGTACTTTGCAATCAATTACTTTTCATACACTTTAGTTTGCTAAAACTGACACTTCCTGGAGTGTCAGTAGCCACTCTGAAATCTGCCCCATATATTGGGCTCTGCATCTGTTGCGCTATGCAGTTTAACTCACAAAGCCTCAAGCCTTAGGAAAGGTAGCACCAACGCGGTGCGGTCTCTGTTGGAGCATGCATATCGGCTGTTGGGTAAGTAAATACAGATATGGACATGGACGGGAGGAGGAATCTGCAGGAGCCAGAGCATTGTACCCACCATCAACTGATCACGGCTGCAATGCTTTACTGGCTCCTATGCAAAATTATAATAAATGCAGATTTTTTCTTTCTCGAAGAAGTCTGCATTTATTCTTTTTAAAAGGTGGACTTTACTTTTGAGTAAACTTTGGTATGTTATTAATAGAACATATTTATGACACGGAGAATATTCCCACTAATCTACTTCAGACTGAATCTTTTATAAAATTATGAATCTGATAAACACATCAACAACTCTAGCTGTGTTGGGAACAAGCTGTATATAAAATTCTACAAGCTCAACTTTGTTTTTAAACGCAAAACTCCAGAAAGACATCAAAACAGTCAATCCAGTTTATATTAAATAAAACATTGAATAATTTATTGTATGCAGTGACCATTAATACCAGTCTTTGTTTTATATTAGCTTCCTATACAGCTCTGAAAAGCAAGACTTGGACATGAAGATGGAGGAGCAGCCAATGCCAAATTCCAACAGATATAAGTGACGACTCATTTTAATTGCTGCTTTCCATGTGCCCAAAACACAAATATGATAGTGAAATATTGCTTTGCTTTTATTACATCCGAGACAGTTTCCTTCATGTAGCGCACATTTGTCCCTAACGAATGTAGCCATTGGTACCTAAAGTTGCTGTTTTAGCAAGTTGCTTTGGAAAGCTATCAGTCCTGGCCTGGTGGCACTATGTTCTGGACTTCATGCAGGTATTTATAGGAATGCAGATTCTACTATGCCTCAAGTGTTTCAATGTGCTAGCACAGCAATCTGAAACACCCCCAAGGTAGACTTTACAGTGCCAGCTAAAAGGCACAGCAAGGGTATGTGCATGGGGACAGCGGCAACAACAAAACAGACATGACGATGGCCATAGACTGGTTCTACCTTTGCAGCACTGTCGTCCTTAATTTCCTTCCCAACCAGACTATCTGCACGGAGTTAATGTATTCCATCTGTGTAAGTTGAGGGCTTCAACAACTTAAAAGACATAATGGTAGGTTAATTGGCTTACACCCAGTACTACTCCTGTAGACTGGATTCTAAAGCTCCTCCAGGAGTGGTCTACATACTCTGTAAAGTGCTGTATTCATGGATAAAATAAAGAAGAATCCCCTAATGGAATTATCAGGCTGGAATGTAGAGATGCACTTATGCAGCATGTACATTATAATGGAGTTTAGCAGTACCTGGAATAGTACAGGCTGTATACAATCCTGTTCTGCAATGTATAATGCCACAAAAGGAGAAGTGAGATAGAAGAAAAGGAAGTTGTATTCCTTGATATTTGTGAGATGTTAGCCAACAATTTTGGGAGGGAGAAATCTGGCACAGACAACAGACCAAACCCTTAAATGTGCTCACTCTTTAGCCCCAGGCGATTTTCCACAGTCATCAGAACAGGGATCAGCTGCTTGATATTTTGAGGGAGAGTTGGAAGAGCCTCTTTTACAGACAGCTAAATTAAATGTGATTGGGCCGATACAATAAGCTGATGCAAAGTACTGATGATAATGTTCTTCTTTTCTAATGTCCTTTTCCTGGTGTCTAGTCTAAGCTATACAGTAGTAATAATTGACTGCCTGTGTTCAGTTCTCTCACACAGTACAGCACATGTTGCATCAAGGCTGAGCTGTAAAATTGATTGTCAATAGGTACTGCATGTAAACATAAGACATATAATACTGGAAGCTCAAGATAAACGAAAGAAGTAAAGCTACTGCAACCCAATCTTATAAAACAGATTATAGGCATGCTTCTAGGACTGCTGAGGATGACGTTTTGCTGTGTTTAAACATAAAACACTTGCTGCTGTAATTTGTATTCTCCTGATGTCCAGCCAGAAAGGATGGGTATGATTTTCTTTTTCAGAGCTTTGTTCCCAGCCCCCTTTCTTTTTTTCTCTGGATATTACAGACCACACTTGGGGGGGAGCAGGATTGTGTTTTCATCCATAATTTTCTCCATCATGCTTGGCCCCTTTTTAGTTACATGGCAAGACTTTATAATCATCATTATAAGCTATCATCACATAGCTTAAGCTATGTAATTACACATACCATATCAAACAATTCATCCCCATACAGCTATCTCCTCATGTATCACTTCCCCCTCCCTTTTAGATTGTAAGCCCTCTGGGGCAGGGCCCTTCTTACCATCTTGTCTTGAATTGTATTGTGATTGTTATGTCTTCCTTATATTGTAAAGTGCTGGCGCTGTTGGTGCTATATAAACCCTGTATAATAATAATAATAATACCATCCAATCAGCAATCATCTTTAACTCATCTAACTGTACTAAACTTATTAAAAGGTGGGTTCTGGCTACTAGGGATTACTGTACACGTCTATACACCGCTGTATTTAATGGATGGCAGTTTGTGACAGATCACATGCCTTATTCTATTCCTTCCTTATGTGTCTCTGACACAAATCAACGTTGACAATGGAAAACAGAAGCAAACATCAGTGTAATGCAGTCTGACCGTTTGTGTTAGGCCCCATGCACACACACACACACACACACACACACACACACACACAATTGATGATGCCAAAACACAAAATATTTATTTTCATCTTCTACCAACATATACATATGTAGATAGAATATGCTTTCTATATGTATTTATGTGTAATAATATAAATAAATATTTAAATGTTTCAACTAAAAATGAGCTACACAGGAAACTGAAATAAATAAACTGAAAATATCACAACTAAGAGAACACATGCACAATAGCTACATTACCATAACAATCAAAATATATATTAACCCGTAGCAGCTATATCAAAGGCATAGGAGAGGAGAGGGTGTCCAATTTTCTTTCCTTTACATGTTCATGGACCACAGCAACATGTGTGTAAATATGCCCATAACTAACTAGAAGTGTGCATAAAAGGGGCATTATAAGAAATGATGGCAACAAGTCAATAATCAATTAACACTGTACCAACAGTAACTGTCACCCCATGAATTTGCAATAACACATTCCACATTACTCCATTATACAACTTTCACCTTACCCACTAGAGTAGGGGTGGGCAACTTCAGTCCTTCAGCTTTGCTTTAACTACATATCCCAACACGCCTCTCCCTTTGGGAGTCACGCCTGTAACGCTCAATCCCAATTCCTCATGGGACCTGTAGTTCCACAACAGCTGGAGGGCCGGAGTTGGCCACCCCTGAACTAGTTTAAATGGCTGGATAAGCATGGGGAACAGTTATTGATGGTTGGTTCAGGGAATATTCTCTAACTCAGAAACCTTTTAAAACGCAACTGAACTTTCAGTTTTAATCAGCTAAATGCATTGCAAATAAAAAGCACAAAAATGTGTTCAATGTGTTGTGGCTTGTTTTCGGGAGAAAGCATTCACAGCCCAAATAGAAAATTTCCTACCAACATGCTGCAGACTGGGACATTTGCTCTGTGTGTGTAAAGCAGTGGTCTTTCTGCAGCGGTGCGACATCTCCTGCCGAGTCAGAGCTAGTGCTCTACATTCATCAAAAAGCTTGAAGTAGAACTCCAGTTTTTAAAAGCAACTACTACATTGAACTGCAGAGGCTTCCAGGTACTAATACAGCCGCTATGCCGAGCAACTTCCCTGTGCTATTAAAAAACAGGGAGTCGCTCAGCCAATAGTGGCCATTTAAAAGGTGCCTAGTATATTTCTCAAAGAATATCAGGCATTCTTTGAATGGATGAGCGCCTGTGACATCACGGCTACGCCAAGTGGTACCCCCTCCCCTTACTGGCCCACAGAGGAAATATTTTTTGAACAGTGAAATATCAGCTGGGAGGACTTAGTCGTGAAGCCAAAGATGCGGATGCGTGTTTCCTGGCTCGGATACAGACAGGATCCATCCTGTGTATGCTCACCCGCACGCGTACAGATGTGCAGGGTGGGTGAGCGTAGGGGGGGAGTACGGCCGCGTAGTCCCATAGAGAAGGACGGGGGCTGCGTACTAATCGCACGCAGCAGTACGTGTGAATTCCAGTGTGAATGGGCCCTTAAACTTCTCGACTTTATCCAAACCTAAGAAAAAACTTTTTGGCCAGATATATACTTTAATGTTACCAACCCGTTCCGCAGCTACACCATTCCCTGACCTGTAAGATGTAGTTTATAATCTAATGGAAGTCATACATCATTTTTAGGGTCAAAATATTTGTGCGGTATGAGGTAAAAAAAAAAGAAACATTAAAGACCCAATAGAAATTCACACAAACAATGAGCAAATAAGCATCCTAGTGGTAATTAAACCAAGTACCCTGGTGCTGTAAGACTACAGTACTAACAACTGAGCTGTTCCTTCCACTAATCGAGGAAGGTACAAATATTTTTTGAGTATCCCATGAGAGCATCATTACCCATTTACTGGCACAACGAATACTCATTTTGTTTCGAAACCATCTACAGACTGCTGACTGTCTTAGTGGAGACAGACAGCAGAGTGCCATAGTTCAGACCATGGCATTTCACGCTCAGGAAACGTGGGGCAGAGGTGTACAGTTGACATTTCTCTTTATATGACAGTAACTATATATTGAAGCTTCACTTCAATTCAAGCTGAGGAATTAACAGTATCTTCAATTTTATAGGCTACCCCTGCTTTAATAATGTAACATTTGTACCTGTATTACATATTAAGGATTTATGCAACACTTTCACATGAATTTTTTTATGAAACAATGTTATAATGTATCATACGTATAGTATAGTATGTCTTTTGGTCTTATGTTCAAATATCACCTTACTGGCAACAAATGCACCAGCTATTGACACAGAGACTCTGGGCTTTGATGTGCCTCTCCTCCCAAAATTCTACCTCCTTGCACTCTTACCAAGTCATATAATGACTTCAAACAGCCAATATGGAGACTTCTCTTTAATGCCAGAAAGGGAATCTTACTAAAATAGAAGGAAGGACCTGACAACTGCGGGGTGTGAAACCTTTGTAAATTTTATTGTGGACCTAAAAACAAACAGCTTTATATTAGCCCGGCATGGCCAAAATGGTTGTAAAAATGTGGGGGGTCATGACTAAAGTGACACTAAACTCAGGAGTTAAATCTTAAAGGAGAACTATGGGGTAAGGGCTTTTCCTCACCATTCTCCTAAGGGTCACGGGAGAACACAAACTAGCATCCTCCCGTGACCCAAAGCTCAGTATAAATCGGGAGCTACAGCTCGCAGTATACTGAGACACCGCAGCTGGGACGGATCCCGACAATACTGTCTGGATCCACCCAGCTGCGGGATTGACAGCTGGCTCTGCCTATCCAGAGGCTGAGCCAGCTGTGCCCGCACCCTCCCCCGTTTCGCCAGTCAGCGCTGGAGGATCGGACAGGGGAGGGGGGAATCCCTGCAGGGAGCCGTGAGTGACAGTCACGGCTCTCTGCAGGTATAGATCGAGAAGTGAGCGAGCGACGGTATGTGTTCGCTCACTTCTACTGAGCCGACCCGTGACAGTTTCATTGTCACAGGTCGGCTCAGATTATGAGGCTGAGTGAAAATCACTCACCTCATAATTATCCTTTAAGAATACATTTATGTACCTTAACTATTAACAAAAATATATCTTATTTATGCATCACTCAGCTGTAGATCCTCAAATCAAATAATCTCTGAATTCATGCGGATACTGTCCTTCCTGGTGGGTGGCTACTTATGCTCCCCATGGTCCCTGTGTGTGTTGTAAAGTAGCCACTGGCGCAAGCTTGCCCCTGTAATGGACTACAATCTCAATACAAATGATTGAACTAAACGTGAGACTCTAGTCATGAGAGCGATCTTAGCCAGTTTAAGAGTGCTGCCACACATCCAGTGCTGTTACATGGGGGCAGGCAGAGCATCCTTAGCCTTGTGTAAGACCTAGCTCGCTTTACTGCTGGTGGGCAAATTGAGGGTCATGGAAGTGAAAGCATGCTGCTGGGGAGAGTGGCAGTTAAAGTTACACACACACACACACACACACACACACACAATGCATATAGCATAAAAGCTTTGCTGAAAAGCCAAATGTCATACTTTCTGCTTCCTGTTCTGGCTAGCTAGATTAGGGGTTGGGGAATTTGTGGTAATGCCCATAAGGGATAATTTCCCATTACTTCCTGTTTTCTGGCTCGGTAACCAGGACAACAAACGAGGGGAAATTTCCCTACCTGATATACACACAGCAATAAAACCTGACAAGAAGTCTTAACATTTTCATATGCTATCCCCCCCAAAAAAAAAATTGGCTGGAGTTGAGCTACCGTAATAGTGAAAAAATATAAACACCAGCACCTTTGCACCAAAGCATAGATAATCTGTATAGAAAAATATAGTCATACAATGAGTAGTGTGGTTTGTGTCAGCTTGCAGGCTTCATATGTCCTCTCAACAATATTGCTTTAAAGAATCCCTGTCATCTTGGCCAATTAGGGTAAAGTAAAAGTCTGAGTAAAGCCCAACTGCCCGACTATTTTATATTCTCCTCTCCACCCCCCACCCCATACATTCGTACCCCATACACTGCCTAACATCAGAGAAAATTACAGGTATCCACCAATAGAAATCTTATATACGTGCCATGAAGCTTGCCTTCTTTGTCTATATAATCTTAGATCACCCTGCATGCATTATGCTATTAAACACATTTTATTTATCTTTTGACACCTCTTTGAATCTATGTTCTTCTACATACCACATTACAAATCATTAGTGCAGCACAAAACCAGGAGAGGGGCCCCGCTGACCGATAGGGGTTGGGGAGGTCTTGGCTGTCTATGTGAAACTGCTGAACTGCGATCAAGTTCTACTGAACCGAATGACCTTGAAAGCTGCTCATGATATATATCCGATTAAGAAAGAACTGCCACTCTGTGCTGCCCTTAAAAAAATTTAAAGTATCAGTAAACCTAAATTGCAACTTGATTTACCCAACAAAACTATGTATAGCATTTTCACATATTTAAAAAGGTGTTTTTCAACTCGAAGCAGAGATCCAAAAAAAATACAATTTTATCCAATGATGTATTCATTTTTTAAAATCCAGCGTATGTTTGCTGCAACATTGCAGTTACCTAAATCTGTCTCGATAGCAGCCTGCTGGAATCCCTAGTACAGCCAGACTAGGAAAGGGAGGGGCAACACCCTGAGCCAACTAGATCTCTATTGTGTTGCACAGTGCTGGTAATCTAACACTGCAAACATGCTTATGAGAATGGAGAGCTCAGGGATACAATGTGCTACTACTGCTCCTTCACGGTCTAGTCCACAGGCTAGGGTGGGTCCATGACTGAGCTGTATAGTCGGCATGGAGGTCATGCATGTGCTGTCTGAATCACAAGACTGGCTAAATAAAATTATAACTCTGTCGGCTGGTAAAGCGGTTACATATATTGTATGTTGCATGGAGTTTGGCTTTGAGATAACCAAGGTAAAATTGCAGCCCTGGTGAGAACATTTTCCTAGACAATGCGAACTTCCAGTTAGCAATCCATAGTGAAGGCCACTGCAGACAAGTCGCCCTGAGCCCAAAATGGCTAGACCCCTGGAATAATAAGTTCATTTTAGCTTTACAATAGTTCTACTATAAAGTATGTAAACGCTTATAAAGATATGGAATCTCTTAAGTGAAACGACTTCAAAGGCTTCATATAAAACAATGTACCATTTACGGTCTCTTTCCAGCACAGGTTATAACATCTTGTTTCCTGTATTTTCACCCATAAACGAGTGGACCTTCGTAACAACCCAGTGCAACAAGCTACAGTCATACACAGTGGCACAATAACCTCATAGAAACCATATTTTATTGAATTCTGATTGGATGAACCTCTCCTTTTTCTTTATTAAAGTTGCAATGAAATGCCAAATGTTATTTACTCAATGGTCCAATCATTAACCTGAACATTTTTTTTTTTATACAAAACAGGTTTTAAAACCATTTAAAGTTGAGTACTTTATACTCCCTGCCCCCTCTCACTCTAACATGTATTCCTTAAAAAAAAAAAAAAAAATCAGACTTAATATTCAGAATGTGGCCTTTGCACCCTCCATCAGGCCACAGCCTCTGTTAGAGGAGCAGGTGCTTTACACAAGTGCAATGCGGCTCTTTAGGCTGTCCATAGAAATGTATCGACTAATAGACTTTCCCATTACAGCCAATGGAGCAGCAATGCGCACCTGCTCTTCTAACAGAGGTTGTGGCCTGGTGGAGGAGGGGAAAGGCCTCGTTCTGGATCTTAAGCCTGGTTTTTTTTTAATGAATACATGTGAAGAAGAGCGAGAAGGGGCAGAGAGTATAAAGCGTTCCTCTTGCATCTAAAATGATATCCAAGTACATGAAATATTGACCTTCATCCAACTTTACTTATAAAAGAACATAAACATTTTCCACACAAGATCACAAATTCCCTCTAACCCACATACAAAACTAAATAAGAAAAAAAATGCGTCTCTTTCAGGCAGCCACAAATTATTTGCAATCCTTTGATTATTAAGATTTTTCCCTCTTCTAAACACATCAAACGGGCTGTATTTTGTATTTCAGTCCCTGAAAGGCAGAAAATAAATTCCTCATAAAACAGCAAAGTGTATTTTTAAGGAAAGACACTTTCAAAGAGGAGCTAAATTAACTTTCCTCCATCAAAACACTGCACTGCTATTGGAGAACAAAGGGATATGAGCAGAGAAAGAATCTCTTTGTCTGGATTTCTGAGCTTTTGGCTGTTCGAGCAGCTTTCACAGAAAGAACATTTTTTTTTTAACGCTATACACCTATCTTTCCGTGCATTCATCAGCGCCAAACACAATCTCAGGAAAAGTGCTCCTATAGGCAAATAATAAAGCGCCGAGGTCATTTAGAGACCAGAGCTGAATATGTTTAATATTTTATGCAAGAGCAGGGTCAAAGTGAGCCTGTGTGCCTCTCTGGCGTACAAAGGTCACCGATGCCTTCTCAGGAACACGCAGCACTCTAGAGACTAAATTATGGGTACTTTCAAATTCTGCCATCTGCAAACTAATGGACAGGGCAAGGAAATAAAAGGATTAGCTGCTTTTCAACCTACTTACAAACATATTATGGGCTTTTAACCTTCATGAAGATGGAGAAAAAAAAAAAAAAACACTGCAAATTGTATGGAAACAGCTATTAGAAGTGGTATAAATGGGTATATACCATTTACCTGTAGGAAATGGACTCTCTGGCTAATTGATAGTCATGAAAGGAAAATACACACAATAACACCGTGCAAAGCAATTTCAGATCATGAAAACCCGGGTGCATTATATGATAAGATTCGGTCGCTTTTAAAGTTTACCTGTCAGAAGAGAAAAATGTGGGTCGCCATTGCTGGCTTTGCTCTGAAAATGTTAAATTGCCAGGCTGTCTCTGGCTTCAATACTTCCGAGTCACAGACCCAATCCAACGTGTTTTTATTTTTCCTTACCGTACCGCTCATCACACCAGCATTGTGGTGTGAATGGGACACACAGAAAACAACAAATCACTGATAAAGCAGGGCCCTCCTTACCATCTTGTCTTGAATTGCATTGTGATTGAAATGTCTGCCCTATATTGTAAAGCGCTGCACAAACTGTTGGCGCTATATAAATCCTGTATAATAATAATAATAATAAAGCTTTTCAAACAGTCTTCCAAGGTAATGTTGAATGAGGGTCCAAGCTACATGGAACAAACATGAGGTGTTGCTATATATATAAAAAATCCTATCTCAATGATCTACATTGTTAACTGGGCAGGGAAAGTGCATAATACCATTGATTACCACAAATAAACCAAGTTCCAAGCTGGGGTTGTGGCCTTCATTATCTAATATTTTCCAGATATACACCAATCCAGTCATGGGCATGCATTGTGTAATTTTACCATACCCAACCAGGCAACTATGACAGGTGTCTGAAAGGCTGGTATTTCTGAAAGGTACTATGTATTATTATACTTATTTTTTTATTATGAGGAACACGATGGCCTGTGAGCTCGACAGCTGAGTAATCTTGGCTGGAACAAATACCTCACTTGCAATTCCCATTAAAGTGTATGTCTGGCCAAAACCTTTTTGTATCTACTTTTGGATAGTTAAAGGAGAACTATGAGGTGAGTGCTTTTCACTCACCTCATAGTTCTAGCCGACCTGTGACAATGAGACTGTCACACGTCGGCTCAGTAGATCGGGAGGTGAGGGAACACATACCGGGTTCGCTCGCCTCTCGATCCTGTCACGGCTCTCTGCCGTGACAGGGGGAGGGGCTGGATTCCCCTCTCCCCGCTCCGATCTGCCAGCGCTCACTGGCGGAACGGACGGGGGAGGGGGCGGGTACAGCTTGCTCTGCCTCTATATAGGCAGAGCCAGCTGACACTCACGCAGCTGGGCGGATCCCGTCATCTATGTCGGGATCCACTCCAAAGTCTCAGTATACCGCGAGATGTAGCTCGCGGTATACTGAGCTTAGGGTAACGGGAGGACGCTAGTTTGTGTCCTCCCGTTACCCTGAGGAGAACTATGGGGAAAAACACTGACCCCATAGTTCTCCTTTAACGGAAGCAGCAGAACCTCTGTCATGTTGCTGTTTGTGTTGAGGAGATTCATTCGTCTATTTGTCCTGTTAGACATCATTATGGGACAGAAAATGAGTGAAAGTTCAGAATTGTACAGCTGTCACTGAAACTGGATGTGGGTGGAAAATTTGCCAATGGAGACACCTGCTGTCTAAGATGAAATTTCTTCTCCCTTTCTGCTGGTGTTTCAAGGACAGGAAACTTTAGGATAATTACCCAAATGGACAAAGACAAAAAAAAAATGCCTGACAAGTTATACCCATTTCCAAACCTATTTTAAAGAAGAACTATGAGGTTAGTGCTTTTCACTCACCTCATAGTTCTAGCCGACCTGTGACAATGAAACTGACAGGGGAGTGGCAGGAATCCCCCCTCCCAGTTCCGATCCGCCAGCGCTGACTGGCGGAACGGATGGGGCGGGTACAGCTGGCTCTGCCTCTAGATAGGCAGAGCCAGCTGTCAGTCACGCAGCTGGGCAGATCCAGACATTATTGTCGGGATCCGCTTCAGCTGCGGCGTCTCTGCAGCTCGCGGTATACTCAGTCTTGGGTGACGGGAGGACGCTAGTTTGTGTCCTTCCGTTACCCTAAGGAGAACTATGGGGAAAAGCCTTAACCCCATAGTTCTCCTTTAATATAGAAATATAGAAACACATGCCCCATTAGGCCCCATGCACATGCACAGGAATTTAAATACATGCTTCCAAGTCTAATACCAGGCAAAATGGTCCCAGGATTCAGAAAATTTGTGTTTGTGTAAATGCAGCTACAGTGAATGCACCTAGATGCTACTAAATATCTAGGCATGCATTCAGCCATAGCAAAGCAAAACACACTTCCATGTGCATTTAGAAATTAGCTCCAAATGCACCTAGAAGCATGTATTTGAATGCCCATGTGCATGGGGCCTTATGTGTGGCATATTGAGGAAGTGGCAGGTACTTTTGTATTGTAGTTCGGAGTTTGCACAAGTTTACTTCCACAATTTAAAAAACATGCTGGTAGGTTAATTGGCTTCTATCCAAGACCCTAGTGGCCCTACTCTGTGTGCATGTTTGTTTGATTGTGGTAGGGACATTAGGGATGTGAATGATTCAATGCTCTCTGTGAAGCTCTGCAGAGAAGTGTCAAGACTATATAAATGAGTAAAATAAATCAGCAGAACTGTAGGAGGAGGGGTGTAATGACTCTCCGTAGCTCCAGTAACATGCAGTCATATCCTCTACAGACCTCTGACTGGTGGACTGTACAGTCCAATAATAGCAATGCATAAAAGGCAGACAGCATGTTGCTTCCTATAGCACATCTTTGTTTAACTGCCCCAGTAATAATCACATAACAGAGACAAAATGGTTGGAAACTATATACCAGTTTGTCATCCTTTATGTCTGCCCATGATCTCTACATCTCGGTCTATGGGACTTTCTAATGTGCAGCAGGATTCTCTGCCTCAGGTAGGGCTCAAGTAGACAGGTGAGGTTTTCCTGCATTTGAAGCCCACATTAAGTGCATTCTCATTTACCTCAATGTTGAAGTGTGGATGACAGTTCTAAGGCTACATATGATCTGCTTTGCTTTAGGTTACACTACAAGTGATGCAGCAGGCCCATGGAGATGCATTTTCATTGTAGGCATTGCTGATCAAACAGAGCCTATTGCTTAAATTTTACCTTAAAACGCCTGCATCTGAGCAGCACTGCATTTGAATGCAAGAGGCAGCGTTTGACTGCAACGTCCGTAAACAAACCCTAATGTCACTGCAGTCTGTAAAGAGTTTGGAGTTTAAATTACACCCTTTATTGGCTAACTTAGGTACGTAAAGATGCAAGCTTTTGGGATGCCATAGATCCCTTTTGAGGGAAGGTATCTAAGGAATCCCAAAAACTTTCATTGTTAATAACTTAAATTAGCCAAGAAAGGGTATCACTTAAACTCTAAACATTCTGCACTAATCAATGGCTGACATGGTACAATCATCTTCCCCTACTACAATTTGTGCATAGTCTGTCTGCCTTCACCACTGCTCCAAAATTATTATGTAATTGCCTCATTAGGAAGAGCAAAGAGTGGTCACGATGGAAGCAAGCAGTGTTTTAAGGGACAGGGTTACCAGGTGGGCCCATTCCTGACCAAGGCCCCCTGAATTAATATGTTCCTGGAACATCCATTATTCAATGTTATCTAACTAAAAAATAAAAAGCCCCCACTTGCTGAATGTTAAATGTAATTAATGAGAAAATCATAAGTTTTAAATGCAAATAAAGGTATGTTATTAAATAAATTGAAGAGATAAGATATAATAAGAAATGATTAGGGTAACAACCCAGGTCTAGACAAATCCCAGGAGCCAGATAGCCAATACTACTTAAAATTAGAGCGGCTTTAGGTCTTAATTTATTATACATTTCCACTTTAGTCTCCTTTCCAGAAGCGCGGATTATCTATTTCTTACTTAAAAAATATTGCTGGCACCCAACATTTGAGGTTTTTGTTAATGGAACTGGCTCCTAAAACTAAGCCTGCTGGCTCCTGGTTTGGACACACTGGCTCCTGCATTCCATAATAAATTTGTCCACCCCTACCCCATCATATCACAGGGATGCATGATGACTGTACCTTACTGTAGCGCTATCTTAACAAAAGTCTACTGCACATGTTAAACCAACTACGTATTCTCCCTGTGCATGAGATTTTATCTCGGCAGTTGTTGAGCAGGGAAGAGGACTGACTGCAATGAAATGCAGTGGGATAGGCATGCATGCATAAAACATTTTCGTTTTGAAGGGAACGTTTATTTTTAATTTTAGGATAGTAACACATCAATAAGATTATTTACATCAAGCTGAGCTCGTTCACAAGTATCTATCTATACAAGTATCTATAAGGGGGGGAAAAAAAACACATTCACAAGAGGTGCATTGAAAAAAAACAAAAAAAAAACAGTTTATAAGAGTTCTTATAAATGGATTTAGATCTCTATGTGCAAGGAACTCTTAAATGAATGCTAATATTAGATTGCTGAAAATATCTCAGTTTCCTGTGGCAACAGTAAATGCAAAGCCTATGCTTCAATTACAGGAGACCTAAATTTATCCTTCCACTATTTAATTTATTCTGTTTCCCCCACACCTACTCACGCTTTTGTGCAAGAATCATGCAACGTTCAAGGCTATAAATAGTGCACAGGTCTTGGTTCTCAATGAACCATGTGAAAAGCAATGACAGAAATTAGGCAGAAACAATGTCATTTTGTGCTGAAATGGACAAAACGCCAAGAAGGGCAATCAATTTTTAGAAAGCATTCCAGTGAAGGCTTAGCATTGACATTTTTTTTTCTTAGGGCTGACTAGGAGGAAATAATGCAGCCATTTTGTATCTCCCCATGGCTGTATGCGTTTCCTCACAGTGCTCTGCTTTCCATTCACAATCCACTTTCTATTGGTAGATTAACTGACTTCTGATCAAACTTACCCTATAATGTATCTATAGGACTGTGATGTAGACATTTGACCAGCCATTCATAACCAGGGTTGAGTGGAACCATTGGGGGTCCTCCAGAGGTTGCTTGGGGTTCCTTGAGCAGTCAGCAGTCTACTTTCTCCTCTTATCAGCATGCTTCTTGTCAGCACATGAACTGATTGTCTTCTAGGGCTGCTTCTTCCACTGACAATCCAGCCTCGCTGGGCAGGGAGTGCAAGAGGCTAATACCAGGTCAGATTCAGGTACTTGCACTGCTTGCATTATTAATTTAATGATGTATTAATGATCACCGAGCTGCATTCATTTGTGTCTTTTTCATCGGCCTAGAGTTCAGCTTTAAATAGATTATTAAACTGTTATAAAAAAACTTTTGGATCCTACTTTTTGCACTGTTGCAATCTTTTTGTGATGTATAACCTGACCACTTTTAAAATCTATACAAATTCCAGCGGCGTCTTAATCTTTGCTGACTCTACGAAGCACACACAGCACATACGCCAGCTCTTCCAATAAAAGAAATTACAATTAAAGACATAAATTCTTCCTACCAGTTTAATATTTAGTCTAGCAGCATCTGTAATATTACTAATTGAAAACATACCTCAACGATACGCAGCAGTGACAGGCTTTGGGAAAGTGGCCATCAGGGGCCGAGCCACATAGAAGCACACCAGACTATGCTGATGTCATTTATCTCCCAGGAAATGTAGCCAAAGGTCAGTGCGTTTGTCCTGACATACTTCAGTAACTGACTGCGATTTCAAAGACTTTCAAGCAATTACATAAAAAACAACATTAGGGCCTCGATTATTCAAAATAAGACAAAAAAAGCATATTAGGAGAGGTTGACAAAGAATTGGTCACCATCATTCCAGCGCAATCGTTTTTAAGGACGTGTGTCCTTTAAAATAAGTAACACCATTTTTTTCCCCATGAACATTGAACTTTTTCTCAACAATTTAGGCTGCTTCATGTTTGCTTGTGATTTACAATAGCAATTGTACTTTTTCCCACAAAGATTTCAATCATGCCTGGGGGTGCATTTGGATTAGGCTCAAGTCCTTTAGTGTAGATGATTTACCTCAGTTGTGCATGATTTATTGCAGCCACCGTATTGTTTTCAAAAATTAGGGACATAAATTTATTTTAAAATGTTTTGCAACAATGTACTCAGCATGACTCTTTGTAAAGCTCGAACCTTAAAGCGAACCTATCAGTAACTTTACAAGTCTGCAGGAATAAATTCCTGGTGTGACACAATATACCAGGGGTTGGCAACATACAGCATGCGTGCCAAAGCTGGCATGCGTACTGCTGTGAGGTGGCATGCGAGACCCGTCGGGATCCTGCAGTTTTAACTTGAGGACAGCAGGCCCTGGGGCATAGATACAGGGACGACCCATAACTCCCCCTCCCAGACCACCTGAGGCAAAGTGTTTCTGGGCTGGAACACTTTGCTTACTGCACTTGTTTTCCCTCAGTCAGGTGGAGTGATCTCCTGTTTGACAATTAAAATGACAGTTCCAGGAGCAGACATCTCAACTCTCCCGGAAGCTCCGGGAGTCTCCCGGCCGCCCGGGAGAGAAACATTTTCTCCCGGAAAGGTTTAATCTGCTCTATCAAGCAGATTAAACCTTTCCCTGCGATCGTTTTTTTTCCTCTTTTCTGACATCGGGAGCCGCGGCCCGACCGTCAGTCAGAAAAGAAAAAAAAAGGCATACGATTGCATAGCTAGATTCCTATTGGCTATTGCACTTTGCAATAGCCAATAGCAAACTAGCTAATGCACCCGCCCACTGCTGCTGTCAATCAGCAGAGGGGGACCTGAATTTTTCTATCAGGTCCTCTTCTGCTGATTGAAAGCAGCAGTGGGCGGGTGCATTACCTAGTTTCCTATTGGCTATTGCAAAGTGCAATAGCCAATAGGAATCTAGCTATGCAATCGTATGCCTTTTTTTTTTTTTTTTCTGACGACTGCAACTGTCAGAATACAAAAAAAAGAAAGCCTGCAGATAGCAAAGAAGCTATTGCTTCCTGTGCTATCTGCCATCATTTCAGGGGGGTGCTCTCTCCCAGCCCCCCCTAACCTCTCCTCTGTGGATGGGGGGGGAGCACCTCCCGTAAATGAGAAGGACACCTCCCTGAAAGTGCTTCTTTCAGGTTGGGATCCCTGCAGGAGGGTGGCTGGGGTTATTATTGGAGTCACTGACACCATTATTACCGTATTTGCCGGCGTAAAAGACGACTTAAAAACATCCCCTGAAAATCAGGGGTCGTCTTATACGCCGGGTATACAATCTAATCTGGATAGATGTGGTAATACTGTACGTACGGTAGCTTCGGCTACATACAGTATACCGCGCTGAGCCAATCACGGCGAGCGATGTACACAACCTCTGCCAATCCGAGCAGGCTTTGTATTCATTAATAGAATACATCGCTTGCCGTGATTGGCTCCGTGCGGTATACTGTATGTAGCCAAAGCTACCGTACATACAGTATTACCGCACATCCAGCGGGCTGACAGATTAGTGGGTGCATTTAAACATTATTTTGGGCTATACTCGTCTTATACGGCGAGTATAGCCCAAAACCTATGTTTAAACTGTAAAATTAGGGGGTCGTCTTATACGCCCAGTCCCCTTTATATGCTGGCAAATACGGTATTACAATCACTGGTAACAATGTTGAGGTTATTATTGCAGTCACTGACACCAATGTTGGAGGTTATCGCAGTCACTGACACCAATGTTAGGGGGTTATTATTGCAGTTACTGAC
Source organism: Nanorana parkeri (assembly GCF_000935625.1). Taxonomy (NCBI): domain Eukaryota; kingdom Metazoa; phylum Chordata; class Amphibia; order Anura; family Dicroglossidae; genus Nanorana; species Nanorana parkeri. The sequence continues at coordinate 956,020 of NW_017306387.1, read as the reverse complement.
ACCAATACCGGAGGTTATAAACTTTAAACTTAAAAGAATAACCTTGTTGTTCTTGTATCACTATTATTCTGGTTACAATTTGCCTACTAATTATTGCTTTTCCTGAGAGATTGAAGTAGACATTTTGTTTTCTACAGTATATCTGGCACTTTCTATTTCTTACAAGCATATTTCAGCACATGAGGCTCAAACGTTTGCTTACAATTGTATATTGACTGTGTCATCCATGGGCCAGGAAATCAATGCTGGACCTGGATATGGCAAAGACTGTGGTAACCTTGTTGAAAAAAGGAAGTTAATGTCTTGGTCAGGAGAGTACTGTGATTTCTGTGAGATGTAATAATAAAGTATTAAACTTACACATTACTGCACTTACATGCCGTTAAAATGATATAACTTCCTTGAAGCCAGGCTTGCTATAAACGGTGTTACAGGTTTAGTCCCATACATGTTTTAATCCAAATCTGTGTTAACCAAGTTATTATGTTATGTTTTATCTTGTGATCGTAGGATTCTAACTAGTTAGAGGCCTCATATTCACATTCATCAAAAATTGAGGTGTTGGACTGTTGGGCAAAGATGAATGCTCCCTGATGTTTAACACACTTAAAAGGTCCATCAAAGGCATTGCTTTGCACTTTTTAACAATGAATGTGACCTACGGCTTCTGATCCTCTTTAATGCAGCAGCTCCATTTGGTTTATTATCTGGAGGATTGGAAGACAGAGCATGAAAGCATTTCAGCAGCTATGGTATGGCCATACACTGAGGCTGTCCAGCTCTTCACTCACATTTTCGCTCTTCACTATAATCTCACTTTTGGGTTAAAGTACAATAATAGGAATATGACCACCCTGGTATTTAGTTGAGATTGGAGATTATAGTAAAGGAGACTGGAGACAGTTAATAAGCTCAAAGTGAACACTGCAATACAAGGCACAAACATTCCCCATTCAACCCTGCTATTGAATAGATGATAAGTTAATATCTACCACACTTTATAAAAAGGGGACAAAAGGAAGAGACTGACCATAGGGAATTGCACGGACCGCTTCCATTATGGCACTGATTATAAGGTATGCTAAAGGACAGCTCCCAATGTGGCACTGATCATAGGGAATGGTGAGGACAGCTCCCAATGTGGCACCGATCATAGGACATTGTGGCACTGATCATGGGGAAAAGTGAGGATAGCTGCCAATGTTGCACTGATCATATGGAATTGTGAGGATAATTCCCGATGTTTAACTGATCATAGGAATTGTAAGAGTAGCTCACAATGAATTACTGACCATAGGGAATTGTAAGAATAGCTCCCAATGTGCCACTCCTCATAGGGAAATGTAATGATAGCTCTCAATGTGGCACTGCTCATAGTGAATTGTGAAAATAGCTCCCAATGGTGCATTGATCATAGGGAATTGTGAGAATAGCTCCCAATGTGGCACTGCTCATAGGAAATTGTGAGAATAGTTCCCAATGTGGCATTGATCATAGGAAATTGTGAGAATAGCTCCCTATGTGGCACTGCTCATACAAAATTGTAAGGACAGTTTCAAGATGGCACTGATCATATTGAACAGGCAGCTCCTAGGACGGCATTCATTATAGAACATTAACAGCAAACTAAAAACAATGCAAACCATTTCAAATGGAAAGTTCATTAGCAAATGGAAAGTAAATTAGCACAAATTAAACATAACGATCAACAGTGTGCCTTTAAAAACCAGTTAAAACCTGCTACTGGAAGCATAAAAATGGCAAGCGACATCTTGCTCTAGAAAACATTAGCACAGAGACAAAGGCGGCATTGTTTTTGTGTGCTCTCCACCGATAAGACACTGACACAACCCGGGCCATATCCTTTGTTTAGACAGGGTTAACTGAAACGCAGCTGTACAGTGTAGCTTGTTTTGCTTAGAGAGAAGAATTTCCACTGCTTGATCTGCAAGGCCTCTGCTAAGCAACTCTTTCAGCTTCCTTCCATCTCACAAATGAAATTTCCTGTGTTAAAATTCCTGCTATTAAGCCAACCTACATGGAGTAGAATCTGCCACGCTCTGTGTTTCTTGTACATAAGTAAAATGCAGAAGGTCAATATATTTTGCCTGCAGCTAATCCACAGTGATGTAAATATCTCGCTCATACACAATTTCAATAAACATGTAAATACAACTGTCCCATAGCTTCAATGTCCTTCGTACATTACTGAAAATAAGATTGTTTGCTCTTTCTCTGCCCTGATGCACTGAGATTTCAACAAGTTGCTTCAGACTGAAACACACAGAACAGCTTTTTTAGGCCCACTTCATGCCTGGTGTGTTGCCGCATACGTTATTTTGTACATTATTGTGCGTCACATTAAGGCAGTCTGTTCATTATGGATGGGCCCAACATCTGTGGATTATGATTCTTTGAAAACACATGTTTGTGTTGAGGTGTATTGCATTTAAAATGAGAGGCACTGCAAAACTGGATTGTGCGTTAAGGCAATATGAAGTAGAGCAGGCGATTTTGCAACACATTGCTATGAAATCAGCTTTACACAGGTAGGCCCCGTTCACCAGGGCGGTTCGGCCGCACAGATCCGCCGACATTTACAATCCCATACATTGCTATGGGGACCTTCATGCGACTCCGCGCGATCCAAACCGCCTCCCACCCGAATTGCTCCTTGACCCTTTTTTGCCGCGCTTTCCATACTGCTTTCAGAGCTGAAATGAAATAACACCCAAAACCGCCCTTTTAAAATCCGCACGGAAACCGTGCTGATCCGCAAGCACCCTGGTGTGAACGGAGCCTTAGTATTGTATTTTGTATTTTGCCCCAAATGTCATCCTGACTGCAGTACCCAACATGACCTACTTCATAAAGTAAAAACACTCTGCTCCTGAATGTTTCTCAGTGACCATTTGCAAATAGAAAGATAGAAAGTTCAGGAGTAGAGTAACCAGTACCTTATGGAGTGGGTCATGTTGGATGGGCTGCACAAGAACCCAGCCAGTCAGGGACACTGGCAGCCAACTGCTAAAGCCAGTGTGGATAAAGTCATTCTAAATCCAGGAGGCGGCCTTTCCAATCTAGAAGTCAATGTGCAATCTTCTGAAGCCAGGGATCACATCCCTGTGCTAAAAGCAGTAGAACATGCTCAAGATAATTGGAAATGTCACCTCATTGCCTGATTTTGTGATAGCACAAAACGTCTCCAGTAATATGAACTCCATTCAGGTTCCAACCCTTCCCCCATTTTTACTGCAAAGTGAGGGGAATACCCCTAAATTGGACATAGACTACCAATAAAAACTCAACAGTTGTTCTATCACTTTTTCTCACTCTGTTCAAAACAAAAAAACATTTTGGGTGGAGCTTAACCACAGCTAACATGCCTATCATCCTCTTACTTTAGCACTGTATCCCCTTTCTTCTAAGAAAAGCAATTAACCCACACACTTGTGTAAAGTGATAGTGGGAGTACATGGACATGACTAGTTACATCCCCCTCTCCCCCACAAGCAGAGGCCTGGTTACATCCCTCTCTCCCCCACAAGCAGAGGCCTGGTTAAGTTCCCCTCTTCCCTACAAGCAGAGGCCTAGCTACATTCCTCTCTTCCCCATGAGCAGAGGCCTGGTTATATCCCTCTTTCTCTGCTGAGCAAAGGCCTGGTTGTATCCCCCACGAGCAGAGGCCTGGTTACATTTCCCTATCCCCCATGAGCAAAGGCCTGGTTACATCCTCTTCTCCCCCATGAGCAGAAGCTTGGTTACATCCTCCTCTCCTTCATGCTCAGAGGTCTGGTTACATCCTCCTCTTTCCTATGCCTAAATCCTGCTCTCCCCTACAAGCAGTGGCCTGGTTACATCCTCCTTTCCCCAACGAGCAGTGGCCTGGTCCCATCCTCTTCTACCTCACGAGCAGAGGCCTGGTCACATCCTCCTATACACCACAGGTAAAGGCCTGGTCACATCCACCTCTTTTCTGAAATCAAAGGCCTTGGGTACAATAACCTCTGCTACCCCCGATCCTACACCACTAACTAAGAGCCAAAATACTTAATGTGATACATTTTCAGAGTACAGAAACAAACTGGCATGAGAACAAACTGCATTATTGGCTATAATATGTAGTCTTTTCAATATATAAAACACCAGGTCAAAGCATTCCAGTACGAAAAAAAGCCTTTACATCAAAAGACAATTTCTGAAGACTATTTATAACCACGTTTACTTCTCAATGGGGCTTCTGAGAGGGAGGGGGAAGAAATAATACTATACATACAAGACACAGAGCACCACAGTTTGTTTTGCATGTTACACAAGCGTGATACTTTTCACACAATGTCAGCTGTACAGAGAATGCTAATGTCAATCTCCAATCAAATATCTCCACAGGGTAGAAAGCTCCCCTGGCTTTTAAGGAATAAAGAAACAGACGGCATGCTAAAAAGACTTTCGCCTCACACTGGCTTCATGTCCATGAGCATTAGGATACAGGCAACAGCAAGTGCCCCTAAAAACACCAAAGAACACCCGTTGCTTTTCTATCAATAGTCATGCTTTCTACTATGTAAAAACTTTCAATATGAAGCCATTATTACCCTGTATTACCACATAGCTAAGATCCTAAAGAAGACCTTCTGTGAAAATGGAAGGTCCACTTTAATGGCAGTCTCCCATTCGCAAACAAATCCCTCAAAAATAAAGCCGACACAAAAAAAAAGCTAAAAAATATACTTACCATATAACCCATATTACCACATAAATATAGCCCCCGTTTCCTCAATTGCCTCCGGGAAGGCAGGACACTCAAAATTCCATGTGAATGCAATCGAGCTCACTGCAGGAGTACATTTTTGCAGGATTTCAAACACACAGCATGGGAAGCATGGCATTTTTTTAACCTAATTTTTTGAGGGGGGAGGTGGATTGGTTTGTATGTTCCCTATAGCAGGAAGAAATGATTGAGGGCCCCTTTCCCACGGGATGATCAGGAGGGGATCTGTGCAGGGATCCCCTCCTGATTGGAGCAGTACAGATCAGATGTCACCATGTTGACATCCGTGTCTGTTCAGTTTTTTCCTACTCTTGTGATGGAGGAAAAAGCTGAAATGACCGGACCGCATGTTGGTCTATAGGGAATCGGATGTGTGTCCTTTTAAATCAGGTTACCCCCTGATCCAGTCCGTCAAAGCAGAACTCTGATCCGTTTGTTTTTCTGGATCTGGCCGAAGTCGGGGTTAACCAGGGGGGAAAACAAACGCCCGTCCGTTGAGACCTGGCTCCCTGCAGATTAGCATTGGGCATCCAATCAGATCCGCCTGAAAAACTGACAGTTGGACGCCCATATGAAAGGGGACTAAAATAACACTGGGGGACATGAAGCCTTTGGGTTAGTTCATATGAGAATGGTTTTCCTCTGCATGTAAATCCACATTAAATAAAGGAAAGGGAAAAAAAAAAAAGGTGTTTTTGCTCCTATATAGTTTTTATACAGTGATAAGCAGGTTTCCTTAACATTTTTATGAATGCATTTAAAATGCTTAACATGTTTCCCAGCATTTTAAAAGGATCATTAGTCTTTTGGAGGGCCTATTTACACCTATGTGCATGCATTGCCACGCACAGTAATGCACGCATACAGGTGTAAATGGATTCTTATAGTTTCCCATTAAAAGAACTCTAAGCTGCAGTACATATACTGTGTGTAAACCGGCGACATAGGAAAGAATGGGATTTGTACTTCAAATGTACATTTATGCAGTAAAATTCATGTATTTTACTGCAGCAAAATGGACAAGCATGAACCCCTAAATGTTTTTTAGCAGATTAGTGTATCTCAAAGTAAAACTAAACTTTTTGGTTTTCTTTTCAGTGCTGGGTAGAGTGGGGAAAGGTTAGCGCCTTTCTCAGGTGCTGTCTGTGTCCCTGTTGGGGAGATTCTGCCTTTTTATACTTTTCACTGAAACCGGAAATAGGCATTAATCTTATAATAGGAACATGTGTTGCAGTGACCATTATCTAAGAGGGAATTTCCCTTTCTTTAAAGAGATTTCCTTTCACTTCCTGTTTTGTCTCTGAGACAAAGATAAAAGAAATTTCCCCAATGGGAGAGAGAGGACAAGACAAAAGAAAAAAGACTGACAGAGGTTATGACCATTCCATACGCTATACAAAACTAGAAAACCCGTTTTACTATAGATACACTAGTGTTTTAAGAAATCTTGTTTCTCTTTATCAGTTGTAATTATTAGGGATGCACCGATACTAGTATCGGTTCCGATGCAGAGTATTTGGGCGAGTATTCGGCCAAATGCTCTGATACCTAGCACGATTCTTCTGGTATCAGGAAGCCGGCAGCGAGTCATTACACCTTATGATGAGGTAGCATGGAGCCGGCTTCCCGGCCAATCAAGAAGCCGTTAATGGATTAATATAAATTGTTAATTTCAAAGATAGGTCCACCATCATATGTTCTAATATGTGTGTCATGAAAAACAATCAATCAAAATAAGTGTGTATAGAATTGTGTCCGTGTGCAAAACAGGTAACAGCATTATGCAGAGAAACATTAGTCATCTACAATGTGCCATTAATTTAATATTACACTCATGTGCAAAGTACTGTACAGGAAAGTACTGTGTAAATTTAATTCTCATGTAACCTAGCCTTTAGGAGTTGAGCTTCATATAACCGCACAATGAAACAGATGTCATAGCCTTTGGCCCCACAGTGACATCAATTCAACTTGGAGAAGATGGAGTTGGACAGAGAACACCAATCTTTAGCTTCTTCTCTATTCAGATATAGTAAAATAATAGCTGGAACTGCCTGTCCAGACAATATAATAGAGGTCTAAACTAGCTATATAAGCCACATTCTTCTAAAGATGGCTCAGCTCACAAGATGGCTGCCAGTGCTCCGCAGCCTAGCACTGGAGAGCATCCATGTAGTCCTGTTGTTGGCTTACCCAAACTCATTTAGTGTTTGGACTTTCAGGCAGACAAATGAACATATTTTATCAATAGACTGATATCATAAGGAATGCTGGGAGGATATATGGCGGGTACATTCAGAAGAGTCAAATAATCAAACAGCAGGAGTTGCAGGAAGGACTTGCTGCGATTCCTTAAGTTGAGTTGTCAAATTCAACACTCTCTACTAAACTACTATCACCACCATGTTGATAAATGTTGAACACATTTAATCAAAGACTGGCTGGTTACTGTCAAATAGGGATTCTAGTTTAGCAAAAATCCAGATTTAGGGACTGAAGGTTTAATAATTAATGACAGAGCATTTGTGACTTCTGAAATTTTAGTTAGCACTACGATAGGCTGTAACTTTTTCTCTTCATTTAATGATCGCTTAGAAGTCAGCCCAGCTGCAGCTGTGAAATCTTGGACTAAGACATGGTATGGGCCATAGGAGGCACTGAGCCTGTTGGAGTGTGCATATGGACTCTACCGGATTGGACACGGCACCTATCCAGTCAGAAGTCCCCTCTGTATAACCCCCATGAGCTCTATTACAACATAAAAAACACTCTGTGTGTGGGTTGGATGAATCAATGAGAGATCATTTTAATGTCAAAGGGATTAGCTAAATGCAGGAAGCCGCAGCAAGCCAGTTTCACTCACTTATCAAAATGTAATCATATGCTAATCATTAATGGTTTAATCCTTTTTGAATGGGCTTTAACAGCAACCGACTCCTTACTTAACATCGAAGTAACATATGTTGTGACCAATATTGTTTTCATTAGCCTCCGGCCGAGCAAGGTAATCAAAATCCCCTAATTCTAAAGTTACCTACCTTCGATAATTGGGCATCCCCTGCCAATGCTAAGCATCTAGCAAGTACAAAGGATTTGACTGGACATACACTTGAAGCCAATTTTAAACTCTATACCATAACTGATCTGGAAGCATGCATCTGTACAACAGCAAATGAGAGGCGGAGTAGAATTATGTTTCAAATCCAAGATTAGTCTATTAAAACAAAGCAGGAATTGAAAGCAAGAATAAAACTTACTAGCTGTACCAAAATTCAACTTAGCTGTTATTTTCACACGAATGTAAACAGCTGTGTGGGAACAGAGAAGAATCCAAAACTGAAACTGCTTCCAGCACAAAGATTCACAGGCCATTTATCCAGTGAATTACATAGAACAAAGCCAAAAGTTCAACTGGAATTATTACTCTGACCAAAGAAAAAAAGCCTATAATTGTTCTAAGAAGTGAACGGGGTCATATTCCTGGAACTTGAGTCACCTTTCTGGGAAAAGAAGAATTTTGCCCTAGAACTCTGGAGATCCAGGGACTTCCAAGTCTAGGTATGGGGAATCTTATTTTTCCACTATACCATCCAATGACAAGAAAACAGGACTTCAGCAGATCATCTATGAAATTACCTGGATCCTGGAACAATTCATTAATTGGTTCAAATGCAGAGCAGCCAAGATTGTAAAGTTTTTTACACGATTAAAGTTACCTGCCCTGTGGCATATATAGCCACATCACATGTACTTCGATATGCACACACTCAGGCTGACTCATCTGCTCATGTTAAAAAGGTCAGTCCTTCCAAATTTGACATTTCTGTTTTTAATAAAAACACCATTGATCTGAAACACCCAGTGGTTTTTGTTTTTTTATTTCTGAAGAACTCTGGAGGATTTACAAAAGGCACTTACATAACCAGGTGGAAGACAGTTAATATAGTGGTGTACCGTCTCCACCCCCAGCCTGCTGACTGGACAGTGAAAGAGCAGCAAACTAATAAGGTCAACCTTCTGTTCACTTTAGCCACTACTAATATCAGCATGTTCCATAGAAAACATATTTGCATGTAGCTCCCCTAACTAGCCCCCAGTCCTGTTCCTCCCTCTCCAAGTCTGGGTGCTGTTCTATAGAGGATTACAAGAGGCTAATGCAAAGTTAAGCTCAGGTACTCACATTAGTAGTATTAAAAATACATTTATTAATACAGAATTTATCAATACCTATACACCCCAAAAGCCGAATACCCAAGGGATAAAATAATCCAGAAAGTTATTACACTGTCCTCCCTCTACCAAAAACTGAAATACAAGTTCTAGGAGGGCTGACCCTTAAAACTTGATACCTTCTTATTGCTACAGATTATAAAAATATTGGGTATGGGATTGGCCTATGTGATATGTGTACTGATAAGAGTTACCCTTACAGACCTAAAGATCTCCATGTCTGAGAATTCAATGAATGAAAACAGTGAAGAGCCAATGAATGATCCCTGCTCTATTATAGTATATCTTGATAACTAATTCAACTAGCTAAGACTTTTACATAGTAAAAGAAAATAAACTAAAACACTGTATTATAAACAACTGCCATGTTTTGTAATAAAATACCCATTTTTACTTTTTGTATCCTTTGTTGCATCTCAGTGCAGCCGGTCGTCCACAGCCTGTTTCAACCACTTCCTGTCTATATGCACTCATTGTAGCGATGACTTCATGGCACTTCTTGGGGTGGGTTTCCTGAGAGCGACAACTAAAACAGGAAGTGCCTGAACAAGAACCTTCATAGAAGAATCACCCGGTATTCTTTTAAAGTGACACTAAACTTGTGAGTTAAATCTTAAAATGCATTCAAGTATGCTATTAACAAAAAGGTATCTTATTTGTGCATCACTCAGCTGTAATCCTCACATCATCTCTGAATTGGTGCTGACACTGTCCTTCCTTCTGGAGGGTGGCTACTTTTGTTCCCCATGGTCCCTATGTTTGTTGTAAAGTAGTCACTGGTTCAAGCTCACTCCCATGATGGACTACAATCTCAATACAAATTAGTAAACTAAACATGAAATTGTTGTCCATCACAGGAGCGAGCTTGGCGAGGTGACTACTTTACAACAAACATAGGGACCATGGGGAACAAAAGTAGCCACCCTCCAGAAGGAAGACAGTGTCAACACCATTTCAGAGATGATTTGAGGACCTACAGCCGAGTGATACACAAATAAGATACATTCAAGTACCTTAACTATTAACCAAAATGTATTTTTAAGATGCAATTCCTGAGTTTAATGAAAGCCATTGTTAGAGCTTACATGCGATTATAGTGACTGGATTTACATATTGGGACAGCTAGGTCACCTGCAAACTGTGATATGACAGTGAACAGCAACAGACTGCTACATTTTAAGCTTTCTCCTGTCAGCATGTTCCTTGACTGCACATGGCCATGTATGACACCTGACTAGCTAACAACGCTGCTCCTCCCTCTCACAGTCTAAAAATTTCTATACAGGGGAATAACATAGGTTAAAATCATGTCAAATTCAAGTATCTATACCAGTTACAATTGACAATGCATTAATACCTGCATTAGCTGATGGTCTGGAGTTTAGCTTTACAAATAATTCAAACAAGCTAAATAACTGGACCAAAGAAATACTAATAAAAAGACATAAGGAAGGCAAGCAAGGAAGCCCAAGCATAAAATACAATTAGAAATGAGATATTACAACTCAATTCTGATGAAGTTTATTTATAACAATCATGAAAGTTCCCAGACATTCCTAGTAGTTTCTAAACTTTCCCCAAACCTGCATGCATTGGAATATTGTGAAATAATGGAAGCCGTCACTGGTAAACATGAACCAAGGCTGTTGAAATAAAAACATGCTGTGCAAGCTTGGACCCACTATAGTGGCAGTTCAAAGAAACATGAGAGCGCAACCAACTAGTTTTCATGTGCCCAGGGTAGACTAGAGAATGAAAGCTCCCTCCCCATTGTTTGTTCCAGTGCAACTCATTTATCAAAGTGTCTGAACTGGCTCCATCAGATTCCAACTGTCAGCGATTTGCATCTGATTAGTTTGCCAGCTCTTATTTTAAACAATTTGGGGTATGTGGCCCACTTTTCACAGCTGTTACTATGCACTGCTAAAGATATACACCAGTGTTTTTCCTAGAACGTTTTCTTTCAGTCGGTGGGGATAAAAAAGTAGCCAGAAAAACCCCAAAAGTAGCATAAAATCACCAAGTAACTGAAACACAGATGTTTGTGTCATTTATATTGTCAGTTGAAAAAATGCTTTCTTTGTATATATGTATGTGTGAATGTGTATTATAACTGTGTGCATGTAAAGTGGGAGGCCTTTCAACGTTTTTTAAAAAAAAGTAAATTTTAATTTTTTTTCCTTAATCTTTTGTACATCTTATTACCGTAACATCTTCTGAAGGGATCGAGGAAAAAACCTTTCAAATGGGGACAAATGCAAAAATATCAACCTGACATGTTCTTATCTTTACCCACTGTATCTAAAACTACATTAAAAAAAAAATGTCTGCCCCATGTTAACTTTAAGAAAAAAAAACACACTCTACCTGGTAGACAACAAATACTTTTAAGCAAAGTTCTAACTAGGGGTTAATTGTTTATGCATGCTACACAATAATCATTATGGTTCCCTTATGTCCTCGTTCAAGAAGACGTGTCAGCTTTGACATGGGTGTTACCATGACATTGATGGCACTATATAAATCAAAAATAATAATTTGCTATGGAGTAAATAAGTGACAGAATGCAAAGGAACATTTATTCAGAAAAGTCTTGCCAAGAACGTCAGACCCTTGAAAACTGCAGATGTTCAGGAAGTAAGGTAACAATATACTACACACTGAGAGTTTCAGTGGATAGGATGCAGCACAATAGAGTGAAAATCAGGGCTCATGTAAAATGCACTAATTTTCTAGAAATCCAAATGCATAACCCCAAACCAGGGCAAACATTTGCCAATATTAAATCAAACCAAAACCTGTCATAGTATCATCAGCCGTCATCCTTGGTGTACAGGGGAGCTTCTAAAAAACCACACTTGGGAAAGGCCAAACCAAGGCCACATTCTAGACAGCTCTGCTTGGGAGGCAAGATAGCCATGTGACTTAAAACAATTTGCTAATTTATTGGGAATGAATTAATGGATAACTATTCCTTGATCATATGGTTGTCTAGCTCCCGGTCTGGAAGTTGGTCTTGGTTACTACTTCACCAACTAATACACACCAAAGTGATGTAGGAAATAAAAAAATTAAAAAAACATGTATATTAACCAACCGATGAGTGCAAACGTAAATTAGACTTCTTTGAAGGCCAACCTCACTGAAAACAGGGAATCTAGGGAATGAGTGGAATCATCTTCTGACTTCTTATATCTCTCATATGTTGGTAAGATTGCCTCGAGGTAGCATGATGCTGTTATGGCTCCCACAAGACCTTAATAAAAGTGTCACCTACAGCTTGGCTCTTCAATTACCCATTTATTTGGCATGACAGGAAATCTATCATGGAAGTGTGACACCAAAATTTGGTTTTAAATTGACCACAGTGGTTGGGCAGAACTGATAATTCTTATGGGAATAGCTTGTCAGGGTAGTTTTGTAGAAATTTAAGAAGCCTACATGTGATTCAGCTTACCAGAGTTATACAGAACTAGAATATCTACTCTTGGTACAGTTGACCTTAAATACTCATCCTCAACACCCTAAAACTAGTATACTGAACATATGTTGGGAAATCTGTGCTTCAGTGTCAGGCTTTTCACAAAAATTGTTTGCTTGGTGACAAAATCCCTTTCAAGAGAATTGGGCAAAAATAGACCAGGGCAGCACAGCCAAAAATATAAACACAGGTGCAGTCGCAGAATGAAGATATAAAGGAAGATATAAAGTAAAAGAGAGAGAGACCCATACATATTACTTGTCAATATTATAAATAAAACGAGTTGAGTTTTGTGGACCAGCATGTGTCCCCTCCCTAGATAAACCAATGTAAGGATTTCAGATATTCCAGCAAACCACTCTAACAGGCATATTTTAGAAGCACATGTAAGCTTGCCAAAATCAGCAACATTACTGATCAATAAGACTAAGCTTGTCCAAAGAAATGCCTTTGTATTTTGGATATCACAATCTGACAATGACAAGGTTCTACTGAAATCTAGTTCTAGTTGGCTAAAATCTAAATGAAACCCAACCGCAATCTTTACATATGCTCTACAATAAGCTATCTCCACAAATGAATCCTGGCAGTGTGCCTGGATGACTCGGTCTCATGGTAACACACATGTCCAAGCAGTCACATGTCTGGTCATTAAATAAAACTGGATTTTAACTGGCCAGTGTAACACAGGGCATGTGAAAACCAATTATAGTTTAGAACATGTAAAATGATATCCTATTATACAAAGTTGGTTTCATTAACCAGCTATTGTAATTTACTAAAGAAGTCCACTAAGCAATGTTGGAATAAAGACATTAAAAGGAGAACTATGGGGTTAAGTCTTTTCCCCATAGTTCTCCTTAGGGTAACGGGAGGACACAAACTAGCGTCCTCCCGCCACCCTAGGCTCAGTATACCATGAGCTGTAGCAGCTGCTCACGGTATACTGAGACGCCGCAGCTGAAGCGGATCCCGACAATTGTGCCGGGATCCGCCCAGCTGCGTGACTGACAGCTGGCTCTGTCTATCTAAAGGCAGAGCCAGCTGTACCCGCCCCCTCCCCCGTCCGTTCCGCCAGTCAGCGCTAGCGGGGAGGGGGGAATCCAGCCCCTCCCCTGTCACAGCAGAGAGCCGTGACAGGATCGAGAGGTGAGCGAACGCCGGTATGTGTTCGCTCACCTCCCGATCTACTGAGCCGACCTGTGACAGTCTCATTGTCACAGGTCGTCTAGAACTATGAGGTGAGTGAAAAGCACTCACCTCATAGTTCTCCTTTAAGAGTCATAACATATTGTAACTGCAGTTTCTCAAAAACAACAAACCTTTATGTGAAAAAAGCTTTTGTCTCCAACACATATTGTACATGTGAATTAATCCTCCTACTTGGCATGTCAAAACTGTCAACGGAGGGGAAAGACAATATGATATTCTGCCTGTCTGGTTCAAGAGATGAGTTAACTTGTATACAATATGAACATCATTTGCCTAATAAACAAAATTGTAAAAAGTATTTTTTTATTGCCAGAGATTGGAGGCCAATGATCTCCTTGATGAACTCTGAATCATGGCATTGTCAACCCACTGAAATCTGATAACCCTAGTCCAGCAACATTAAATCCCGACTTATTCACAGGAAAACGTACAGTATACTCCCACCACTATGGCGAAAATAACACCATCTATTATTAATGCCAGAGATTCTCTAGAATCCATTAGCTGTGTCACATGTAAAATTTGTGCTGCCTATGGGTCACAATTATCCTCAAAAGGCAAAGAAAGACAAGTGACCATAGTAGCAGTATGCCTGGCGATCTAATGAACGTCAACAAGACAAATGATTGCTGGCTTCCCCTGTGCCAATTCAGAAAGGTTTTACAGCAAAACTGAAAGAAACATATAAATGCCTCAACTGCAATACAAGCAATTACCAGAAGCAAATTAGACCCATCCCTAAAGGCAAGCCTAAGTCGCTTCTACTTTTAGTTCAAGGCTAGCTGGAAGCCATACAAGCTTGTGTTAATAAACATTTATAAAATGCTCATGATGCACTAAACATTCCCTTCTTTAGTTTTATACACAGTAGATGACCTGGCAAAACACAGCAAGAAAAGGAAAAATAAGATGCCGTGCAAATAAAAACGTTACAAAAAGCTAAATTAGATATTTCCACTTCCTGGCACTTTGGTCAGAGGCCTGAGCTGATGTAAGTGGAATCCACATTGTTTTGGATATACCAGTTGTATTTGGTAACTGGTAGTAAGTGCAAAAAAAAAAAAGCCCACCCACACCTTTAGGACCGACCATAAAAGTGAACTGCCCCCTCATTCAAACCCTAAAAAGCAAACCTGTGTCATGGAAGTATGGATGGTGCTGAAACTAGGCATGCCTGAAAATGTTAGTTTCATGGCTGAATCAAAAGGTTTCAGTACTTTCAAATCCACTGGCCCAGGACCAGTATAAAAGTTGGGAGAATACAAAACTATTGAAATCAATGGATGAGCATAACAGGCAGGTAGCATTTCCTAAACAAGGGATCGCCAATTGTATCTCTCCAATTATGGGTTTCCTTTAATCTAACCACTAAAGCCTAACTCTGAGCTGCTAATACAGTTGGGTTCCCCCTGATCTAGCTGAGGGGAGAAGGAATAAGTTGAAATACTTACCTTCTTCCTCATTCCCCAGTCACCCTTCTCCATTGTGTGAGCCATCCCTCACCATCCTCCCATACAATGCAAGACTGCTGGTCCTGCATTGTACATGAAGACATCAGAGAGCTGCAACTGGCTGAACAGTGAAGGGTAGCAGCTATGGGGGACCGCTCACATGGAGCGGAGGAAGCCTGCGGGAACGAGGAATAAGGTAAGTATTTGTACTTATTCTTTTCTTCTCTAGTCAAATGATCATTCACCCATGCAGTCTTTTCTTCTCTAGTCAAATGATCATTCACCCATGCAGTTTTATTCCTAACACTTTATCTAACCCTGTAACCTAATCTATAACACTAACCCCGGCCCCCTAATCTGAACCCCTAACCCCAATCTAAGCTTTAACACTTGAAGTGACTGTCACTGTTTTTAAAGGCGGAAGAGAAGTCCTCCCTGGAAGCAAACAATACTGGACCTGCCCCGCTGCCTGTGCCACCCAATTCCACTGGGTTAAAGGAGTTACAGAAAAAATGTCAGCATTGGGCACACTTCCAGGTATGTTGGATGCCTAGCCCTGCATTGTGCTCTGAGTTTTCATCCACCGACCCCCTATGTCACTACAGGACAAAGTAATGACAAAGGGGTCGGCAAATAAAGCCACAGCGGGGGACCAACACTCCCGGAAGTGCGAGTCAAGCTGTTAATCTTTCAGCCACTTTTCTCTTCAACTCAGTGGAACTCGTTGGGGCAGGTAATGGAACATGTAAGTATAAATTGCTTGCTTGCAGGGAGGCCCTCATTTTTTAAATGCAGCAAGAGTCCTTTAACCTGACCCTAATCTTATTTCTCTTGCTGGAAAGCATCAGGAGATACTGCACCAGGAAAGGTGTGTCAACAACCTGGGTCCCTGTGCCACAAATAAGCAATGCCAGCTTCTCAACAATATTTTTTTTTTCTTTTAAACAGCTGAACAATTGACCAATATATAGACATCCGATTTTATTAGGTGCCACAGAGAACTATGTACCTTAAAATGATGTGAAAGAAGTCTTTGTGTTGTCCAAAGAGGCTATATGGACCCAAATATTCTAGTTTTCTACTACAAACTAGTAAGAATGGGATTGGTTGTGAGGACAACACAAACATGTCTCCTTTCAGACACGTGACCCCAGGTGCAGTCAACAACCTCAGCTTGAGTAAATTCTCTCAGTCAGGGTGCTAAAACCTGATTGGCCGCTGATTGCTCCTTGGGCAAAAAAAAGTTATCAGACGCCCCAAATCATTACGATGCGTCTGAAGTCCCCACCCCTTAAAAGTCAGTGCCCAGCAGGACATAAACCAGAGAATAATAGGAGAGTCACTTACCCTGATTTCATTCCTTCTGATCTCTACATCACACACAGAATGTCCTTGATGGGCACCACTATAATAACAGCAAAACTGGCACACCGCCACCTGCTCAGCTTCACAGTGGTACAGTCGATAAGCATTGTGTTGTGGACAGCTCCAGGCCCTGACGTCTTCAGCTTCCACTAGGAGGTGCCCTCGAGCAGTGGAGGGCTGCTGTAGGTGGGTCTGCACGTGGGACTGGCAGCAGGGCGCTTCACATCTCAAGCAGATCTTCTGGGCAGGAAGTGGAGGTCCCCTTCGACAGAACACACAGTGCAGGATGGAGGGTGGCTTATCTACATTGAGGCAATTAAATTTTTCCACAATGTTTGTGAGCTTAAGGTTCTTTTCCAAGTTGGGCTTCTGGTTGTAGGCCTGGTTGCACTCCGGGCATCGGACTAGACCAGTCTCTTTTGCCCAGGCCTCGCTGATGCACCCTCTGCAGAAATTGTGCTTGCAAGGAAGCTGTACAGGCTCAATGAAGACATGCAGACAAATGGGACATATCAGCTCCTCTTCAAAGCAGTTTTTCCAATTTTCCGCCATCTCCAACTAGGCCACGTAGGTAACGTAGATCACGTTCTTGGTTTTACGGAACCCAAAACGACAGACTAGGCACCACCAATAAATGTCTTTGTCTTAAAATAGATCTCAATAGCTAAACGGTTAATTATATCTAATCAAAATTATATATTAAATCCTTTAACCCAGATCATTAAAGAGGAAAAAAAAAATTCAGCCAGTGAAAAATGATGAAGTCGTTAACGATACAATCTGTTTATGGGAGGGGGAAAAAAAAAAAAGATGTAATCCGATCATGAAAGTCTACGAAGGCATTTATTCCTTACCTCTCTCAAACCGGAATGGACAGAAAAGAAAAAAAAATCTGCAAAAATAAACAGAGAAAAAAAAAGCAAGCTGGGGTGGAAATCAGTAGATTAGGCTGTGCATGCCTTGATCAAACTGAAAAGGAATTTCTTAACAGCTAATCACAGCCCTCCCCCTTCTCTCGCTCTCTCTCTCTCCCCCCTCCTGACATGAAAGGTATTTCAGATTTTGCACTGAATCGGCAAGGGCACTGACAGTGGGGCCAAGCAGGGAGACCTAGGAAATTAACACATTGAATTTAAAGGGAAATTCAAAAAAATTTAAGCAGGTTCTGCTGTCATCAACTGCTAACATCCACCATGTGAACAAAAAAAAAAATCTATTTAAAGGATTCAGATGTCTACCTATTTCTTTTTTTTTAAAAGATCAATTCAGCTCAATCAAGGCAACTTGAAAATGGTCCTGCAGAATCTACTGGCCAGATCAAATTAAAATAAAAACATAGCTACAATGATCAGCCATCTTGATTCTTTAATCTGTTTTAATAAAATATAGTATTTTTTCCCCCGATCGTATATAAAAAAAAAAGTATCTTTAACACTTCGCCCTTTTTTTTTTTCCTTTTAATTGAAAAAAAGAAAGAAAAAATATTTTCAAGTCACTGTTTTCAACCGAGCAACAACTGAGCGCAGGAGCACAGTCAAAGGACTACAAACCCCCTCACCAACAGCTGGGTCATAAATAAAAAATATATTATTATTTCATAAAAAATATTTAGGATAAGTTGATCATGCAGACGTAGGAAAAAAAAAAGAAGAACACACACCACCTCTCTTGATTGATCTACCGGAATCGATACTGTATTGGTGAGATTCTTCTAGATTATTTATTTTTTTGTCAGCAGATATTCTGGGTTTTTGTTGTTGTTTTTTTTGATTGCCAGAAATTAGCTATTTTTTTGTTTTCTTACATTAAAAAAAAATGAGATCTGTAAAAAATAAAGTCTTTTATGGTCCTTGCAATGTCAGGATAGGAAAGCTGATCACCATTAATCAGTATTATTTCTCCATAAAGATGATGACAAAACCGTCATTAGTCCCAGCAATTGTGCTTCCCTTGTTAGGTCTTCAACGGTGATCCACATCTGTTTCCTGTCTGTAGCCTTCTTCTAGTCTCCTATATTTAAATGCCCCGAGTCACACACGCACAGAGACCCTCATCCGATCATGAACGCGCCTCCGCTTCCAGATCGCAGCTTCCTCCAAACGATCGCAGAAGCCGGCGGGGCCCCTCTGAGATGCCAGGGAAGTCTTGATGTGCCCCCACCCCCCAGGCTAGGGGCAAATTAGATCTACCGGGATGGGGTTCGAACCTGTGTCACCGCCTTAGCCTGTCTGTAGAAAGAGCGGAGCTCTCAGGCAGCAGACTGACTCGCAGCAGGCTCCGCCCCTTCGCTTGCTCTACCTGCGTCACGGCTTTCTTTCTCCTGTCCTTGCAATGAGAAGGACCGGGCGCTGGAAGCACGGCTCAGCAGCGACCCCTGTCTTTACTTTCAGTTCCGTCAGGGCTCTGTGCGGGTGCGCGCTTCCTGGCCGCCAGCCTAGGGAGCTGAGAGCGCTGCGTCAGGCTCAGAGTAATGTCCTCATGCACAGTAAGGTAAACAGAACGTGCTTTTACCTCAGTGACAGGGAAGTGGCAATAGAGCTTCATTCGCATTTTCAGGACATTAGTTTTGTAGCTTCTTTCTCTAATTAGTTCCTATTCACAGACTATTGTTCCATGAACGCGCACCAAATACAAAACGTGCAATGCACTTGCAGTGCTATTAGTTGTATTAGCTACTTTCTGCCATTTGTTGTGCATGTGGCACCCATTGGAATCAGTGGGTGACATGTGGCAAACGTGGGAAAAAACATGTGACGTGTGAACATAGACTATAGGCCGTGACACACTGCATGCGAGCAGGAAAGCAAAGCTGCGAGGTGTGGAGTTTTGCATGCAGTGTGCAAGAGCTTGAGTAGCTGAGCGCTAGCAGGTAAAGTACTTAATCTTCAGCCAATCAGCTCACACGTAACAACACAAGGGACTTCGCATCCTGACGTGCGGGTTTATACGCATGAGGTTATTGGCTGAGGATGACAATTTCATCTCAGCACGCTCAGCTATGCAATCTGACGCATCGGAGCGAAAATTGCGACACCGTGTGTGCACCGTGGACCATGTGCTGCTGTTTCCCTTTGGTCCGCGCTGCTTCGTGTGCAGTGTGTCATGGGGTTTAGCCCTGCATGCCAAGCTGTGCAAAGCAAAGCTGTCAGGCACGGCGGTTTGCATGCAGAGTGTGAGCTGAGCGCGGCCAGATGAAAGACTGCATCTTTAGCCAATTGGCTTGTGCGTAACAACCGAATGGACTTCGCGACGCACGAGTTTATATACGCACAAGTCGATTAGCTGAGGATGAAACTTCACGTGCAGTGTGTCACAGCCTTTAGAGTGGCAACCCTCCTGAAGAGGAACCTCATTGTTTTCAATGGCCCACATTCACATTGTGTCACAATCTGTGCATGTAATGAATGTAGTACACACACATTGTTCAGTATGTATTGAGGAGAGTGCCGGGCGCTGGAGCAAGCCTTCCAGCCCCCTGCACGGGGACACCGCCTAGTTCTGCAGGACCTTGGGATCTTGTTTAAATCACAGGACAGTTCTGTGGGATGCAGAATGGTTTGGGGGGGGGGGAATGTTATGAAATGGGTATCACCAAACTGAAAAGGAATGGGAGACATTATCCTGGTGACAAGCCATACAGGCCAGGTAGTGGGCAGTCTTAATTTACTCAGGATAGGTCTAGAACTTGGCAGGAGAGTACCCGTGATGGCGACAGATGGCAGGAATGTCCGGAGAACTGTGCGATTGGTGCAGCATGCAAAGCGTGTACAGGTGTAAGAGTGATTGTATAGTGGGAGTTGCCCGATCAAAAGGGAATGAGGCTAGCTAGTCCGTGCTCCTTCTCCAGGAGACAAACAGCTGTGGATAGACATGCAAGGCGCATATGGACTGGCCTGTATGGTCCTGTGGACAGGCACTGTAGACTGGCCTGTCTGGTCCTATAGACAGGCCAATGCCTGAAGGTAAGGTGATGGGGAGAAACCCTGTGAAGAAAAGACCTGATGTAATAGTGTTTTGTTAATGCAGGAGCTCTAAAACATACTTTCCTTTGCGGACTGAGTTCCTGGAAAGCTCTCCATTACCAGCTAATCCTCACAACTGGTGGAGGATGCGGGCAGAAAAACAAGTACCTTCTGCTTGGAGTCTGCTGATTAGAACAGTCCATATGTGCTTCTAGCAAAGTCATCCTAAATATCACCTTTTAAAGTAAAAATATCAATGTAGGAACATTCCAATGTGAGCTTTGTAAGAATATTTGTCCCAGGCGCTCAAAGCTCTGTGGACACATGTGGAGTTATTCTACTCCAAGGCTTTATAAAGGGTGCAAAGCTGGAAGTGCTTCATCCTTTTCCCATCTCGGTGCTGCCGATCTCCAGCCTCTTTCAGACGACTTCCTGTCGTTCCAGCATTGGATGCAATCATTGTTCTGGACCAACTTCCCGACAGAAAAAACAATAAACCATACATACAGTATGTGTCAGCAAGGCCACTTGCACAAGGGGAACACGTGACAGTGGTGACAAGGCAGAACAATTGGGAGACAGTTGTCACCCCATAACAGGAAGTGCCTGAACCAGGACCATCATGGCAGGATTACTGAGTATTACTGTGACAAAGGATGCAGATTTGAAAACAAGTTTTCAATTGACAGTATCATGTTAAAGTAGTATTAAAGGCTGGGTGTTGTTTGCCTTAATTCATTCTCTGCATTAAGGCAAAAAACACCCAGCACTTTTCTAACACCCCCATCTCCCCCACACTTACCTGCAGCAGCTCCTCTCCTCTGCCGCAACCAGGAAGATACTCGGGGTTCCCCAAACTTTCTGCTGTGAGGGAGGGTACTGAGGGCAGAGGAGCCACAGACCAGTCAAGCTGTGGCTGCAAGGGTGGGGGTGTGGCCGGCCACGTGCTGTGTGTCTATGGATGCACACA